>NC_056003.1:118250020-118850020 GCF_018446385.1 Zingiber officinale
AGATATGAGGATGACTTGGTTTTATGGAGTTAGTATTCTAGGTGGTTTCTACTATAATGTGTCTAGTGGAATTCTCCATGTGGCTCATTGTGGGTGGAACCATAGGAGATATAGAAAGGTTGCATAAAGATTATATCATCAAGTGGCATTCTCAAGATGCACTATGTAGTCAACACATGTATGCAGTCGTGTGGCATATGATAGCGCAACGATACTCTTAAAGTGTAATGGTGTTGTATTTGTTTGTTTGTTTATGTTGTGCTTACATACTAGATATGAAGAAATACATGAACACCCCACGCAAACTAATTAATGAAAATTTATTTGGCCTTGCACGAGTGAAAGGGAAGATAAAAAATAATGTATTTGCTAGTTAAGGAGTTATTTGTTGGCACAGTCATGCCCAATTAATTGACTTCGACCTTGGATTTTGATCTTCGAGCAAAAATTTTAAGTTAAGTCTTGCATTGTAGTTTGATGTGTGTGTTTGATTGTGTAGAAACTTATAAAAACACATATGGATCTTACAAAAATAATATACTCAATGGCTAAGAGATGTGTAGAAATCAAAGAATAAAATAGAATAGAATATCTAAAGTATCACGAGACAAAAAAAACATTCAAATAATGTTGAAGTGGCTCAAGAGCATGACTTGGTGTATCATGTTGATAGTTTGATGGCTTAAAGTCCAGATTAAAAAAGAAGTTATATTTATAAAAATTGAATTTAAAAAATTTAAATTCAGAAATTCATAAAAATAATAATAAATTTTTTAAAAAACTTAAAGTTTAAGGATATAAATAATTTAAAACCTACTTAATTAGAAAAATATTTTACCAATTAATCATCTCTATAGATTTTTATATAATTTTTGAGTTATCAAACAAAATAATCAATGTTATCAAATGACAATCATGAGTACTAAGCTGCCCCCGAGGTAATAGTGCAGCATGACGCCTTTTTAGGTTTTCAGACATCTAAAAATCGAGTCCAAGATTTGACAAATTAACGGATAAATTTTCCTTAATTAGCGATTGACATGAGAACATTGGGTTGATGGACCACCCACCTTGAGTGTTTTCTGATTTATCTTAATAGCCAGTGAAAAAATTCTGTAAAATCGGATTGATCATTTTTAAGATTATTCAACGTAAATTAAATATATGATGTCAATTAAAAATAAATTTTAACAAATCAGTACTACTCAATCCTTTCTAAATTCAAGTTCTTAAGTTGATAATATTAAGTTAATGAATAAGGTATCAAAATTATAAAAGAGAATATTTTTTTTATTAAAGAAGCGAATAAAAAGAAAAGTAGCTTTTGGTGAGTTTACATGACATTGGACGGATGGTGGTAGTATTCGTGTTTTGCATGACTTAGATGCTAAGGAATAAAGATAACATGATAGATTATGGGAGATTGATTAATGATTCCAATATCTAGATAGGATTTCGTAGGGAACTCATAGCTTCATCATTTAATATTTAATATTTGGGTTAGTATTAGGGAGAGTGTTAAGGTAACTGATCTATTTTTTAGTAGGCTATTTTTAATTTTTTTGTTCAAAGGAAATTTTTGTTCATTTCTTTAGTATTTTTAATGTTTAAAATACTTAATTATAGTGTTTCAAAGTTTAATATTATGAGTTTGAATGCATGTGGCTATGGCTAGTAGATGTAAAAGCAAAACTAAAACTTGCAAAAGGTAGTAACACAAACAAGAAAAAAAGCTATGGCAAAAGGCATCTTTTCATGTTAATTCTTGTGCGATAAGGCTATGAGAATATTATTTGTGCATGCTCGAATAACAGAGTTCTATTTCTTATTTTTCTTTCATTTATATAAAAATTAAATATTAATAATCTATGTAATATAATTGTATATTAATGTACATTATATAATATATTATTACTAAGAAAGTAATTATGCTAGCACTAATAATCTTGTACACAAAAGGTTTATATTTACTTTGCAAGTTGTCTTCTCAGTGATGTGATAATTGAGACATAAGGTATTGTCATATGAGATCTTGGGGTTGAAACTTGGAACGTTCGAACATGCTCCCCCATACCTTGCTACTTGCACTAATGACTAGTAGTCATTCGTGATTTATCTCCTCCGTATTGACCTAGGGATGAGTTGGCGGGAGTACCGGGGGCGAGTGAATCGTCTTTTACCACATATTTACTTTGCAAGTTGGGGATCTACAAGGCCATTAGCTTGTGTCATATCCACATTCTCTGCAAGGTCTTATGCATTCCTCGTATCTCATAATCATAATATTCAACTAGTAAAGAAAATTTAAATGACCTCGACTCTCAGCTAAATATATGTAGGTAAATCATGAAGAATTTCACCCCGGAACAGAAATGCATACAGTAGTGAGGTAACCCATTGGAAATCGACCATAAACTTATATGTGACAATACTACTGCACGAACCATTTGTTCCAACCAGTGGGGGCTTGAAAGAACTTAATAATTGTAGCAAAAGGTGATTACGCTAACTCCAAATGTCCCTCATAGCCCGTCCCCAGATTATGTGAAGAAGGTAAATCACAGAATCATTTTATAGTCGATCGCTAAATGGCTAGGGGTAAGAAGAGTTTTTTCCCCGAGTACATGCACCTGCTGAGAATTGATCTCTTACCCTATTATAATAAGTCTGACACCCTCTAACTAACTGTGTACCCTGTGGGAACTTGAATGACCTTAATAATGATTATAGGCAACTCTTAGTCTAAATTATCATCCATATTGATCTCCTTTTATGTACCATTTACATGGATTTATTTCCATCTAGTCATTCAACCAAAGTCTATATTTTTTTTATAATTCAAGTATTTTGTACTTATGTTCTAATGAATTTTAGAGACGACCAATTCATCCCCACAGAAATTTCTCATCAATCATCAGAGTAAATCAAGAAGCACACATAAATCATGACGGACGACATCATAAATTTTTCAAACTCCTCATGTGTAATGTGTCCTAGGTGATATTTACCATGACCTCGTGGGCAACCAAAGTTTATACTTGTTGTCATACATAGAATCCATCGCCAAACTTCATGGCTCCAAGATATTTATCGAAATCAATATCTAGTATCATTTCCTCGTAAGTCCTAAGTTTGTCATCTTCAAGAAGGAGCATATTTATAGAAAAGATTCTAAAACACATATAGATGGATCAACCCACTTGAAAAATTCCACATGCCTTCTGGCTCATGCTCTTGATCTATAATCTATCATGAAAACCATTATAGGAATACACGTAAGACAAGAGTGTACTAACTCTTTGCCAAGCAGCAAACCTCACTTCCGCGAATGGCTCCAATCCTTCATGTCTAGTCCTTTGATTGTAGACCAAAGAAACATAAATCTATTGTTCGTTCTTCTACAGCAAAAGGTACAAATAATTACTTGCAGTCGATGGGCACGAACAATGCGAGGCACAACCATAGTTCCTACAACATGTTTTTGTTGGTTATCCAAATGGGTAAGGGTATACTAATTTGTCTTTCAAAAATATCATTTGCAGCATAATGCAATTTTGTTGCCATATGTGTTTAGAATGCTGCAAGGCATCATTTTGCACCAAAGAAAGGTTTAGTTTTACCCATGTAAATTAGGGTTTAAACATCAACCATGATTTATGCTACATCAAAGAGGGGTTTGCACTTTTCTCACCGGTAAAGATTTTTCACATCGATGGACTTGAAAGTGTGGAGAAGGTGTGCGGTGAACTAGGATTACCAATTTGTTATCTTTGACGGAAGATGGATGGTTGGAGAAGATGCATCTTGTCCCTTCGACTAGGAATTCAAGGGGGCAGGCATCTTGGTCAACCTGCAAGTTTGATCCGCCTGTCCTGTATAAGAAACAACCAGCTGGATTTTGAAAGAAACTGCCAAAGAATTTTCAGCAATTTTGATATTCCTTTAACCTTAATAAGTAGGAAAAACTAAGCCTCAATATTCGTTGGAAATAAAATAAATTTTACAAAAAAAATTATGATTTTTAAAACTGAAAGATATATCCATTGAAATCCATTGGAATAAGACCTTTGGATATAACTAAAAAAATAAATCCATAAAAATTTATGCACAGAATAGATAATATCATACTATTATAAAAATATGTGAATTCTTTTAGTTATAACAAATAGTATCAAATCTATAGCCCTGATTGAGCTATGATATCAAATCCAAACAAGTCAAGGGTGATCGAATACTTAACAAAAATCCTGATGAGTGAACTCTCAATAGTGAAAAATTCAAACAAGTCAATAGTAACCGGATGCTTGAGGGAAGATCTGGAGTAATTTGATAGTGATCAGATGTTTGAGGGGAGACTCAGACCATAAAAATAATGGTGATCCTTCATTTGAGAGAAAGGTCGATAGTGATCAAATGCTTAAAGGGTGACCTAGAGTAGGGAGGACTTGGACAATGAAAATGATGACAAACCTTCCTTTGAGGAGAAAATTATTTAGAATACAATTAAAGTTTCACATTAAAAATATATAGAAAAAATCATAGGTTTAAAAGATAGAAAAAATCATAGGTTTAAAAGATGGAAGATATCTTCATTGATATGTAACTTTTTAAATATATCCTAAAAATAAATTTATGAGCGCTTAAACTCAAAGTGGATAGTACCATATTATTATAAAGATATATAAATTTTTTTTTGACCCAAATAATATTCACAAGTTTAATGACATTTCAACGACTTATATCTACACTTACTTTCCCAAAGTTTTGCAACATACGATCCTCCCAAGCCATGATCTTAGAAAAACAAAGATTTCAAATGGGTTACCAAGAATTCCTTCGATGACGAGAATAATATGCTTTAGTCGCTAACCTTAAGCAAGTAAAGAGCCTTCACAATCTTTGCTAACTTTTAGGAAGAACGAGAAACAGTATGGATGAAAGATTCCCACACACCCACAAAAACATATGAAACTCATTGACAGATTGATTGGAGGTAAACCACTGATTATAGATACTTGACAATTAAAAAAAGGTCAAGGTCATAACAAGAAAAGAGTAAAGATACGAATTACAACGGCGATTTGAGGAAAATAAACCACATGATGGCATGAAAATTATTCTTAAAACATTCGACTTTTTCTCGTATGTATTGACTCTTTAGAATTTATATAATTTTACACTGATATCACTAGCTATTTACATGGGGAAAAGACAACACAAATACAACAGGCGAACATAAAGTGTCAATTAAAAAATTCCAGCATGCTTAACAACATATAGTCACTTGACTGAGTACAAAATTTTAATTCGACAGTTGATGGTTGAGTTTAAAACAATCGAATTTACCAGCAACAAGCAACTCGACACTGGCCAGCCTTTGGGCATAGTCCTTAAAATGAGATGCCAATGCTACAACCTTGATAAATGATGATGAAACGTTTGTCAGCCCAACTTCTTAAAGAGAGATTAACAATCTCACCAAAAAGAGCAGCTAATAAACGACTGCAAAGTGGAAAAATATCCTTCAGTACACTATTTCATCAAACAAATAGTGAACGCAGTGAAACCATAATATAACCTAAAACTAAAATACTCAGTGGAAAAAGCGGCGTCGACAACGAGTTGAACCAAGCTCTTCATAATCAGACTTGCTCACGCACATTGACTCAAAATCAGGGCTCGATGCTAACAGTGAACCACCTCTCCATATGCCTAGAATAGGACTGGATAAGGACCACAAATCATAAAGTTAGCATAGCACACAGTTTCACAGGGAACTCAACAAGGTAAAGGGCATACTCTTCTTGTGAAGTAATCTTCACTTGATAATCATCAGGAACGAGAGGTCGAAGCTCCATTTTTCTGAAAGAAGGAAAGAGTAGTCAGTAATTATGTGTCAAATTTGATTTACAAGTCAGCAGTGTGAGACATGATTCAAGGGCTTATTTGCTAATAATTACCATCTATGCCAAGACGGTACAGTATAACCAGTATCCTGTGCAGTCAAAATTGATAGACAAAAAGACGCAATAATAGAAAAGTTATGCAGCACTCAAACAAGTCATGTGAGAGTCCATGCATTTTTATGGCCAATTCCAGGTGGTAACTACTGAGAGTTGAAAGAATCACTGGCAAATAAACATGGAAAATTTCATTTGGTGTTTGCTAACATAGTCCTACTCATTTGTTGCATGATTTGTCATATTGTTTCCCATGGTTGAGATGTTCTAAATATCTCCTAAACTGATTATTCTTTTGTCATCCTAAACCCATGTTAAAACAAAATGAATGGTTTGAATGACCTCATCTTAAATGCAAATTGCTTTGTGACCCAAGAGTGGTAAAGCTGTATCTCAATGGACGATCTTGCAGGATTATATGCTTCAGCCAAGTGATATGGCAAGAGGAGAAATATGAAAGTAGAAAATTTTGTATTATTCGCTAGATGGATAGAACAATGAGATGGACTTCTATACAAGCTTTACAATCTAGTTGCACTGACAAATATAATAGACTATGAATTGAAAATAAAAGAAGAATAAAATACACTCTGACTAAGTAGAAAATTTCATTGTAATTCAGGTCTGATCCTATTCATTTGGTTAGACTAACTTGTTTAAAGTGGTTTGTTTCCATTTGTATCATTTTTCCCACCAAAAACTTGTTTCCTAACAAGTTGCAGTGAAATTGTCTTCAAGGTTGATTGACCAAAATAGAAAGTTGTGGCCTCTTTTATAAACTTTACAACACTGATTCATCTGGACTGAAGCAAAACAAAAATAAAAATGAATTATAGAGCAAATAGAAATACAATTAACTGTGAAAATTTTATTTCCACTATTAATTTTAAGGTCTTATTGTTTGCATCAGTTCAGCAAATACATAAGAAAAATTCTTACAATCTCTCTGCAAAACGAGGAAATAGTGTGCTTCCACCAGTCAGTAGAATGCTGCAACAGGACTCACAAAAAGGCAAAAACAACATACACCCTGTAAGATTTTGAGCTATCTTAGATAAACTAAGAAATAACCTTCACCTTGTGCGCAAGATATTAAGACTACCTTTCATAGAGTACAGGATGAAGAAGAGGATGACAAGAATTAACTGCTCGGACAATGCATTCAGCTAATCCTGCTTGGTTCATACCTTACAAGATTGAGAGAAGGAAAAAAAGTAAATTTCTGCATAATTTATTTTTACAAACTTCATCTGAAATCTTGTAGTTTCTGTACAAATTTCCAGATAATGAACTTAGCTATTCAATATGAAGGATATTGTAGAACAATGTAACTATTAACTATTCAAATTCAATGGAAGTATCAACTAAATAGAGCCCCAAAGCTCCTCCATGCAGGTCTCTGAGGTAATTTAGAATGTGGTGCTTATTAGAGGGAAGTAACATGAAGCATAATATTAACTACCTGAAACCACAAACTTAGACCTAGTTGCAACAAAACAACTGAAATGGAGCTGAGTCATCATTTAAAAAAACTTAGAAGGCTCATATGCTTCCCTAGAACAATTTATGAAACTAGTTTGAAATTTTTGCATGGAGAAAAATAACTCTTATAAGGCAATGCTTGAACAAGCTCACAAGAGTTAGTCTTACAATAAATCATCTGACCTTCCTTTGTGAAAGTAACATAGGACCAGTGTAACAGTGTATATATTATAGCCACCATTAAGGTAGTTCTCACATATGCCTGATACATGAAGATCTCAACTGAAGCTCTAGATTACTTAATCATCTAACATGTTCCTTCATTGGTATTTTTTTTATGGAAAAAATAAGAATTTGATATCATATAAAATATTGATTTTCTCAATTCACTTGGACTTCAGTTATAATTATATCTTTTTTTTTAAAGAATGATTTTCATTAGAAATGTTCTTGTTTGATATAGTTATACAGATCCATGTAGTTGACCTTTATTGAGAAGGTAATGCTCCCAGTATTCAGTTCATGAAAAAGAAAAGAGTTACAGTCAAAAGAGAACCAAAAGAGTAAAAAATCAACCAAAGTCACCTGCAAAGAAGTAGGCAAGCCACAAAGAGAATGCCAAGCATATAAAAAATAATTGAGCCAGAAATATTTTTCACAATCTGACACTTCCTTTCATTCTAGCAGTACAAGAGATGGAAAGATTTCTCCAATCTCATCCTTTGCTCCTGTTTCTGGCCAAGGAAACAGAGGGAAAGGACACTCAGAAAATCTTTCCCAAAGCACATTTCCTTGTGTTTTTCCACCCAAGGAAACACAGCTTCAGGAAGAGGAGTAAAATAAACCCAAGCAATTTTGCTGGTATATAATTTGCATAAACAGACGAATAAAAACCTTAATTATTCCTCCAGCTAGCCAATTTTTATAAGGTTTTTTATCTTCCTATAGAGGATTAGTTGTTCTAATTGTGAAACACTAATATAAACTAAGCTATTGATGTGGTAATTAATATTTTTTAACTTAAACACTAATTTGTCCTGTTTTGGTTGACAAGCAGAATGTTCTGGTGCAGACTGAACCAGTTGAACCTTGATTTGAATATACAAGAACATATTTGTTCTCTCTCTTTGTAATTGTAAAGACTGTACTACTGTATAACCTTGACACTTGCAAATCTGGAAACCTTATAAGATAAATGAAGCAGAGTCAGATATAAGAACCACATACCAAAGCGAAAGCTAAAATATAAATTAAAAGAGTTCATATCACCTCTTCAGAGATATTGAAGCATAAAAGATTGCTATCTTGCAAAAATACAATTAGACATCTGCATTATTACCCACTATTCTATTTCTCATGTTATTCCCAAGTATCCAGTAGAAAGGGCAAGACATACTACTAGCATATGAAAACACTTCTGACTTATCTAAATTGGAAAAAGGAACACAAGTAATTTTCATCTGTTCCTTCTTCTGAATGCATCTTATGTCAAATAAATTAAGGTGTTATTTGTAGCACAAGCTCTACCCACCTAAATCAGCAGGATGGAATAGCATCTCAGGCACAAGGAAGCGTTCATTTGTCAGGGTAAATTCCTTCACAGGAGAAAAACTATTAATATAGAAAATCTGGTTAAGTTCTAGATATAGGAATTATGATAAATTACATTTTGCAACAAATCAACTTTCATCCTCTGTTCTGGTTTTTCCAAATTGGAGGGTGAGAGTGTCAGCTCTTCCTTTTGTCCTGAAACTGTGGGCAATGTCTCATACGGCAGAGAAAGGTACCTCTGTGCTTCATCAAAGTCTTTGACATAGCCTTTAGTATGTTCAATACCATCAGGGAGAACATATGTGCACTTGAATGGGTTCTGTTTTCCACTTCTCCTGAAGAATCAATATAAACAAAATTCAGAAGAACAGTGCATGGAAGGACAACACCAACAACCAACCACACATTGTAAAAGAATTATTTATACAAGAGATTCCAATTAAGTCAAGGTTGACAAAATACTTGGTAGATAGAAAAGTGCAAAAGGTTTTAGTAGAGAAAAAAGTTCAAGAGCTCTTGGCAGACAGAGAAGTCCAAGAAGTATTGGCACAAATCCAAAGAGGTCCTGTTGATTGGCAGGTGATGCAGAAGTTTAAGAGGTTTAGGACACTTAAAAGGTCAAGTTGAAAAGAGCATGGCAGGTATTGTGGATGAAGACCTAAAGGCTCAAAGCCTCTAGGCAAATGGATAAAGACCTAAAGGTGAGGCTTCTTGGCAAATTGATGAAAGTCTGGAGGCGAGACTTAAAAGCAGATGGATGAAGACCTAGAAGCGAAGCTTCTAGGCAAGTGAACGAAGACCTTAAGGATACTTTAGGAAAGGGATGAAGAGTTGGAGGCAAGTGCTTTAGACAAGAAGACAAGTGAGTTTTGAGAGATTACAAGGGCCTATAATCTTGGATTTGCTTCTAGATAGAGATCTACCTGGTTGTGTACTCGATCAAGGAACAATTATTCTGGGTTGTAGCTGACGAAAAAGCTAGACCTTGAGTACACTCGTGATCCTCTAGCAGATCTAGTCATTTGAAGGCATGTTTCAGTTGACTGAACAATTGAGTCGACTGGATAGTTGAATGCAAGTGTTCTGCTCACAAACAAAAGGGTTCTACTTCAACTTGAATCAATTGAAAGTTCAGTTAACTAAAGTGACTTGAGTTGAGTAGGTAAATCGACTAATGAAAATAGGAAAATAGTTTGCTTGTCGTTTGAATTGAGTCAAGTGAAGATGTTTTGAGTTGACTTGTGAAAGTACATATCAAATGGATAAGTTTGAGTTGACTACAATGGAATTGAAGATCAACTGAACAGATATCCAATTAGAGATTAGTTGTTGGCAGATAAAGCTTTAGTGATCAACATAGTAGTCAAGTGGAGCACATTTAAACCGACTAAATTAGAGAGAATGGTTGTATAAAACTTATCCAAGTTTGATTTGAAGGTAAAAATAAAGGGGCTAAGGGGACCTCAAGAACAACACTACTACACCTTAGAATAATTATTCTCTTATATTTCTAACAACCCCCAAGTGCTCTTGTTGAACCCCAATTTCTTTATTCTTGTAAAAGAAAAAAAAATTGTACGAGATTTCTTCGCCTCTGAATTTTCAAGAGTGAGTCGCCTATCATTAGATTGTCGAGTAGGACAAGGGCGTCCAAACCACGTTAAATACTTTGTTTACATTGTCATTATTTTATTTATGTTGTACTAACTTTGTTTAAACCTGGTCTTACTAGAGTAGTCAATTTTTATAATTTTAAATTTTTAGCTTTCCACCTCCCTAATCATGTCACTAATTCTATCACTAGCTTTTAACTTAAATTAGCAATAGTGAAGACATTTGTAAATTGCAATTGTCTTTAATAAAGGAGTGCTGAGTGCATATTCTCCTATAGCACAAGTCTAGAGTTAGAGAAGAAATTTGAATGTTTTAACTTTAAATTAAAAAATGTTAACTACTTCATGGAACATGTTCTCTTTTGAATAAAAGGGTTATAATGGGAATGGTTGCAAATCTCATACCGTGTCAGGCGACACAATTAAACGTTCTGATGTAGTGTTGAAACTCAATACTACCTAGCACAAGTAATCTATATTGTGTAGTTATGTCATAATGATGAGTACCGTGTCATGTCGACATTCGACAACTTTTGACATACAACAATATGCATCAAGATGAACATTGGTTTTTTTAGCTTGTGTTCATAACAACACTATTAAAAATGTACCATTGTAAATGGAATACAAAATCCAAACTTAGGGATATGGTTGTTTTATCATTTTTTTTTTCTTCATCTCCTTCCCCTCCAATTGGCCATCGACACTATACATCTGAACATCGGCATGGTATCTGATACGAGTTGTATCGAGCGGGTTCCGGAGATGACGTAAAGATTCTGGTCAAGGTGATGTGGGGGTTAAGGTCGGAATAGGAAAGCAATCCCCATCTAATTCTGTGGATCACCTAGCTTTTGGGTCTCACTAAGGTGATTCTAGTGTAAAACACTCGAATGGGGTCGACTGGTTATAAACTTGGTCGGATATAAGAACCCTAGTACATTACTTTTAAAAATAAAAAATAAAACGACTGGCCGGGTAAAAACCGGACGGATATTAAGTTCTATGTGAACACCCAGCCGAGCAAAGGCCGAACAGCCCAGAGATACTTAATCTTATATGTCGCTTTCAATGTAAGGACGGTAGGATAGAGGTTGAGCGAATATAAGGTTTTCTCTGTACGCCCGACCGAGCAAAGACCAGGCAGGCTTAAGGACACTTAGCCTTCTAAAGCATTTAATAGGCGCGCGACCTGATAAAGGTCGAGCGAATATAAGACTTTCTGTGTGCGTCGGGCCGAGCAAAAACCGAGCAGTCTTAAGGACACTTAGCCTTCTAAAGCACTTAATAGGCGCGTGGCCGGATAAAGGCCGAGCGAATATAAGACTTTCTGTGTGTGCCCGGCTGAGCAAAGACCGGGCGGACTTAAGGACATTTAGCCTTCTAAAGCACTTAATAGGCGCACGGCCGGATAAAGGCCGAGTGAATATAAGACTTTCTCTGTACGCCTGGCCTAGCAAAGACCAGGCGAACTTAAGGATACTTAGCCTTCTAAAGCACTTAATAGGCGCGCGGCCAAATAAAGGTCAAACAAATATAAGACACTCTGTGAGCACTCGATCAGGCAAGGCTCGATCGGGGTTTAAAATACCTGATGATATATTACTCCTAAAAGGAAGTTCTAACATACATAATTTATCCTATGTTCTCTCAAAAGGATCTTTGGTACCCTGTACACTATATAAGTTTCTGAACAGATCTTTGCAGTATTTAATATATGACAGAACAAAGTGATATAATATGGCCGACCTTATATACCGACCGAGATATGCTCAGCAGACAACAATCGACAACACCATAACGACTTATGAGAACTTGTCAAGGAATATTTCTTTGAGGCTTTCTTCAAAGGTTATTATGTTTCTCATATTAATTGCAGCAGCATATTTTCTTGACTACCTCAGTAATGGTGCAGAGTATAAGCGATAAAAGAGGTACATATCTGGGTAGGAAAAAGATTCCTTGGATTATCATGAAACACACAGGTTGTACTTTCTTCCATCACCTAACAAACTCTAACAAACCGGGGACCACCTCATGATCGCGGACGTTATGTGAGGCGGTATAAAAAGGGGATCCTCTCCGCTGGCAAGGTACACGAACTCAAACATTCGCATCTGAACTTTACTTCCTCGCTAACACTTCCACTATTGTTCTTCATCCACTTCCGGGAGATTGTACTAACTTGAGCGTCGGAGGGTCTAGCTAGGGATCCCCACCCCGGTGTTAGGTCACTAACGCTTTGTTAGATCATCTGATTGTGCGCAGGATCGTTGAGGAGTTTCTTCAGATCTCAAGAAGTCTACTACCCTTCAACTAGCCGGAGCCAACACGCCATCTCGCAACCTTCAGATAGGATTAGTATCAAAACAATATTGTTTGAATCAAATACTGAAACTTCAATATGGTTCGAGATGTTGAACCTTATTAATGGGTATATTAAAGATGATGGGTATCCTTCAACAATAATCAAGATAGGTCACACATTTTATAATTTTCAAAATGAACACCAATGTGATTTTTTACGCTTGATAATATATAATAATTTATATAATATCATGTAAAATATCAAAATTTCATTATACATCAATTTAGGCATAAAATAGTAAGAACTAGTATTAATACTTTAATACTATGCAATAATTTATTGTTATAGCTCTACATTTAATACTTTACAACTCAATAATTACAAAATAATTAATAATTTAAAAAAAAATGTTTATTTCGATTTGTTTTATTTTTATCACAATTATTGTGTTCCTCATTCCTCCCCACTAATCAATAAGATTGTCAGAATGGTCTTTCATTTGACTAATCTAATTCTAATACTAATTTTATGAACTATGCAACACACAATCAGTGATAATATAGAGGGTACAATCATTTGGTACCAATATAAAACTTTTAAATGATATTAATAAAGATACCATTAATAGGATAAAAAGTGGACAATTAGCATCGGTAAAAACTTTTGCATCACATGAAATTGTCGTATAACCCCCTCAGTTAACTATGTTACGATATATCTTACTTTATGATTTAAAATCAAGATATTAAAACTTAAAAGGCAATTCTAAGCAGTAGGTAGTCAACCCACTACTTAGCGCCTAATCAGAAGGCATGTCCTAGGTGGGGGTCTAGGAAGTTTAGTTAAAATATTATGAAAATAAGAACATAGATTCAAGTTTACAATCATAAGGACGATAAAAGAATATTAAATAGATATAAAGCAATAGGTTACAAAAAAAAGTACATGTTGCTTATAAAGGATAAGATGAAAAAATGAAGAAAAGTATAGAGGTGTAGGACTACTAGAAAGAAATAAATTCTGGAGATAGATGTGTAGGATTACTAGGAGACAATAGAAAACATTAGATGTAATTTTGTTTGAAAATAAAACAAGTCAAAATAGGTTAAGGTGGTATTGATATGTTTAAGGACAAGTAATAAATTTCATAGGATGAATCATGTAAAAAAGAGCTGCTTAACCGATCAAACCAAGTCAAAATAACTTAACCTTTAATTTTAATGGTGTGATGAGATCTACTTAGTTGATCCAAATAATTGGGACAAATGACTTGTTTTTACTCTAGCACCACATTATCCAAATTTTTTAACATGTCGTAACTTCTTTTTGATGCACAAGCATGTTTCAGAAGTCATAAAATTTTAGTTGCAGGAACAGAATGCTCAAAAAAGTTCATACTTCATACATGCACTTCAGTAGATCAGAGTATCTACACATTGTAGGAAACAAATCCATATTTGAAATTCACTACTCGACAGCATCACCTATATAAAACCTATAGAACTAGTCTCATTCACCATTCAAATCTTTAGCTATATAGAAAAAGCAGGTCCAAACTGAGTAGTGGAAAACAAAAATAAAAGAAAGGCAACCCTAACCAAGAAGGGTACATATCAGAGTATCTTGTTTTGCAGGAATGCTTGTTGTTCATGTGCTAACTCATTGGTATCACGGGAAGAAAGCAAGTTGAATACCCTCTGGAATAACTACCTCCCAAAAATAAAAGAACAATTCAAAACTCTGAAAAACATTTTAAGATCATAGATGTGAGTTGAGGGCATAAGATTCATGTAGCTCACCCCAAGTAGGTGGGATTAAGGGGTTGCCCAAATGTTGTTGTCAGGATATAACGTTTCTATATTTTCCCATAGTTTAGATGGAAAGATAAATGTTCCATCAAAATTGATAAACCATTATGTTTTCAGCAAGAACATAATGGTTCAACACTACTGGCAAGGATATCCACGAAAAATAGGCGTTTTGATTGAATGACAAAGGGCAGCTCAATTGATAACTAACCTTGCAAGGCGGAGATCCCGTGACACATCGAGAGAGACGAAGCAGAGCTTCTCTTTGGCGTGGTCAATGATGAGGGTCTCATCCATGACGTTGACGGAGCGGTACGAGACTAACTCCTTGAGGTAGTTGGTGAGGACCTTGCCACCGAGGTCGAGGCGCTTGACCGCGTAGTTGAGCGTGAAGTTTTGGAGCACGGGGGCGGCGTGGGTGAAGGAGAAGCCGCAGTCGACCACGAGGCTGCATTGAGTCTGATGACAGTGGGAGTGGCCGCGACTCGCCTCGAAGAGGTGGACGAGGGAGGGGGAATCGGCGACGCAGAGTGAGCGGAAGCCGAAATCCTCGAACACGATCTCATCGGTGACGCGCTGGACAGAAGGAGGGTTGAAGAGAGGCTCCACCAGGAGGAGCGATGAATGGTTAGGGTCGACGCGAAGGAGGGTTCGGATCACTCTGTCCCACACCTCCCTCTGGAGCTCCGGATTGACGAGGTAGCCGCGATCGAAGGGCCGCCGGAGGGACACGGAAGTGACGTCGGTGTCGGCGGCGCGGAGTTCGTCCGCCACCAGCCATTTCTTGGAGGCAGGAGACTTTGCGACGCAGTTGGGGACGATGGCCACGGGATCCCTATCTCCGCCAAAACCCGCCTTGCACAGCCCCGCCCCATTGTCGATGACCACCACGCTCCCTTTGGACATCTGATGCGATCTCGTCCGCCACTTCCTAGCCTCCTTCTTCTATCTCTTCTCAGATCCGCCACCTCTCGCCGCCTACCCTCGCCGTCCCACGGAAGCACGAAAATAGAAGAAGAAGAGGGAGGCATAAATTGCCTCTGATTTTATTATTTAAAAATTTTTTATTAGTAGAAAAACATCTGTATAAATCTATTCAGTATTTGTCTATTGTGCGTGTAAATAATCGAGTACAACAAACCTTCGGGTAAAGTAGAGAAAAATAGGAATAAGAAATGAGAATGAGAATCATTAATTTCATTATTAATAGTTAGATTATAGGAATAAGAATATAAATAAAGGAATGAATTTTTGAAATTTGGTAATAACTCATTCCCATGTACCTCTCCTTCAATGAGTCATTACCCTATTTTCATCAATCAAAATATTCCCTTATTCCAAAAATACCCTTGACCTAAAACTAAAATTTTCTCCCTTAATATCAAATATCAAAATATATTTATTTATTTATTCTTTCATATCACTTCTCTTTCCTTGTTCTCTCTCATTATTTTATCACACACTTTTCCTCTCCTTAATCTATCTTATCACACTCTCTTTCCTTTTTTTTTCTCATTACACTTTCTCTCTCATCATATTTTCTCTCTCCTCAATCTCTTCTATCGTACTCTCTTCCTTCTTTTTTTCTCATCATACTTTCTCTCTCATCAATCTTTCTCATCACACTCTCTTTTCTCTTTTTTTCTCATCACATTTTTGCTCTCATCGTATTTTCTCTCTCCTCAATCTCTCTTGTCACTCCCTCTTTTTTTTTTCTCAACATACTTTCTCTCTCATCATACTTTCTCCCTCATCATACTTTCTCTCTCCTCAATCTCTCTCATCACATTCACTGGTCTCTTTTTTTTCTCATCACACTTTTTCTATCACCATACTTTCTCTCTCCTCAATTTCTCTCATCACAATCTCTCTCCTCATTTTTTTCTTATTACATTCTCTCTCTTCATCCTCTCCCATCGTACTTTCTCTCACATCATATTTTCTCTCTCATCTTCTCTCATCATGCTCTCTCCTATCACACTTTCTTTTCTCATTTTCTCTCATCACACTTTCTCTCTCTTCATTTTTTTCTCATCGCACTTTCTCTCTCGTCATACTTTCTCTCTCATCATTCTCTTTCATCATATTTTCCTTTCACATTCATCTTTCTCTCACATATAATTTTTTCTCTTATTTTCCTTTAAAGGTAAAAAATGATATTTTGATTTATTTCGATATAAAATATGCAACTAACCAAACATTGCTTTTAAGAGTGATATACATGCTCATACACATTCCCATTCCACAATACAATGATTCCCATTCCGATTCCTTTTCCTAGGAAAGAACCAAACACCCCCTTAATTTTGCATGCAGTCCTCAATCACAAAAATTTTTGTTTCCACTCCTTGCATATAAAGTATTACTTGTTTCAACTCCCTCATACAAATATTGTTACCTAAATTACCCCTCTTGCAGGGAGTTAAATTCAACATTTTACACTAGAATCCAGTACTTTATATTAGAATCGAGTATATTTTCTATCAAAATTAATCATCATATTTTTTCGGTACAAATAGTCTAAAAATGATTATAATTCCTATTAAATTCAACACATTAAACTAGAATTGAGTATATTTTCTATTAAATTGAGCACGATTTTTTTCTTATTTAATATAATTCCTCATAAATTCACCATTTACCATTTAAAAAAAATCTAGTATATTTTTCATCAAATTGAGTATCATTTAAAGAAAATCTAGTATATTTTCTATCCAATTGAGGTGAAAAAAAAATCATAATCAATTTGATAGAAAATATACTAGATTTAATTTAATGTAATGAATTTAAAAGGAAATATATTGATTTTTAGACTTTTTATACCGAAAAGTATCATGGGCAATTAGGTAAATATATTTGACTAGGGAGTAGAAACAAAGATTTTTATGGATGAGGACTGCATGCAAAGATGAATTTATGATTAGGGGCTGCATGTAAATTTACCCACAAACCTTTACCCACTGAGTTGATATTTTTAATGACTCATGTAATAAGATGAGTTAAGGTATGACTTTAACAAAAACTCCTTGCACCCTAAAACGACTATCGATTATAAGTTAATTTTATAATTTATTTTTTATATATAATTTGAGGGACGGTGAGTGATATTTAGGATGAGCATAATCATAATTAATACATGACTTTATCTTTATCCACATTGCAATAAGACATGTAATAGAATAAAAGTGATTCGGGGTCAAATCCTGGCTAGTAGTCAGGTTCCTGTCTTTTCCTATGCACTAGTCATTATCCGGGCTAGTAACTTCCGTGATTTACCTCGTCCGTATTGGTTTATGGACGAATTGACGGAGGCACTGGAGCGAACGAATCACCTTTTTGTCATAATGTAATAAAACAAAAGTAGTTGCTTCAATAGATCTTGAAATCAAATCCGGATGTAAAATATTTTGTTAGGTGTTTGAGATGGACATCGTCATCTTTTGCTCAAATGTAATAGAATTTATTTTTACATGGTCGGAGAGCAGCTAAGCTAGATCATGGTCAACCAGCCACTATAAGCTCGCAGCCAAGCCACAGGTTCGCAATAGACAGCCATCATGAGCTCGCTGTTGGGTTCATGGAACGTGATGAAGGATGTGCTCGCCTCAAGCGACAGTGGAGTTGAGATTTTATAGGACAAAAATATAAAAGGGTATTGTTCTTGTTCGAGAATGAAGGATGGGGTAACTCCTTGCCGAGTGGTTTTCCTGGATGAATCAGCTACTATCCTTCAACCGAGTCCGTTTTTGATGAGTTAAGCTTTGCAAATCAGGTGACAATGAGTAGCTATTGGCAAGTCATCTGCCAGCAAATCAATGAGTAGTTTGTGATGTTTTTTGTTTCTAATTCTTTCATATTTAGCATGATTGGATTGCTAATTGAAGAATTGCATAAGAATTATTGTAGCCTCTAACTTATTGCTTTTCTCCTGCATCCTAACTATTTTTTTAAAATACGATACATTAATTTCGAAACACACATGTGTACATCCACACATCAAAACAAACATCAAACCCTTGACCAAAGGAACAAAAACTAAATCAAACACGGAGTCGGACCCTCCCGGACAAAAAGATGAAACAACAAATACTGCTTCCATTCCTAGCTAGCTGATGATGCATCAATGGAAGCCGAGATGTTATGACCATGATCAGAAGGTACCTGATACTGATCCCCCATGCCGTATAGTTGTTAGAATGTATACTAGAAGTTTAACTTTTGGTATAAAATATTTATCTAGAAATAAGAATCACATTGGTTAAATGTCTACATTTGTGATAAATGTAGTTGTTCAATTAATTTATATTGTAGATAACATGGTGTGTGGTGTCACACACAGAAGATCATGTTATCAGTACCTTATAAATTATAAACAGTAGCTCACGACCATGATGGAAAGGAACAAACCATTGGAATGTCGTAGTGTAATTAGATGTTAGTTTATCTTAACTATATAATTACACTAGTACACTAAGAGTGTATTGAGTAGGACCATTAGAGGTCGTTTCTTTTATACTGACTTTATAAAGGAACAAAGACCTCAGTTATTATGAAAGTGTGTGCTCTTAATCTTAATATAATAACAAGCACATATATTTGATATTTATTTCTTTAATTTATCAATGGGTGAGATTTAGTTCGATGAATCAATAAACCCGATAAGTTGGGAAATGATATCACTTATAGTGTGTGTTGTTGATTATAGAAGGAAACTGTGTCCTAGTAATCTAGGTTGAGAATGTCCTCAAGAGGAGCTCATAAGAATTGTCATGTTAAACCCTGCAGGTGGACTTAGTCCGACATGACGATGAAGTTGAGTGGTACTACTCTTGGAGCTAGATATTAATTAAGTGAGTTGTCAGTAACTTACTTAATTAGTGGACATTTGTTATCTTAAACACAGGGAGACTAACACACTCATGATAAGAAGGAGCCCAAAATGTAATTTGGGATTGGTGCGATAGTTCAATAATAGTTCTCTAGTGGAATGAATTATTATTGATAAAATTAAGTTGTGTGTTCGGGGCGAGCACGAGATGCTTAATTTTATCAGGAGACCAAAACCAATTCCTCCTCTCGGTCCCTATCGTAGCCTCTTGTATATAGAGATTTATACCCACCGCATACCCACCTTCTTACCCATCCAATGGGGCCGGCCAAGCTAGCTTGGAACCCAAGCTAGGGCCAGCCAAGACCAAGTGGATGAGTCATGTAGGTGGCCGGCCAAAGCTTGGGTCCCAAGCTTAGGTGGTCGGCCACTAGAATATTAAAAAAGATTTTTATTAAAATTATTTCTTATGTGGATATCATGATTTTAAAAGAGAGTTTAAAAATTAAAAATTTCCTTTTATAGCTTTCTACAAAAGATTAAGAGAAGAGATTAATCTCTTTCCTTATTTGTAGTTTAAAAGGATGGTTTTAATTTTTGGTAAAAACTTTCCTTATTTGTAAATCATCTACATGTTTAAAAGAGAGTTTAAAATTTGAAATCTTTCCTTATTTGTTGATTAAAGGAGGATTTTAAATTTTAAGAAAACTTTCCTTTTTAATTATGTTCATGATTTAAAAGAGAGTTTAAAATTAAATATTCTCTTTTATAAGTTTCTACAAAAGATTAAGAAAAGATTTGATATCTTTCCTTATTTGTAAATTAAAAGAGATTTTAATTTATAGAGATAACTTTTTTTTTATCCACATGTTTAAAAGAAAGATTTTAATTTATTAAATTTCCTTTTTATAAACCAATCATGAAGGGATAAAAATTATTGGAGAAATTTTTATAAATTTCCGGAAGCAAATAAGGAAGTTTTAATTGGTGTTTAAAAATTTATTTGCTTGGAGATTTTATTTGTTATGGTCGGCCATTGTAATTTGAAAAGAGAAAATTGTTTTAATTAAATAAATTTTCCTTTTCAATGGCAAAAGAATTAAGGAAGTTTTTATTAAATTTTCCTTATTTGCCAAGACCAAGGATTATAAAAGAGGGGGTAGAGGAGGCTTCAAGGCTAAGGACTCTATTATATTTTTCTCCCTCTTTTCCTTGGTGTGGCCTTTCTCTTCTCTCCTCTTGTTGTGGCCGAAATCTATCATCTCTTGGAGCTTGGAGGATGTGGCCGGATCAAGGAAGGAGAAGAAGGAGAGAAAGCATGCATCCCTTGGAGCTTGGTTGGTGGAAAATTCTTCTTCCTTTGGAAGTTCTTGTGCTTGGCCGAAACTAGAAGGAAGAAGGAAGAAGGTGCCTAGGTGGTTCTCATCTTAGAAGATCGTTGCCCACACAACGTCCGAGGTTAGAAGAGGAATACGGTAGAAGATCAAGAGGTCTTTCTAAAAGGTATAACTAGTAATTTTTCTTTCCGCATCATACTAGTTATTTTTTGAAATAATACTAAATACAAGAGGCATACGATTCTAGTGTTTCGAATTTGTTTTCGATATAGTGTTCTTTTGTTTTTCTTTTCCTTGTGATTTGATTGTTCTTTTCAGTTGACCTAAAGTTATTTTAGGAAATTAAATATTAGCTTTCCTTAAAAGGTTTTGTCTAGTCGGTGGTGGTTGCTCCCATATCCAAGAAGGCCATGTGCCTCGTCACGTCAGTACTGGGAATCAATTTTGGAAATTAATATTTAATAGAATTAATAACTTAGGTGATTTGGATCAAACGTGTTAAGTTCTGCAGGAGATCCAAGTCAAAAACCTAAAAGAACAAATAGATTAAGTTTTGGATCAAACGTGTTAAGTTCCGCAGGCGATCCAAAATTTAATTTAAAAGAACACACATGGTAGCTAGGAAAAGGTTCAGACATTTGTACACAATTTTTGTACAGTGGAACCTCTAAGTTTTCTGAGTAGCAACCAACAATAGCAAGTTATAAAAACTTCCGCCCCCACGGGCTGGATCAGCTGGAAGGGTGCCTAACGCTTGCAACGGAGGTTCAGGGGTCGAGGGTCGCCAGTTGCACACGGACGTAAAACCTCGGTCTGCTGCGCTTTAAATTCCACTCGACCCCAGTCACCCCTCCTGCCCAACTTAACCGTGATTTACTCCCTCTGGATATCTGTGGGGCCGGACCCAGGGGGCCGCTAAGGTGGCGGTTCCACCTTTTGCAAAGTTATAAAAACTTCCATCCTCTAATTTGTTATGACCATGCCCTGCCTTGGATGCAGCGCTAGCGCGGCGGCCAACTGCAATTTCCTCTCTGACTACCGTTTGTTTCCCTACAACTCGAAGCTCCTCTCCAGTGCCCTCACCTATTCAATGTTCAGCCTCCTCCTCTTCTCCCTTGTTTGTATGTCATCATCAGAGAGTTCATCCTTGGCCTTTGCAACATCGTGTACGCCATCCTTTGCATTACCGATCCCCGACAAGGACATGAATCTTTTCCCTAGCAGGGGAGAGAGCAATGGAGCCGCGACCGTGGCAAGATTAATTGCTAGTGATCGAGTTAGAAATTGAAGGACAAAGTAAGACTCACCTGTGGGGTCTTTCAGGTTGTGGCATAGAGGCATGGCTGGTGCTGGGAGTTGACGGTGTTCAAGTTCATGGGGCGATTGGAATTGCCACATCTGCTTCATCTTCTCTTGAAGTCCTGCAAATCTAATGCACCAGGCACTAAAACGGCTGCTTCTGAATTAGCAACTCCGTGCTATTATGGTACTTCCAGATCTCTCCCTCAGCACCACCGTGCTCGGACGGAAGCAGTGGGGCTTCTTCACGCCGCCAGTCACGGGGACTGACTTCCTCAATGCCTTGCCGCCTATAGACTTTTGTGCCATCTGCTTCGTCCTAACTACCATTGCGGGTCTGTAGAAGAGAGAATGTGATATTAGGGTTTGGAGATGCAATGAAAAGGGCAGGGGTTTAAGTAGGAAAGAAAGGGAAGGCATATTTCAGAGTTTGAGGGAATGGATAATAATTGTCAATCATTGGATTGACTCTGATCCAATGGTAAAATCAAAATCAGAGCTCGCAATATGTGGCACTTGTCTTATCCAATGTAAGTCTTAGATTGATGATTATAGGTGTGTCTGAGGAACTTTTCTTTCATATTTTATCATCCGTACTAATAGTTAATAGTCATTCATGATTTATCGTCTCTTTTAGAAATAAATTAATGGAGGCACTGAAAATGAACTAATCACTTTTTATCATATTAAATTAATCATTATATCATCTGTTCAATTATTGGTAGAAACATAAGTGCTTACATATTAATTTAAAGAGTAATCATGTTACCTCGTTGGTGAATAATTAAATACTATAATTTAACACATGAAGCAATTACAACAGGTTTAATCTTATTATTTAAAATCATGTATTTTGTAATAGAAAAAATAATAAACACAAATACCTAAAAAAAAACAATGAAAGATAGATGAATGAAGAAAAAAACATGAGAAGAGAAAAAAACCTGGGATTGATGGCTGTGTTTGGCTAGTGTCGGACAGGCGGCAAAAATTCCATAAGTTTTTGGTGGTAGCAGACTGCGCCGTTGGTCTGGTAGAAATTAAAAAAAAAACAAAAAAAAGTTGATTATATTATTAAATTTAAAATTAATTCTTAGAAATACAGTGTATAAGATGTTATATAATTCGATTAAAAAATTTTAAATTTTAAATATAAAAAATCAAATTAACCTAAAAACTATAAACAAATAAATATATATATAATCTAATGTCCCCTTAAATTTACGATAATATATCTAAAAATATTGAGAGTTTGTCAGATAAGAAAGGAAAGTGTGAAGCAGAATATGACTTAGTCAACATATCATTAATTTGTAGTTTTGAAAGAACAACATGCAATATGATAGTGTCAATCTGAAAATGATGTCGAATAATGTGACAATCAATTTCAATATGTTTCGTCCGTTCATGAAAAACTAAATTGTGTGTAATTTGAATAACCCTCTGATTATCACAATATAATTGAGTAGGTTGATAAAGAGAGATACACATATCCGCAAGCAACCAACACAACCAAACTATCTCACAAGTAATTAAGGTCATGTCACGATACTCAGCTTCTGTGAAGATATAGAAATAACATATTGCTTCTTACTCTTCCAAGAAATGAGGGAATCATCAAGAAAAATATAGAAGCTAGTGGTAGATTTATGATCCGTAGGATCACTAGCCTAATCTGAATCAGAGTATGCACGCAGTTCAAGAGATGAAGTAGAAGGAAATAAAAGACTTTGAAATTAAGTGCTTCGAAGATACTTGAGAATACTAAGAACAGTAACCCAATGAACTGTAGTTGGTGCAGTGATAAATTGACCAACCACATGAACAACATACACAATATCTAGACGAGTCATGGTGAGATAAACAAAGCTTCCAACAATAGTTTTGTACAAACTAGGATCTGACAAAGGTGAGCCATCAGATGGAGAATATCGAGTATTAGTCTCAATAGAAGTATCGACAACTCTATTAACAGTAAGATAAGCACGTTCAAATAGATCAGATATATATTTTGACTGGGATAAAAGATAATCTTTCGGAGAATAAGCAACCTCAATGCCTAGAAAATAGCATAGTATACCCAAGTCTTTCATAGCAACACAACGAACCAACTCAGACTTCAGGGAAGCAATTCCATCAGAATTATCACTAGTAATAATCATGTCATTAACATATAATGATAAAAGAATACGACCTGCACTCTACATCTAACAAACAATGTTGACTCATGATTATTAGGATGGAAGCTAAGCGAAGTAATCACTGTAGAGAACTTCTCAAACCAAGCACGAGGTACTTGTTTGAGATTATAAAGCGCTTTACGAAGTCTGTAAACTTTACCAGATTGGTGTGAAATACCAGGAGGTGTTATATAAACTTCATCATGAAGATCACCATTTAGAAATGCATTTTTAACATGCATCTGAGATATTCTCCATCGGCAAACAGAAACAACAGCAATCAGAGTATGAACAGTCGTCATTTTTGCAACAGGAGCAAATGTTTCCTCTTAATTCATGCCATATTCCTGAGAATAACCTTTAGCAACAAGACGAACTTTGTATCACTCGATAGATCCATCAGATTTAGTTTTAATCTTACATACCCAACGAGAACCAATAGTGTATTTTCCTTGTGGCAACAGAACCAAATTCCATGTGTGAGTCTGATGCAAAGCAGTTAGTTTCTCAGTCATAGCACTCTTCCAAAGTGGGTTACAAACAACTTCTCTATAGGATACAGACTCAAAAAGACAATTAATTAGGGGTGTCAATTCGGGTGGGTCGTGTCGGGTTGGGTCGGGTTGAGTTTTTTTTTAACCCAACCCGAACCCGACCCGAACCCGAGTTCAACCTAAAACACCTCAACCCGAACCCGAACCCGACCAACCCGATCAACCCGAACCCGACCCATATAACCCGAAAATCCGATTAAAATCGACTTTCTTGGGTTATTTTCCCTATAATTCTTCACTTTTATCTCAATACTCCATCATTATCATACAAACATGATATTAATATGCATAAAAACATCTAAATTTTTAAAATAAAATTTGATTTAACCAAAAAAAAACCCACAAAACCCTATATTTAAGTCAACCCGGGTCAACCCGAACCTGACCCGACCCAACCCGAAATTTTTTTACTCTCCAACCCTCCAACCCGAACCCAAAAATGTCCAACCCGAACCTGATTTTTTTCGGGTCAACTCGGGTTGGGTCGTCGGGTCGGGTTCATTTTTGACACCCCTACAATTAATAGATGCAACAAATGAAGCAAATGAATGAAAATAACAAGAGTAAGCAAAATCTGGCACTTTAGTAGACTTACGAACATGAGTGGATTGACGACGATGGAGAGAAGGATCATCTGCAACCTTAGGAGATGATTGGGTAGTGGCAGAAGAAGGAGCATGTGGAGCGGATATCTCAGGAACCAAAGTACCATATTCAGTTAGCTACTAGTAGGAGTTGTGGATGAAACTTCCTCGGTATCGGTATTGAAAGGATTAATACAAAGTAAATCTGACTTTGTCATATTATGCGAACTAGCTGGAATAGAAAAGAATAGAATATGCTCAAGAAACATAACGTGACGAGAGATATACAATTTTTAACTAATGGGATTAAAGCAACGATATCCTTTTTGAGTAACACCATAACCCAAAAAGACACAAAAAACATACCGAGAAGATAATTTATTACGCTTGACATGTGGATGAAGAACAAAGCAAGTACAACTAAAAACACGCAAGAGGAATAGAGAGGAGCATGACCATATAAATTTTCAAAAGGTGACAAGCATAAATTGTGTGAGGTTGGAATTCCATTAATCACGTGAGCAGTGATAAGGATTGCTTATCCCAAAAGATACGAGGTACACTAGCAGACAATAAAAATGAACGAGTTGTTTCAACAAGATATCTATATTTTCGTTCAGCCACACCATTTTGTCCAAGAGTATCTGTACAAGAGGTGTAATGAATAGTACCATTAGAAGCAAGTAATTGTGAAAAATGATTCGAAGTGTATTTAACCCCCAAATTACAATGAAAACATTTTATGACACTAGAATGTTGAGTTTTCACAAGAGTTTTGAAGTGGTTGAAAATGGTAAGATAATCAGACTTGTGTTTCATAAGATAGACCCAAGTGTAATGAGTGTAATCATCAATAAACGAAACATAATAACTTGACCCCCCCCTTTTGTAGGAATAGGAGAGGGTCCTCACACATCGGAATGAATAAGAACAAATGTAGAAAAAGAAAGACTTTTAGAAAATGGTAATGCAGAAAATTTGACTAATTTACAACCACTACAATAAGAAATATCAGAACTTTTTAAAAGTCCTAATACTCCTGTAGAAGCTACAAACTGTAAACGAGATGCTGAAACATGACCTAAACGAGAATGCTACAAATAAAAATTAGAAGATGAATGACTTAGACGAAAAGATGATAAATTCACACTCGAAGCTACAACTTCTGGTACTTTGAGTTGATCTAAAATATAGAGTCCTCCTTGCCTACGGCCTGTCCTAATCAACCTCTGAGATTGCGAGTCTTGAACATAACAATTGGATAAAGAAAAAGAGACTAGGTATCCTCACTTACATAATTGACTAACATAAACCAGATTTAAAGTAAGACTGGAAATATAATAAACATCAGTAAGAGATAAATAAGATGTAACAATTAAACCGACACCTACTAATGACATAGGAGTACCATCAACAGTCACAATAGATATAGATGAACGAGGAGAAAAAAAAATAAAAGATGATAAATTAGATGACATGTGATGGGAGGCACTAGAGTCCAAAATCCATAAGGATGAAGATATACTCGAAATATCAGACAATGACAAACCTATATGAGAGGAAGCTGACATAGCATAGGGCTGTGAAGCAGGGAACTGTTGAAACTATTCTAATATATACGGATCAAATTTTCATGAAGCATCTGCACGATCAGGCATGATGACAGAACGAATAATGTTCAGAATAACCAAACTGTAAGGATACACATCTGTATGATCCGTAAAAACTGGTGTTAGGATGACCCATGGTCACCCAAAGAATTTGAGGCAAAAAATGATGTCAAATGTAGTAATCGGTAGCACAGAGCGTTGGTGTCGAAATCAGTAGAAAAGGACGGCAATATCAAAATCGATAACACAGGGTGTCGGCACCGAAATCGACAGAAAAGAGTGTCGGCGCCGAAATCGGCAGAAAAGAGCATTGGCACCAAAATCGGTAGGATAGAACGTCGACATCGAAATCTAAATCGGCAGAAAAGAGTGTTGCACTGAAATTGACAACACAAGGTGTCGGCGCTAAAATCAGCAAAAAAAGATATCGCATCGAAAATCGATAGCAGCAATAGGAGACAACAACGACAACAAGGAGCGACAGAAAAAATTAGGTTAGAGAAGAATAACTGTTATGATACCATTTAAAAATTAAGAAAAGGAAAAAACTAGTCATATTATTAAATCCAAAATTGATTTTTTGAAATATAGAATATAAAATCTTATCTAGTCGAGTTAAAAAAAAATAAACTTTAAATATTAAAGAAAAAATATTAAATTATTTTAAATATTAAAATAAATATATATAATCCAATATATGGCACATGACTGATGAAATAAAATGATGGCCGACAACAATAGGACATGATTGTGCGGTTCCTTAGACAGGACTTATGAAAGAGAGGAAGGAGGGGAGAATGACAAACATAAAGGTGTTGCTTGAACAAAGCGTTGTGTTTGGGACGGGTTGATGGGAATGTTGGAAATAAACGTATTCACTTTTTACCATAATTGAACAAAACGTTATGTGGAATAACAAGCGGAATAGACGCAGGTGCAGAGTTAATTAAATCTTAGTTTTAGTTTTAATTAATTAAAATTTAGTTTTAGAATCAATCACCAACTCTGAGCTGGATGCGTGCACTGCTCGACGCCTTTTTATTTTTATTTTTTTAAATAAATAAAATTTTATCTTTAAAAATCAGAGTATAGTATTAAGTAAAAAATTTAAATCAATAAAAAAATTCAGATGGTGTGGAATGTAATGTATAAGGTAAATAAAAGGTATTGTAAAATTAAATAAATTTGAAGCACTAATTTTAATTAATTGTTGGAAAAAATCATGTTTTTTTACCCTCGTAAAAAATCAGAAAGAGCATAAAACTCCCTACTAAAAGTAAATAATCATATACAACCCTGTCTTTTTAAAATTTAAGTAAAACACCCCCTCCCTTTTGTTTGCATTACGTGTGAGCATAATATTTGTATAGCTAAAATAATATTTTTATTATAAATATTTAGTCATATATAATTAATTTAATTTTAATAAAAGAAAAATAATATAAATATATAATTATCTATATTAAATAATTTGTATCATTTTCAAATACTAGGTACATGGCCAATTTTTTTTATATAAGTACCCTTATTAAAAAAATAAAAAATCAAATTTAAAATTTTCTTATTTTTAATATGTTTTTTGAACTTTTTATTTAAATTTTATTTTTATCACGAAGATAAAGATCTTAAGTTAGCAATGATCACATGATTGAAATAATTTTAGTGGATAAAGAGATGAGGATTTTAGGATATTATTATAAGAAATAAGGGTATTTTGAGAATTCTAAAAATATTCAATATGAGTAGTCTCAAAATTACTCCTATTAGTTATATTAAGAGGAACAACTTATAGCCACAATTTATATAAACCATCACTAAAACTACAAAATAGATGTAGTTTCACAACCATTCTTAAAAAATAGAGCGATAGAGCCAATTTATGGCAACAACAGTTCATAGAAATCATTGTTAAAAGCATTTAATAAAAGTCGTTGTAAATTGCTATTAAAAATTAGAGCAATAAAAATATTTTATATCAACATTTTACATAGAACCATCGTTAAAATTATCTGATATGAACAATTTCAATATTGTTCCTAATAGTTATATTAATACGAACGGTTTATACAAATTGATGCTAAAACTAGGCAATTGGTGTAATTTCAAAATCAATCCTAAAACAACAGAGCAATAAAAGTGATTTATAGCAACAGCTTGCACAACACGTGGTTAAATGCTTTTAATATGAGCGACTTGTAATTTACTCCTAGAAGTTAGATCAATATAAATGATTAATAGCGGTATTTGACATATAATTTTTGCCAAAAATATCCAATATTAACAGTTTCAAAATTGTTTCTAAAAGTTGTATCAATAAGAGCGATTTATAGTAGCGTTTATGTAAATCAGTGCTAAACTATGCAATAGATGTAGTTTAAAAATAAATTATAAATCATTAAAGTAATAGAAGTGGTTTGTAGTAACAATTTACACAAACTTTTATTCAAAGAATCCAATATGAGCGGTTTGAAAACTACGCCTAGAAGTTAGAGCAACAGAAACGGTTAGTAGCAACATTTAATCCAAAACTGCTGCTTAAAGTACCCAATATCAGCAGTTTTAAGATTGTTTCTAATAGTTGTATCATTAAGAGCGGTTTACGGCAACAGTTTTTTCAAATCGACGCTAAAACTATTCAACAAGAGCAGTTTCAAAATTGTTATGAAAGGTCAAGTAATAGAAACAGTTTAGTTCAAATTAATTCAGTTGGTTGATTTTCAAGAGCAGTGTTAAAACCACTCCTAAACAACTGCTCCTATACGGGGTTTTTTTTGTAGTCGAGGAAACTTCCTTTGGCATGACCTACCATGGTCTCGGTAGTCGTGCCTTCTGAATCGGTCCCGTCCGAGTCGGCTAGTTCCGGTGAGCCTCTACTCCACCGCCAACGCAGAAAGAGGCATTGCCCGGAGGATAACTCCCGCTCGGGGGCATCTACTCTAGCTACAGCAAGCGAGCCGGTTTCCCAACCCCCTTCCGAAAGGGGTGAAAGTTCTTCCTCTGTTGTCCCCAAAAGGATGGTTGTTTTGCCCATGACCCCATTCTCCGACCGGACTCCATCCCTGCTCGAGCTACTGACTGGTACCATTTTGGCGCAACCGGTCTCCTATCTCCCGCCACCACTGGTCGATCCAGCGGCCCCTACTTCAATCATCCGCTCTTCCCTTAAGTCCAAATCCAAGGGTGAGGTGACTTCCGAGCCCACTAATCCGATCGGTCGTAGGCACATCACGACTCTAATTCGCTTGCCCACCGAGGCCTAGCGCTTTTTGGACGATGTCGAGCCCCAATCTCACGAGCAGACGATCCGTATCCAGGGTCCCTTGGCCCAGACCTGGGTCGAGGCCTAAGACAAGGCGATGACCATCCCGCCCGGGGAACTCGCTAACAATTTTACTCAGAAAGCTACTGGGGTAAGCAATGTCCTTCAAAAGTTTTTAGTTGTCTCTGCTTCACCGCTCTGACTCCTTTTTCTTTCAGTACTAGGTAGAAAGTCTGACCATGTGTCAGTGGTTGACCTTCCTTGAGTGTGAGAATAGGCAACTGAGGGCTTCGATCAAGATGCCATGTGCTTCTCGATCAGCTATCGGAGCGCTCACCGCCGAGGTTGCTAAGCTTAAAGAAAACTTGGAGAAATCCTCAGAGCAGCTCGTTGGCTCTGAGAGAGCGGTGGCGCTCAAGAAGAATAAGAGCTAGGATCAGGTCAAGCTACTCGACTGGCTGAATAAGCAAGCCCAGGACTTTGACTCCAAGGTCAAGTCGGCGAACACCCAAAAACTTCGTGCTATAGAGGATCTGGACAATATGTTAGAAATTATAAATGGAAAAATAATCAAAAAGGTTTAAATACGTTTTGGATGATTAAAGGGTGCATCTAATGAAGAGGTAGTATGCCTCTTAGGAAAGGATGTGATCTACATCACCCATTTTGAAATGGATGGATGAGATCTAATTTAACCAAGAGGTTCTTATACCCTTTCATATGTATAAATAAAGTCTCTCACATACTCATTCACTCATTCATTCATTCACTCACTTCCTTCCAAGTAAAGCAAGCATTACATTCTTGCATTGAAGAGTTCAAGAAGCTTCCTCGATTTAGAGGTCTTGCGATTTACAGTGCTACTATCGCGAGACGAAAGTCGTTATATCTTGGGAGACGATTGCCATATTATGTGAGCACCGTGTGTGGGGCAAATTCGTCTTAAAGAGATAGAGTCTAACCCTAGTCTTGACTTAGCCGAAAATGGTGGTATACCGTCATTCTACCTGCGCTCAGTTTGCATCAGCAATAAAGCACCCAACATTTTTAAGATGAATTTTCTTCGTGCAAACTGATGGCTGGAATCAACGACGTTCCAACCGTCGTTCCAACCGGAGAGAAGCCGAAAAAGTTTAACGGAGCCGACTTCAAAAGATAACAGCAGAAGATGTTGTTCTACCTGACAACATTAAGCCTCGTACGGTTTTTGCATCAAGACCCGCCAACCGCTACGGAAGGTAATTTCAATAGTTAGTTTGCATGCGATATGTGGTCGCACGGAGATTTCCTGTGCCGCAACTACATTCTCAACGCATTAGACAACACGTTGTATAACGTGTATTGTTCAATAGAGACGACAAAATCTCTATGGGAGTCACTTGAAAAGAAATACAAAACTGAAAATGTCGGGTTGAAGAAATTCATCGTCGGTCGATTTCTGGATTTCAAAATGCTGGATTCCAAGAGCGTGACATCTCAAGTCTAAGACATGCAACTGATAATGCATGATCTGGATGCCAAGACATGAAGCTGAATGAGACGTTCAAAGTAGCCGCGATAATCGAGAAACTCCCTCTGTCGTGGAAGGATTTCAAAAATTACCTAAAGCACAAGCAAAAGGAGATGAGACTTGAAGACCTAATCCTGAGGCTACAAATAGAGGAAGATAATCAAAAGATGTCCGACTCCAGAGGAACGAAGCGGGTAATCGACAAGATGTCCAACCTGGCTAAGCCAAAAGCCAAAAAGCTGAAGTAATCCAAAAAGAATGCTCAAGGCAAGAAATTCAAGGGCACATGCTACAACTGCGGAAAGCCAGGACACATGTCCAAGGATTGCAGATGCCCAAAGAAACCAACCAAGAGTCAGAAGGATGTTGCGAACCAAGTCGTAACTTCTGACAACATGGAATTGGATCTCACTGCGGTCGTGTTTGAAGCCAACACAGTGGTGGATAACCCGAAGCAGTGGTGGATCGATACTGGAGAACCCTGTCATATCTGTTATGATAAGGCGATGTTCTCCAAGTATACTCCGATAAGTGGAAGAAAGCTCTATATGGGCAATTCCATGACATCCCCGATTGTTAGACTGGGGAAAGTTGTTCTGTAAATGACGTATGAGAAAGAGCTAACGCTTATTGATGTGCTCCATGTTCCCGACAGCAGGAAGAACCTAGTTTCTGGATCAACACTTGTTAAGGTCGGTTTCAGACTAGTGTTCCAGTCAAACAACTTTGTATTTACGAAAAATGATGTATTTATAGGTTAAAGGGTACTTAGAACAGAGTCTGTTCAAAATGATTGTAATGACTATACACCGTGAATTTGATGATAATAAAATAAAATCTTCCAGCTATGTTGTTGAGTATTTTAATTTATGACATGATCGACTTGGGCGTGTCAATAATAATCCTCTGAAACGTCTCGTCAAGTTAAATTTATTACCAAACATCAATGTTGACGAAACACACAATTGTGAAGTGTGCGTGGAAGCAAAAATGACGAGACTACCTTTTCATTCGGTGGAAAGGTCAACGACTCTTCTAGAGTTAATACATAGTGATCTATGTAACTTAAAATTTGTGCAAACTAGAGGAGGTAAAAAGTATTTTATTACTTTTATCGATGACTACACGAGATTTTGTTATGTCTTTCTTTTAAGAAATAAAGATGAAGCCTTAGAAGCTTTCAGAACCTATAAAACAGAAGTTGAAAATCAATTTGATAAATGAATTAAAATAATTTGTAGCGATAGAGAAGGAGAATATGGTGCACCGTTTGATGAGTTTTGTTCAGAATCTGACATTATCCATCAAACAACAGCGCCTTACTCGCCTCAATCAAATGGTGTTGCCGAACGTAAAAATCGGACACTAAAAGAAATGATGAATGTCTTGTTGATAAATTCAGGCTTACCCCAGAACTTGTGGGGGGAAGCTATACTATCAGCAAACCACATTCTCAATAAAATCCCTCACAAGAAAAATGATAAAACACCATATGAACTATGGAAAGACCGCGAGCCATCGTACAAATACCTAAAGGTATGGGGGTGCTTAGCAAAGGTCGAAGTACCTAAGCCAAAGCAAGTAAAGATCGGACCTAAAATATTCGATGCGATATTTGTTAGATATGCCCATAACAGTAGTGCATATCGATTCATAGTTCACAAGTTAGACATTCCTGATATTCATGTGGGAACAACCATAGAATCTTGGAATGCGATATTCTTTGAAAACATATTCCCGAATAAGAAGGGAAATATTCAAAGTGATAACAACGGAAGTTCTAACGAAAATGACGTTTTTGAACTTAGTTGTCGTAAAAGGACTACAATCAAAGCAAAGAGCTATATCGGAGCAAACGAGCTAGAGTTGAGAAATCGTTCGAGCCAAACTTCATGACTTTTAAGTCGGAAATGGACCCTAGAACATTAAGCGAAACTCTCTCTAGTCCCGACGCCCCAATGTGGAAAGAAGTCGTCAATAGTGAAATTGAGTCCATCATGAATAATCATACTTGGGAACTAGTAGACATTCCTTCTGGTACCAAACCATTAGGTTGTAAGTGGATACTATAACGCAAGTATAAAGCTGATAGATCAATTGACAAGTATAAGGCCAGACTTGTAGCTAAAGGGTACAAGTAAAAGGAAGGTCTTGACTACTTTGATACTTACTCACCGGTGACAAGGATTACATCCATACGAGTGCGGATAGCCATTGCAACACTGTATGACCTTGAAATACACCAAATGGATGTTAAGAATGCGTTCTTAAATGGTGAGTTGGAAGAAGAAATCTATATGGAGCAACCCAAGGGGTTTGTAGCTCCAGGAAAAGAGGAAAAAGTGTGTCGACTTGTTAAGTCGTTGTATGGACTTAAACAAGCGCTTAAACAATGACGCGAAAAATTTGACAAAATAATACTGTCAAACGAATTCAAAATAAATGAATGTGACAAATGTATTTATGTCAAAAATACACCTGAAGGTCATGTAATGATCTGTCTATACGTAGACGACATGTTTATAATGGGCAGTAATCATGAGGTAATCATGAGTACAAAGGAAATGTTGATCAAGAATTTCGATATGAAAGACATGGGTTTAGCAGATGCTATATTGGGAATTAAAATTATTAGGACATCCGATGGGATAGTTTTGACACAATCCCATTATGTAGAGTCAGTATTGAAAAGGTTCAATGCGAACAATCTCTCTACAGTAAAAATACTTATGGATCTAAGTCAACACTTAGCGAAAAACCATGGTGAGCCCATATCGCAATTGAAATATTCTCGGATAATAGGTAACTTGATGTATCTCACAAACTGCACACGTCCGGATATTGCCCATACGGTCAACAAGCTAAGTCATTTTACGAGTAATCCAAACGACACCCATTGGAAAATACTGATGCGAGTTCTTAGATAATTGAAATATACTATAAACTATGGATTACATTATGGAAAGTATCCCGCTGTCTTAGAGGGATATTGTGATGCTAATTAGATATCAGCTACAAAAGATTCCAAATCCACTAGTGGGTATGTATTCATAATCGATGGAGGAGCAGTATCTTGGGAATCCACAAAGCAGACATGCATAGCTTGGTCAACTATGGAATCTGAGTTTATAGCATTAAACAAAGCAGCTGAAGAAGCTGAATGGCTATGGAATTTCTTGGAAGATATTCCAAGCTGGACGAAACCTATGCCCGCCGTACTTATACACTATGATAGTCAATCAGCAATTGGAAGGGCACATAGTAGTATGTATAATGGTAAGTCTCGACATATACGTCGTAGACACAATACCATTAGGCAGTTGATCTCAAACGGAGTGATTGCAATCAACTATGTCAAGTCCAAAGATAATTTAGCAGATCATCTTACGAAGGGGCTAAGTCGAGATCAAGTATACTTTTCATCGAGAGGAATGAGATTAAAAATCTACAACTAAAAATGACTATAGCGGTAACCCAACCTTGTTGACTGGAGATCCCAAGATCTTGGTTCAATGGGACAACGAAGTTACAGAAGTTGTGTTACAGCACACGAGATATATTATCAATATCTCTATCACAATCCTAGGATGAACTTGTGCTGTCCTACCACATGTAGTGAGGTTAAGTTTATACTTGTAATGACTTCTATACCTTTATAAGGCGGAGTATGGTAGGATACTCTTGATAGAAGTGTCACCTATGTGAGTGTGAAAACTGACCGTTTCAATGAAACACTCATGAATCCAAGATGGTATACATGGCCAAAACGGAACCAATCATGAGAACCCAAAGTAAGTGAGATAAATCTTTGTGTGGGTATTATTGTCTTAGTATACACAAACAGCTGAGCAGTTCAAGACATCACGTTCACTGCGCAGCCTAGTATGCTCGACAGCATTCCACTACGGAAGATTCAAAGCCACAAGCTACCTCTCCCAATGCATTGACTTATCGATTGAACTCTCCTTAGGTGATAACATGCATGCATTATTTTTCATTTATGTGGGAGATTGTTAGAAATTATAAATGAAAAAATAATCAAAAATGTTTAAATGCCTTTTGGATGATTAAAGGGTGCATCTAATGAAGAGGTAGTATGTCTCTTAGGAAAGGATGCGATCTACATCACCTATTTTGAAATGGATGGATGAGATCTAATTGAACCAAGAGGTTTTTATACCCTTTCATATGTATAAATAAAGTCCCTCACATATTCATTCACTCACTTCCTTCCAAGCAAAGCAAGCATTGCATTCTTGCATTGGAGAGTTCAAGAAGCTTTCTCGGTTTGGAGGTCTTGCGATTTACAGTGCTGCTATCGCAAGACGAAAGTCATTGTATTTTGGGAGACGATTGTCGTATTTCGTGAGCACCGTGTGTGGGGCAAATTCATCCTAAAGAGATAGAGTCTAACTCTAGCCTCGACTTAGCTGAAAACAGTGGTATACCATCATTCTATCTGCGCTCAATTTGCATCAACAATAAAGCACCCAACACAATAAAAATCAGGAAGCTCAGGCCTTAGCCAAGAAGCTGAAGGAGACGGAAGCAGGTTTAGCGCAAAGAGCATTCAAGCTGAATGGCGGAGCATCAGAGGATCGTCGATCAAGACACCAAACTACAATCTCTGAAGGTCGAGCTGGAAGCGTCCAAGGCTCGGTTTACTAAGTTCCAGGAAGATGAGCCCACTCGGCTGGAGGACTTTCGGGTCAAATATCTTCGCTCAGAGGGCTTCAATCAGATCTTCACTGATCGGATCCTGTGCCTATTCGACTTTGACATTAATGGGACCATTTAGCAATTTAAGGAGAATGACCATTTATCCGTTGAATTTTCGGTCATAGCCATTCTGAGAGAGAAGATAGTGGAGTGGCTCCCTAAGGACGTAACTACCGACCTGGCATAGTTTCTTCTATTAATCCCTTGTAATAATCTACAACTTTGTAAATGCTTACCAAGTATGAATCAATGTGCCCCCGTTCGGCACTTCTAGAGCCCTGCTGTTTTGTATCCTCTACATCCTATCTTCATGGCTCAGTCGCCTCTACCAATGGTCAACTTTTCTTGAACCATGGCCGAGTGACCTCCCATAGTAGAGAGTGAGAGCCCGAACTCGGCATGTTTAGACTTTGCTGAACGACCCATGTGTATAGAGTAGTGAGGACATCGTTCGCTTGTAACTCATCCTCTTGGGTCGAGCGTCCTTAGAAAATTGGTGCTTTTATTCGAATATTTCGTTGCCGCTTGCTAGTCTTTGTCCTTGCAAGGATTTATAGTCGTCACTCGGCTGGGTATTCCTTTATCAAGATTTTATTGCCGCCGCTTGGCTGTTGACATACATCGTCCTCAGATTTATAATCGCGACTTGGCTTTTGATATTGACTTAATGAGGGTTTATAGTCGTTGCTTTGCTTTTACTTAATTTATAAACAAGGGTTTATAGCCGCCGCTCGGTTGTCGCCTTCATCGACCATGAGTTTATAGTTGTCGCTCGGTTGTAATCTTCACTGCTCAAGGGTTTATAGTCACCATTTGACTTTTGCTACATACTCGACGAGGGTTTATAGCTGCTGCTTGACTTTTGATACATACTCGATGAGGGTTTATAGCCATCGCTCGGCTTTTGATACATACTCGACGATGGTTTATAGCCGCCGCTTGGATTTTGATATATACTCGATGAGGTTTTATAGCCGCCGCTCAAATTTTGATACACACTCGATAAGGGTTTATAACCACCGCTCGACTTTTAATACATACTCGACGAGGGTTTATAACCGCCGCTCGACCTTTGATTCAGTATGTTCAGTGAGAGAACTTGCTTGCTTTTAACTTGGCCGAACGGTGCAAGAGTCTTTTACCCAACTCGATAGGGTTGCAGATGGTTTGCTCTCCTAGGCCGCTCAAGATTTCATCCATTTTGTCTTGTAAGTTATAAGACGCCGAGTTGAGCTTCTGAATAACTTTGTATGGTCCTTCCCACGGGGCCTCCAACTTGGTGACATCGCCGACTGACCTCACTCTCTTCCATACTAAGTCGTTGACCTGGAATGATCTGGGGATCACTTGCCGATTATAGCTTTGCTTTATTCTCTATCTATACACCGTTAGTCAAACGGTGATCTTATATCTAACTTTGTTTATCAAATCGAGTTCTATAAGGCGCCGATCGGGGTTCTCATCATATAGTTGCATTTGATAGGACTCCACACCTACTTCGACTGGAACTATTGCTTCTCCCTGTACACCAGGTGTAACGAAATTATGTCGATTACTTCTCAGGGCGTGGTGCGATAAGCCCACAACACGCTCGGGAGTTCATCGACCTAGCTGCTGTTGGTTGCTACACCTGGATACCGTCTTGTTCCCCTGTACAAAATTTTGTACAAGCACAGAACTTTCCTAGCTACCCATGTGTTCTACTGAAGTTCAACTTGGATTGCAAACGATGCTTAACATTATTAATCCAAGTTGTTCTTCAGAAGTTAAATTTGGAATGCAAACGAAACTTAACATTATTAATCCAAATTCAACCGATGTGTTCTTCATAAGTTAAACAATATTACAGAAGTTAATCATATATCTATTTCAAGGATTGGTTTCCAGGACAAATGTGGCGAGGCACTAGGCCTTCTTGGGCATGAGATCATCCACCACTGCCTAGATAAACCCTTTCAAAGAAATCGGATATTTAACTTCTTACACTAAACTAGGTTTAACTACAGAGACCTCAATAGAAGCACAAGATTGAAACACGAAATCGAAACATAAAACGATAACATAAAAAATTGATTGCCTAAATCGCTAGTCTCTTGTGTTTGGTATTTGAAAAACCCATACAAAACATGAACTAATTAATCATGATGCGAAAATAATTAATTAGTTATACCTTTTTGTATGTTTTAATAACCTCTTGATCTTCTGTTGTATTCCTCGCCTCCTCTTGGACGTCGTGTGGGCGACGATCTACCAAGATGAATTCCACTTCTCCTCCACCAAGAAACTTGAGCCACCAAAGGATGCCAAAATAGGAAACTTTACTTCTTCTTCTTCTCCTCCAAGCAACCGACTACCAAGTGCTATTCCTCTTCTTATTCTTCCTCTCTAAGCAACCTGCCACAAGGATAAGAAACCCTTGATGCCACCAGCCCTAAGGAAGCAAAAGAGGAGACAAAGTGCCGCCGGCCTAAGAGAAGAAACAAAGAAGAGAAGGCCGAAGGAATAGGGCCAGCCACAAGGAAGAAGAGAAGGGTCGACCACATGAAGGAAGAAAGGAGATGCCTATGGTTGTGTTTCATGAAGATACCCTCTACCTCTCTTTTATAATCCTTGGTCTTGGCAAATAAGGAAAGTTTTAAACATAATTAAAAATTCCTAATTTGTGTCCTCCCTTTAAAAATAGAAATTTTAACAACAATTAAAATTTCTCTCTTTTAAATTTCCCATTGTACATGGCAATAAAAGAAAGTTTTAAAATTAGTCTCTCTCTTTTAAAACATGTAGACAACTATAAAAAGGAAAGATTAATTAAAACTTCTCTTTTTAAACCATGGTTACAAAAAGGAAAGTTTTATCAAAAACTAAAATCTCTCTTTTAATCTTTATAGACAATTACAAATAAAGAAAGATTTTAACAAAATTAAAATCTCTCTTTAATCCTTTGTAGAAAGTTATAAAAGGAAAGATTTTAAGATTTTTAAACTCTCTTTAAAAACCATGTGGATGTCTATAAAAGGAAATTTTAAAAATAAATTTTCTCTTTTAAATCCCTTCATGAATGGCTACATAAGGAAAGATTTATAAAAATAAAATCTCCCTTTAATTTCCTTGTGGCCGGCCCTTAGCTTGGGCACCAAGCTTTGGCCGACCACTACATGGGCTCCAAACAATTACTTGGTCGGGCCCTTGCAAGTAAGGCTTAGCCGACCCATTACTTGGGTAAGAAGTGGACTTGAATACAAGGCTTTTTAAGAGGCTACAACAGGGACGAGAGGAGAAATTGGTTTTGGTCTCCCGATGAGCTTGAGCTTCCTGTGTTAGCCCCGAACACCCAACTCATGCTTATCAATAATAACTCATACCACTAAAGAGTTATTATTGAACTACTGTACCAATCCCAAATTACATTATGAGCTTCTTCTTATTATGAGTGTGTTAATCTCCCTGTGTTTAAGATATCGAATGCCCATTAATTAAATGAGCTACTGACAACTCACTTAATTAATATCTAGTTCCAAGAGTCATACCACTCAACTTTATTATCATGCCGGACTAAGTCCACCTGCAGAGTTTACATGATAATCCTTATGAGCTACTCAAGGGGACATCATCATCTTAGATCACTAGGACACAGTTTCCTTCTATAATCAACAACACACTATATAAATAGTATTATCTCCCAACTTATCGAGCATCTTGATTTATCGAACTAAATCTCACCCATTGATAAATTAAATAGATAAATACTAAGTATATGTGTTTGTTATTATATTGGGATTAAGAGTACACACTTCCATAATAACAGAGGTCTTATTCTTTTATGAAGTCAGTATAAAAGAAACATCCTCAAATGGTCTTACTCAATACACTCATAGTATACTAGTGTAATTTTATAGTCAAGATAAACTAATACCAAATTATACTACGACCAATCCAATGGTTTGTTCCTATGCATCTTGGTCGTGAGCTACTATTTATAATTTATAAGGAACTGATAACATGATCTTCTGTGTGTGACACCACACACCATGTTATCTACAATATAAATTAAATGAACAACTACATTTATCATAAATACAGACATTTGACCAATGTGATTCTTATTTCAAACTAAATGTCTATACCAAAAGCTAGGCTTTTTAGTATACATCCCAACAGCTGCCTCCTGCGTGGTCAAGTCGAGCCCTGTGACCTCTCAGGATTTCTCTATTGGTGACCTTCATCTGGTCGTTGCTCTATGGATAGGCCACTGAGGTGAAAGTCTACAGTATGACATAGCTGACACACCATACTCTGAGCCTCTGTCCTGCAAACTGCCTTTGTTGTCTGAGACGAGCTTGTGGGGGATGTCAAACCGATATAAGATACTTTGCCAAATGAACTTGATAACTATCTACTTGGTTATCTTGACAAGCGACTCTTCTTTCACCTATTTCATGAAATAATCAACCGCTATGAGTAGAAACCTTCTTAGTCGGTCACCATAGGGAATGATCCAACGATGTCTATACCCCATTGGTCGAACAAACAATATACCGTGGATGCTTTGAGCTCTTCCGTAGGCCGGTGCGGTATGTTCTGATATTTTTGACAAGATATGCAAGTCACTACCGTTCGGCAGCATCAGCTTGTAAGGTGGGTCAAAAGTATCCGACCAGCAAAATCTTGCGGGCCAATGACTGGCCACCTAGATGACTGCTGCTGAAGCCTTGGTAAACTTCTTGTAAGATGTATTGGATGTCTGCTGGTCCAACACATTTGAGTAGCAGCCTCGAAAAAGCTCTTTGTACAAGTGATCTACAATTAGCATGAATCGCCCGACTCTCCTTTTTAACAATCGAGCTGTTGGATCGTGAGATTCGATAGAGGGGAGGGTGAATATCGATTTAAAAATTTTTGTAAACGAGTTAAGCAGCGGAAAACGAGTAAGCAAAAAGAGAGCAACGCTAACACAAGAACCTTTTACTTGGTTCGGAGCCTTTGGCGACTCCTACTCCAAGGCCCGCACACAAGGGTACTTTCGATGGACAATTCACTAGCAATTCGGAAATTATTACAAACTAAATACAGGAATGATAATGAAAATAAAATAATACCGACAACAGAAAGTAAAAGAACAGTGCGTGGTCGAAGTATCTTTGCAGCGTCGCAAGAGCACGAGTGAGCAGATCGTTCGTTCTGAGTTGTTGTTGAAGCTCCACCCCTAACCCTCCTTATATAGGAGGTTCGGGGCACCCAAATCCCTTCCAAGCGCCCTGGTATGACGTAGCAGGCCCAACCAGCGAGCTCGGCCTGCGAGCTCCACGTGTCGACGCCGCGAACTGGATAAATTTTACCTCCGAGCGCTCGGACCACTTTTCTCCATAAAGTCCTTCTCCTGCAAGAAAAAGTTAGTCCGAGGCAAATGTACAATATATATCCTGCAAAACAAAGTGTTAGCACAATTTATAATTTAACAGAGAAAGTATTAATTAGATTCTGTCTCACCGAGATCGGAATCTTAGTCAAGATCTCGACTTAGAGTTCTGAAATAGTTCTAAGTTGGATCTGTTGGTTGCTACTCGGTAAACCTAATGGTTCCACTGTTCAAAAATTTTGTACAAAGGTCTGAACCTTTACCTAGCTACCATGTGTTCTTTTAAATTAAACTTGGATCGCCTGCGGAACTTAACACGTTTGATCCAAAGTTTAATCTATTTGTTCTTTTAGGTTTAGACTCGGATCTCCTGCGAAACTTAACACGTTCGATCCAAATCACCTAGGTTATTAATTTCATTAAATATTAGTTTCCAAAATTGGCTCCCAGTACTGACGTGGCGAGGCACATGGCCTTCTTGGATATGGGAACAACCACCACCGACTAGACAAAGCCTTTTAAGGAAAGTTAATATTTAATTTCCTTAAATAACTTTAGGTCAACCGAAAAGAACAATCAAATCACAAGGAAAAGAAAAAAAATAAAAGAACACAACATCGAAAACAAATTCGAAATACTAGAATCGCATGCCTCTTGTATTTGGTATTATTTCCAAAAATAACTAGTATGATGCGGAAAGGAAAAATACTAGTTATACCTTTTAGAAAGATCTCTTGATCTTCTACCGTATTCCTCTTCTAACCTCGGACGTTGTGTGAGCAACGATCTACCGAGATGAGAAACCACCAAAGCACCTTCTTCTCCTTTCTTCAAGTTTTGGCCAAGCACAATGCTTCCAAAAGATGAAGATCTTTTTCCACCAACCAAGCTCCAAGGGATGTAAGCTTTCTCTCCTTCTTCTCCAAGCTAAAATCCGGCCACCACTTGATCTCCAAGGAGGAAGAGAGGTTCGGCCACAAGGATGGAGAGAAGAGAAGGGGAAGGGCCGGCCACACCAAGGAAGAAAAGAGGGAGAAAAATAATAGAGTCGTTTTTTTTAAGCCTCCTCTACCCCCTCTTTTATAATCCTTGGTCTTGGCAAATAAGGAAATTTAAATAAAAACTTCCTTAATTCTTTTGCCATGAAAAGGAAAATTTATTTAATTAAAAATAATTTTCTCTTCTCCAATTTATTTGGCCGGCCACCTCTTTCCCCAAAACAAGGAGAGTTTTAATTAAAACAAAAAGTAAAACTTCCTAATTTGTTTCTAGAAATTTATAAAAATTTCTCCAATAATTTTAATCCCTTCATGATTGGTTAATAAAAAGAAATTTTATAAATTAAAATCTTTCTTTTAAACATGTGGATAATTTCCAAAAAGGAAAGTTATCTCTAAAAATTAAAATCTCCTTTCAATCTACAAATAAGGAAAGATATTAAATCTTTTCTTAATCGTAGAAACTAATAAAAGAGAATTTTTAATTTTTAAACTTTCTTTTAAATCATGAACATAATTAAAAGGAAAGTTTTTACCAAAATTAAAATCAACCTTTTAATCTACAAATAAGGAAAGAGATTTAGCTCTTCTCTTAATCTTTTGTAGAATCTTATAAAAGGAAAGATTTAAATTTTTAAACTCTCTTTTAAATCATGTTATCCACATAAGAAAAATTTTAAAAAATAAAAATTCTTTTATTTTAATTTGGGCCGGCCACACCAAGCTTGAACCCAAGCTAGGGCCGGCCACCTTGAAGCACCCATGAACCAAACTTTGGCCGGCCCTAGCTTGGTCTCCAAGCTAGCTTGGCCGGCCCCTATGGGATGGGTAAGAAGGTGGGTATAGGTGGGTATAGTACTCTATAATTAAGAGGCTACGATAGGGACCGAGAGGAGGAATTGGTTTTGGTCTCCCGATAAAATTAAGCATCCCGTGTTCGCCCCGAACACGCAACTTAATTTTATCAATAATAATTCATTCCACTAGAGAACTATTATTGAACTACCGCACCAATCCCAAATTACATTTTGAGCTCCTTCTTATTATGAGTGTGTTAGTCTCCCTGTGTTTAAGATGTCGAATGCCCACTAATTAAGTGAGTTACTGACAACTCATTTAATTAATATCTTAGTCCAAGAGTAGTACCACTCAACTTTATCGTCATGTCGGACTAAGTCCACCTGCAGGGTTTAACATGACAATCCTTATGAGCTCCTCTTGGGGACATTCTCAACCTAGATTACTAGGACACAGTTTCCTTCTATAATCAACAACACACATTATAAGTGATATCATTTCCCAACTTATCGGGCTTATTGATTTATCGAACTAAATCTCACCCATTGATAAATTAAAGAAATAAATATCAAATATATGTGCTTGTTATTATATTAGGATTAAGAGCACATACTTCCATAATAACTGAGGTCTTTGTTCCTTTATAAAGTCAGTATAAAAGAAACGACCTCTAATGGTCTTACTCAATACACTCTAAGTGTACTAGTGTAATTATATAGTTAAGATAAACTAATACCTAATTACACTACGACCTTCCAATGGTTTGTTCCTTTCCATCTTGGTCATGAGATACTGTTTATAATTTATAAGGTACTGATAACATGATCTTCTGTGTGTGACACCACACACCATGTTATCTACAATATAAATTAATTGAACAACTACATTTATCATAAATGTAGATATTTGACCAATGTGATTCTTATTTCTAGATAAATGTTTATACCAAAAGCTAGGCTTTTAGTATACATTCTAACAGGATCGGCGCCTAAGTTCCCTTCCTGGGAACGCGTCCTCACAGTCTCTCCCCTCCAGTGACTTACCTTTACTTACCTGCCAGACGTCTGGTCAGCCCTTCGACCCGTCTGGACTTTGTGCCAGCAATCCGGTCAGCCCGTCGACCTAGCTGGACTTCGTGCCAAATGTCCGGTCAGCCCTTCGACCCATTTGGACTTCGTGCCAACTATCCGATCGGCCCGTTGACCTAGCTGGGCTTTGTGCCAGACATTCGTTCAGCCCGTCGACCTGTCTAGATTTCGCCTGCACACTCGATCAGAGTGTTAGATACTGACAAACCAAACTTAACCTAATTTGTCATTCATCAAAACCTGAGTTAGACCGTTAGTGCTAACCACACCAACACGAGCTTCCTCCTGGTCGGCCGATGCGGTACTCGATCGGATGAACTCAATCAATGGCATCCTCCAGTCACTCGGCATTCCCCTTTTGGCTACCCTGTCAATATGCGCCACCAGCAGAATTTGCTTAACTGGCTTATCCAGAACAACCGAACTTAAGGAACTCACTAACTTAGCTAACTCATCAGTATATTGGTTGTTTGACCGGGGGTACTTTCTACATGGTCACATCTTGGAAACATGCTTTTAACTTCTCGAAAGCTTCAGCATATAACTTTAGCCTAACGTTATTTATCTCGAATGTTCCTGAAAGTTGCTGAACCGCCAACTGAGAATCTGAATAGATTAGGACTCTCATGGCTCCCACATGTCGGGCTACCTGCAAGCCGGCAATCAGGACCTTATACTTCACCCAGTTATTTGTGGCTCGATAGTCTAGCCCTACGAATAGCTGCATTTTGTCCTCGCATGGTGCTATCAAAACGATACCTATTCCACTACCTTACCGAGTAGACGAACCATCCACATATATTTTTCAAATTGTATTTGATTCAGTATTCTATATTTTTGTAACAAAATTGGCTAAGACTTGAGCCTTGATTGTTGTTCGTGGTTGATACTGTATGTCAAACTCACTTAGCTCCGTTGTCTATTTGATAAGCCGTCCGAATGCCTCTGGGTTGAGAAGGACTTTTCCCAGCGCACTGTTAGTCAGCACCACTATGGGGTACGAGAGGAAGTAGGGGTGCAACCTCCGAGCAACGAGGACCAGCCCGTATGCCAACTTCTCAAGACAGGTGTAGCGACATTCTATGTCTTTCAATTTATTACTCAAAAAATACATCGGCTGTTGTTCAGTGCCATTCTGCCGGACCAACGCTGAGCCGACTGCTCGCTCTGTGGAGGACAAGTATATCCAGAGTGGCTCATGCAGCGATGGCTTTACCGATATAGGTAAGGAGGTTAAGTATCTTTTAGGCTCCTTCAGCGCCTTATCGTATTCTGGGTTTCATTGAAACTTTGTTGTCCGGCGCAGAACCTTGAAAAAAAGGTGGCTCTGATTGGAGGACTTAGAGATGAATCTCGATAGAGTGGTGATTCGCCGGGTCAGGCGCTGAGTTTCCTTCAAATTCTGAGGCGATGGCATGTCCTGCAGTGCCTTTATCTTGCTCGGATTAGCCTTGATCCTCCACTCGGTCACAATATAACCGAGGAAGCATCTGCTCTGCGCTCCAAACAGGCACTTACTAGGATTGAGCTTGATCCTATACTTTCTCGAGGTTCGATAAGTTTCTTCTGTTGGAATGTATACTAAAAGCCTAGCTTTTTGTATAAACATTTACTTAGAAATAAGAATCATATTGGTCAAATATCTACAAGTTAAGTGTAGCTGTTCGATTAATTTATATTATAGATAACATGGTGTGTGGTGTCACACACAGAAGATCATGTTATCAGTTATTTATAAATTATAAACAGTTGCTCACGACTAAGATGGAAAGGAACAAACCGTTGGAATAGTCGTAGTGTAATTAGGTATTAGTTTATCTTGACTAATAAATTATACTAGTACACTCTAAGTGTATTGAGTAGGACCATTTAAGGTAAGTTCTTTTTATACTGACTTATTAAAAGAACAAGACCTTAGTTGTTATGGAAGTGTGTGCTCTTAATCCTAATATAATAGCAAATACATATATTTAGTATTTATTTCTTTGACTTATCAAAGGGTGAGATTTAGCTTGATAAATCAAAATGGCCGATAAGTTGAGAAATGATATTATTTATAGTGTGTGTTGTTGATTATAGAAGGAATCTGTGTCCTAGTAATCTATGTTGATAATGTCCCCAAGAGGAGCTCATAAGGATTGTCATGTTAAACCCTGCAGGTGGACTTAGTCCGACATGACGATAAGGTTGAGTGGTACTACTCTTGGACTGAGATATTAATTAAAATGAGTTGTTAGTAACTCAATTAATTAGTGGACATCTGACATCTTAAACATAGGGAGACTAACACACTCATAATAAGAAGGAGCCCAAAATATAATTTGGGATTGGTGCGGTAGTTCAATAATAATTCTTTAGTGGTATGAATTATTATTGATGAAGTTAAGTTGTGTGTTCGGGGCGAATACGAGAAGCTTAATTTCATCGGGAGACTAAAATCAATTCCTCATTTCGGTCCCTATCGTAGCCTCTTATTTAGAAGGTATTATACCCACCTTTATACCCATCCTAATGGGGCCGGCCAAGCTAGCTTGGAGCCCAAGCTAGGGGTCGGCCAAGACCAATAAGATGAGCCAAGTAGGTGGCCGGCCAATGCTTGGAGCCCAAGTATAAGTGGCCGGCCCTAATAAAATTAAAAGGATTTTATTTTTAAATTTTTTCTTATATGGATTCCATGGTTTTAAAAGAGAGTTTAAAATTTAAATCTTTCCTTTTATAACTTTCTACATAAGATTAAGAAAAGATTTGATATCTTTCCTTATTGTAGATTGAAAAGGAAGAATTTAATTTTGAGAAAATTTTCCCTTTTTGTAACCATGTTCATGATTTAAAAGAGATTTTAAAATTATATTTTTTTTTCCTTTTATAGCTTTCTACAAAAGATTAAGAAAAGATTTGATATCTTTCCTTATTTGTAGATTGAAAGGAAGATTTTAATTTTGAGAAAACTTTCCTTTTTTGTAATCATGTTCATGATTTAAAAAGAGAGTTTAAAATTAAATATTTCCTTTTATAAGTTTCTACAAAAGATTAAGAAAAGATTTGATATCTTTCCTTATTTGTAGATTGTAAGGAGATTTTAATTTTAAAGATAACTTTCTTTTTTGGAAATCATCCACATGTTTTAATAGAGAAATTTTAATTTATAAAATTTCTTTTATAACCAACCATGAAGGGAAAAATTATTAGAGAAATTTTTATTTAAAAATTTCCGGAAACAAATTAGGAAGTTTTAATTTTGAGATTAAAACTTACCTTGTTGGGAGAGATTGGAAGGTGGCCGGCCATATTGTTTAAGAAAAGGAATTTGGTTTTAATCAAATTAAATTTTCCTTTTCATGGCAAAGTAATAAGGAAGTTTTTATTTAAAATTTTCTTATTTACCAAGACCAATGATTATAAAAGAGGGGGTAGGGGTGCCTTCATGGTTAACAACTCTATTCTATTTTTCCTCCCTCTCTTCCTTGGTGGTGGCAGACCCTAGAGATTCTTCTCCTTCTCTTCTCTTCTTCTTTAGTGGCCGGTTTCATCCCTCTTATGGAGCTCTTGTTGGTGGCTGGCTCAAGCTAGGAGAAGAAGGAGAGAAAGGAGGTTTTGTTTCTTGCATCCCTTGGAGCTTGGTGGTGGTGGCCAGACCTCTACTTCGCTTGGAGAATTGGTGGTGGCCGAATATAGCTTGGAGAAGAAGGAGCTTGGTGGTTCTCGTCTCGGAAGATCGTTGCCCACACAACGTCCGAGATTAGAAGAGGAATACGGTAGAAGATCAAGAGGTTATTTGCTTACAAAGAAAGGTATAACTAGTAATTGTTTTCCGCATCATACTAGTTTTTCTTTGTATGAATTCCAAACACAAGAGGCATATGATTCTAGAGTTTCGGATTTGTTTCGAAGTTGTGTTTTTTTGTTTTGTTTTCTGAATTTGTGATTCGATTGTTCCTTTTGGTTAAACCTAGAGTTATATAAGAAAATTAAATATTAGCTTTCCTTAAAAGGCTTTATCTAGGAAGTGGTGGTTGCTCCCATATCCAAGAAAGTCTAGTGCCTCGCCATGTTTAACCTGGAAGCCGATTATGGAAATTAATATTTAATTGAATTTATAACATAGGTGGATTTGGATCAATAGTGTTAAGTTCCGCTTGCGATCCAAGTCTAAACCATTAAGAACAGATAAGTTAAATTTGGAATCAATAATGTTAAGTTCCGTTTGCGATTCCTAATTTAATTTCTAAAGAACACAATAGGTTGTTTAGGAAAAGGTTCGACACTTGTATAAAATTTTTGTACAGTGGAATCGGTACGATCTTATTAGGACCAACCAACATCTTCGACATCTGCACAGAGGTCAACATCTCAGAAGGATTTTATTAATATATCGTCTGTTGGATCGAAAGCGCCAGGTTCGGCACTGGACTTTTGCTCGGCGCTCGTTACCTCCGGACTTTCTGCTGGACGCCCGCTTCTCGACCCATCCAGTCTTCCACCTGGTTCGTGACACCAGGATTTTTCACCTAGGCTTACCACCCCCTAGGACTTTCGCCTGAAGCACTCGACCCGCCAAGACTTTTCGCATAGGGTTACCATCCCCCATGACCTAGGGTTGCCACCCCCTAGGGTTTTTCCCTTGCCTAACCGTAGCTAGGACTTTCCTAAGACACTCAATCATACACATTAGATAACAATTAAACTTAACTTTGAATTCCTTTGTCATTGTCAAAACTTGAGTTCGATCGTCGGATGCTTCCCGCACGAACATCGTCGATGTATACCTCCATATTTTTGCAGATCTACCGTAAAAAAACCTTGTTAATTAATCTTTGTAGGTGGCTTCAACGTTCTTCAATCCGAATGATATAACGTTGAAGCAGTAGGTTCCGTCAAGTATGATAAAGCTAACATTCTCTTAATCTTTCTTAGCAAGAGAGATATGATGGTAGCTTTGATAGGCATCAAGCATCAGATCGGCTCGTAGCCTGATGTAGAGTCCACCATTTGATTAATGCTTAGCAGGGGATAGAAATCCTTTGGACAAGTCTTATTTAAGTTACGGAAGTCGATGCAGACCTGTTAGAGTGTATACTGAAAGCCTAAGCTTTTGTAAACATTTATTTTGAATAAAGAATCACATTTGGTCAAATTGTCTACATTTAGTTGTAGTTGTTCAATTAATTTATATTGTAGATAACATAGTATGTGGTGCCACATACAGAAGAGGATGTTATCAGTACCTTATAAATTATAAACAGTAGCTCACGACCAAAATGGAAAGGAACAAACCATTGGAAGATCGTAGTGTAATTAGGAATTAGTTTATCTTAACTATATAATTACACTAGTACACTTAGAGTGTATTGAGTAGGACCATTTGAGGTCGTTTCTTTTATACTGACTTTATAAAGGAACAAAGACCTCAGTTATTATGGAAGGTGTGCTCTTAATCCTAATATAATAACAAGCACATATATTTGATATTTATTTCTTTAATTTATCAATGGGTGAGATTTAGTTTGATAAATCAATAAGCCCGATAAGTTGGGGAATGATATCACTTATAGTGTGTGTTGTTGATTATAGAAGGAAACTGTGTCCTAGAGATACTAGGTTGATAATGTCCTCAAGATGAGCTCGTAAAGATTGTCATGTTAAACCCTGCAGGTGGACTTAGTCCGACATGACGATAAGGTTGAGTGGTACTATTCTTGGATAAAGATATTAATTAAATGAGTTGTCAGTAACTCACTTAATTAGTGGACATTTGACATCTTAAACACAGGGAGACTAACACACTCATAATAAGAAGGAGCCCAAAAATGTAATTTGGGATTGGTGCGGTAGTTCAATAATAGTTCTCTAGTGGAATGAATTATTATTAATAAAATTAAGTTGTGTGTTCGGGGCGAACACGGGATGCTTAATTTTATCGGGAGACCAAAACTAATTCCTCCTCTCGGTCCCTATCATAGCCTCTTATTTATAGAGTACTATACCCACCTTCTATACCCACCTAAAGGGGGCCGGCCAAGCTAGCTTGGGAATCAAGCTAGGGCCGGCCTAAGCATGGTTTATGGGTGGCCGGCCCTAGCTTGAACCCAAGCTAGAAGGGGCCGGCCCTATTGAAATTAAAAAGAATTTTAATTTTTAATTTTTATTATGTGGAAGATATAATTTATTAAAGAGAATTAAAATTAAAATATCTCTCTTAAAATGATCTACAAAAGATTAAAGAAAGAGATTAGATCTCTTTCCTTATTTGTAGATTGGAAAGATATTTTATGTTTTCTCTTTGAAAATTATTCACATGTTGAAAAATTAAAATTATAGAAATTTCTTTTTATCAACCATGAAGGGATTATAAAAGGAAATTTTATTTTTAAAAAAAAATTCCAAAGACAAATAAGGAAGTTTTAATTGTTGATTAAAATTATCTTATTTGCTCTATATGAGGTGGCCGGCCACATACAATTAATTAGGAAATTTTATTTAATTTTTCTTAATTAATTGTTGTCAAGAAAAGTTAAGGAAATTTTATTATAAATAAATTTCCTTATTTGCCAAAGCCAAGGAATATAAAAGAAGGAGTTGGGGTGCCTTCATGGGTTACAACTTCTATTGTTTTCTCCCTATTTTCCTTGGTGTTGTGGCCGGCCATCCTCCCTCCCTTTCTTCCTCTTTGTGGTGGCCGAAACCTATCTCTTGCTTGGAGCTTTTGTGGTGGCCGGATACTACTTGGAGAAGAAGAAGAAGAAGGAGAGAAAGCTTGCATCCCTTGGAGCTTGGTTGGTGTTATTCTTCATCCTTGGTGAAACTATTGTTTTGGCCGAACCTAGGAAGGAGGAGAAAAAGGTGCTTAGGTGGTTTCTCATCTTGGAAGATCGTTGCCCACACAACGTCCAAGGTTAGAAGAGGAATACGGTAGAAGATCAAGAGGTTTTTCTAAAAGGTATAACTAGTATTTTTCCTTTCCGCATCATACTAGTTATTTTTGGAAATAATACCAAATACAAGAGGCATGCGATTCTAGTATTTCGAATTTGTTTTTCGATGTTGTGTTCTTTTGTTTTTTCTTTTCCTTGTGATTTGATTGTTCCTTTCGGTTAACCTAAAGTTATTTTAGGAAATTAAATATTAGCTTTCCTTAAAAGGTTTTGTCTAGTCGGTGGTGGTTGCTCCCATATCCAAGAAGGTCATGTGCCTCGCCACGTCAGTACTGGAACCAATTATGGAAATTAATATTTAATGGAATTAATAACTTAGGTGATTTGGATCAAACGTGTTAAGTTCCGCAGGAGATCCAAGTCTAAACCTAAAAGAACAAATAGATTAAGTTTTGGATCAAACGTGTTAAGTTCCGCAGGCGATCCAAAATTTAATTTAAAAGAACACATGGTAGCTAGGAAAAGGTTCAGACCTATGTACAAAATTTTTGTACAGTGGAACCTCTAGGTTTTCCGAGTAGCAACTAACAAGACCTACCACTTATTTCTTGACTTGGAGACCAGTGCAATGTTGGCTAGCCAACTTGGGAATTATACTTCCCAGATGTGGCCGACCTCTAATAGTTTTTCTACTTCCGCTTGAATGATCTGGTTCTACTCTTAGCTGAAATCTCTCTTCCTCTACTTCATTGACCGGGCATCCAGTCGGATGTGAAGTTTATGCTGCGCCACGCTTGGCGAGATACTCGGGAGCTCATGGATCGACCAAGCAAACATATCATGGTTTTGCCTAAGATAGGCCACCAGCTCCGCTTTCCTTTCTTTAGCCAAATCAGCCGCGATGAAAGTGGTGGCTTTTGGTCGGCTGGGGTGTACCAGAACTTCTTCTTTTTCATTGTAGATCAGCATGGGAGGCTCTTCCAGAATTGCATTTACCTCCATTTGCTGAGACTTCTGAGCTGCCTTTAACTCATATTTAACCATCTCGACATAGCACCGCCAAGATGTCAACTGGTCGCCCTTGACCTCGCTGACCAAGTCATCCACCAGAAACTCGATCTTTTGGAAAATATGGACACAATCGCCTGAAACTCGTTGAGCGCCAGTCGATCCAATATCACATTGTAGGCGGATGGCGCGTCCACCACGATGAAGTTTGCCTTCCTAGTTCTTTTGAGTCGCTCTCCTTCGAGTGATATGGCTAGTTGAGTTTGGTCGATCGACAATACTTCATTACCCATAAATCCATACAGTGGCGTTGTCATGGGTTGCAGATCGCTTCGATAAATTTGTAGTTGATCAAACTCCTTCTTTAATATAATATTCACCGAGCTGCCTGTATCAACAAAAGTGCAGTGAATATTATAATTAGCGATTATCGCTCTGATTAGGGTGTCATTATGAGGGACCTCTACCCCCTCTAAATCTCGAGGGTTGAAACTAATTTCTGGTCCCTTGACTTTCTCTTTGTTGCACCCGACAACGTGTATCTCCAATCACCGGGCATGTGACTTCCTAGTTCGGTTGGAATCACCTTCGGTCGGACTTCTGACGATCATGCTAATGTTGCCCCACGCATGATTGTTGTGGTTCTCCTCCTCTCTGATTGATGGGCATGCCAGCTCGAGCGAAATTCAGGAGGGACTTGATTGATTCTTTCGCTGGGGTCAACGTTGGCACTGCTCAATGGTTCACCTCACTTTTTCCTATTGGCTGCCCATTCGATGATGATAGTGACGATCCGGAGATGTTAATCATCGGTGAAATCATTGAAGAGTCGGTCTGTCTGCCATTGGCTTCAGGTCGTAACAGTCCCTTGTGTTATGCATCTCCAATTGGTGATATGAGTAGAACCGTGGTGTCCATGGCCGGGTTTTTGGAACTTTTAGCCGCTCTGCTTCCACATGTTGCACAACATGAGTTCGGGGCTCTTGATGTCTTGGTCCCTTAGCGGTAGGCCATAGAGGGGTGAATAACCCTACAAAAAATAAAACACCTTTCTCGTTCTTTACATGCTTGATTAAACTAACACTTGTATAAAAAGGATTAAAATGCTAATTAAAGAAAGACTAGGCACAATAAGAGTTACTTGGTTTGCAATAAGGGGATTGTTAATCCAAGGAAGTTGAAAGTTCACTAAAATCTCTTTTGGGCGGAGAAGCCTCTTACAGCAGTCAAATATCACAACTACAAAGCTAAAATTAATTGGAATCAATTACAAATGTTGTTTTTAGCTTTTGGGATCATGGCTATATTTATAACCCTGATAGGGGTGCCTGGAAGGGGTCCAGGCACCTAGAGGGGGATAAAATTTTATCCCCATCACAACGAATCACACCATGTCGTGAAATGATGATTTTTCTGGTCCGGGCGCTCGGAAGGGTTCCGGGCGCCTAGACCCAATAGTCAGCTTCCGGTTGACTTTTTGGTCCAGGTCTTCCGCTCTGGTTCCGCTTGCTTAGGTCTGAGTCTTTCGCTCCGGCTCTGCTTACTTGGGTGATTTCGACTGTCTTGAATAGGGCACACCCGAACCCATTTTCAAGTCTTTTCAAGCAACCTTCCGCTTCGACTTCTCGTCTCTCAAAAATGTCGCGCGCCTCCTTCTCGTCCGCCCGTGTACTCTTTCATAGCACCTCGTTCCTCGGACGCACCGAGTCTATCGGCTCTTTCTCGTGCCGTTCTTCTCACTAGCTGCATCTTTCGCTCGATTTCTTGTGCTCCTAAGTTCCTGCACACTTAGACACAGGAGTTAAATACTAATAGGACCTAACCTGACTTGGTTGATCACATCAAAACTACCTTGGCGTACTAACTTGATATTGCGCTGATCCCACTCGGAGCCCCTTCGGTGGTTGGTGGGTATATGTCGATCGACGTTCTGAGATTGTTGTCGGCTCATGAATTGTTTCCTTCTTTTGAGTTGCTTGGGCCTCCTCGACATTGATATATTCGTTGGCCTTCCCGAGTAGCTGATTGAAGTCTTGCAGAGGTTTCCGAATGAGCAAGCGAAAGAAGTCTCAATCCGCAAGTCTCTATGAAAAGGCAGTCACAATGATTTATGGGGAGGTCACTAGGACGTCTATGGCCACCTGGTTGAATCTTCTGATGTAGGCCCACAATGCTTCCTTAGCCCCTTGCATAACCACGAATAAGTTCACATTTCTCTTCTGATAACGGTGGTTGCTAGTGAAATGCTATAGGAACACTGCTCGGAAGTTCTTGAAGTTGTGAATCGATCCGACTATCTAGTAGGCATCTGAATTATCTCTGCACCAATTTCGAGAGAGTGGTGAGGAAGATTCAGCAATTCACACCATCTGTGTATTGGTGGAGTGTGCCTATGTTGTCGAATTTGATTAGGTGGTCTTCAAGATCGGTTGTCCCTGTATACTCCTTGATCATTAGTGGTCTGTAGTGTGGTGGCAGTTAATCATCAAGGATTGCTAAGGAGAACTATTGATTAACCTGCTCGGGGGAGTTATCAAGCCGAGGTGCTTTACCATTTCGCCCGCCCCGAGTGGGCGTGTTCTCTGAGGAGGATCCCTGTGTTCTTTCCGCTCGGCCTTGCGCCTTTGAGGGAGTGCGAAACAATGCCTGATAGTATGGAATTGGAGCGTTCGACACCTCCCAGGATACGCCAGTCGATTGGTGGTTAGGTCGGCGGACGGCGTGATCTTCCGCCCTGCTTCTCTGGTCAACTCGTTGGCCCACCAACGACGCTACCGGTTCGTTCGGCGCTTGGCCATCGACTGTTGCCTCTTGTTGCTGTTGTACCATTTTAGCGGGTCGAGCGCTTATCAACAACTCCAAATCTTCTTGACTCAGTGTGACAGTCATAAGTCGTCCAACATCCTCCATCTTCATGTCTTAGTTACAGACACGTTCCCATAGATGGTACCAAATATGTTCTTGTCCGAAAGTGGTGAAGACAGCTAGCTAGGGAGGTGGCTTCATGGTTGACCAATGTGTTTTTTTTATTTCAACAAATAAATGTTTACAAAAGCTAAGCTTTTAGTATATGCTCTAACAATCTCCCACTTATACTAAAAGACTAAGCTATCATATCTACTGCCATACATCTGATTTCTATCCCCTCCACATGTCGATCAAAAGCTTTCCCCGGAAGGGCCTTAGTGAAAGGATCTGCCAGGTTATCTGCTGATGCAATCTTGATGACGACAACTTCTCCTCGCTTGATGACATCTCGTATCAGGTGGTACTTGCGCTCTATATGTTTACTTGCCTTATGGGCTAGTGGTTCCTTCGAGTTTGCAATTGCACCGCTATTATCACAATAAATTGTGATGATTTTGGGCAAATCAGGAATCACATCTAAGTCCATTAGGAAGTTCTTGAGTCATACAACTTCTTTTGCTGCCTCAGAAGCTGCCACATACTTAGCTTCCATGGTTGAGTCCGAGACGCATTTCTTCTTAACACTCCTCTATGCAATGGCTCCACCTCCTAGAGTAAATACATAGCCTGACGTAGACTTACTATTGTCCCTATCTGATTGGAAGTCCGAATCCGTGTAACCCACAGGGAGCAAATCGTCTGCTTGGTAAACTGGCATATAATCTCTAGTCTTTCTCAGGTAATTCAATATAGGCTTTACAACAGTCCAATGTCCTTGTCCAGGGTTACTCTGATATCTGCTGACCTTGCCCACGGCAAAACAGATATCAGGTCTCATACACAACATTGCATACATAAGGCTTCCTACAGCCAAAGCATAAGAGATTGCCTTCATATCCTCCATCTCCTTTGATGTCTTTGAAGACATCTCTTTAGATAAGGCTACTCCATGCCTAAAAGGTAAGAAACCTTTCTTGGAGTTCTGCATGCTAAAACGAGCAAGGACCGTATCTATATATGAAGCTTGAGATAAACACAACATTCTTTTCTTGCGATCCCTTATAACTTTGATCCCAAGAATGTGTGCACATTCTCCTAAGTCCTTCATATTAAATTGTTTGGACAACCATACCCTTATGTTCGATAATACCTTGACATTGTTGCCAATTAACAAAATATCATCTACGTATAGTACAAGAAATACCACCACGTTTTCGTTACACTTCTTGTATACACAAGACTCATCTGGACACTGAATAAATCTATATGACTGGATTACTTCGTTAAACCGGATGTTCCAAGATCTTGAAGCTTCCTTCAGTCCATAAATGGACCGATTGAGCTTGCACACTAGATGCTCTTTGCCCTTTTCAATGAACCCTTCTGGTTGCTTCATATGGATGTTTTCTTCAAGACTTCCATTAAGGAAAGCTATCTTGACATCCATTTGTCAAATCTCAGAATCCATATGAGCGGCAATGGATAAGAGTATCCGGATAGATTTAAGCATAGCTACAGGAAAAAAGGTCTCCTTATAATCGATTCCCTCTTTCTGAGTGTATCCTTTCGCAACAAGCCTTACTTTGAAGGTTTCTACCTTCCCATCTGTCCATCTTTTCCTTTTGTAGATCCATTTGTATCCAACGGCTTTTACACCATCAGGTGGTTCTACAAGCTCCCAGACCTTATTAGAATATATAGATTCTATTTCTGAATTCATTATCTTTTGCCAAGATACTACATCTATATCTTGGAGTGCTTCGTCATATGTCCGGGGATCAGGTTCATGTTTGCCTGGGATCAAGTCTGAAGACTCTCCCAAAAACATGAATCTCTCAGGTTGCCTTACAATCCTTCCACTACGACGAGGCACTATCGGTGGTTATGTATCATGTGTGGCACGTGTTGCAGTCTCTTGTGGTACTTCATCTTGTACTGTTGGTACTAAAGTAGACGTGTCCTCTCTAAGTTCTTCTAGAACAATTTTGCTACTGGGCTTGTGGTCCATTATATAGTCTTCTTCTAAAAACTGGGTATTGGTGCTAACAATGACCTTCTGATCTTTAGGATTATAAAATAAACCACCTTTTATTCCTCTGGGATAACCCACAAACATGCATACTTCTGTACGAGATTCTAACTTATCAGCATCCGGATTTAGCACATGTGCTGGACTACTCCAAATTCGAATATGTCTTAGACTGGGCTTTCACTCATTCCACAATTCTGTGGGAGTAGAGGATACTGATTTAGAAGGTACTAAATTCAGAATGTGTGCTGTCGTTTCTAGAGCATATCCCCAAAACGAATTTGGTAATTCTGAATAACTCATCATCGATCTAACCATCTCCATAAGAGTCCTATTCCTTCGTTCTGCCACACCATTCTATTGGGGTGTACCAAGTGCGGGCAACTGGGATTGAATCCCGACCTCTGATAAGTAATTCCTAAACTCTCCTAAGAGGTATTCGTCACCACGATCAGACCGTAGTGTCTTGATACTTTTACGTACCAAGACGCTTCTCCACATTAGCCTTGTACTCTTTGAATTTATCAAAGCACTCAGACTTGTGGCGCATCAGGTAAATGTATCCATATCTTGTATAATCGTCAATAAAAAAAACAAAATATTCAAAACCACCTCTTGCCTTGATAGACATAAGACCACACAAATCAGAATGAACCAGTTCTAACGCTTCTTTGGTTCTATACCCTTTGGCCTTAAAAGGTCTCTTGGTCATCTTACCTTCCAAGCAAGATTCACAGGTTGGAAAATTTTCCAACTTCAATGGACCCAAGAGTCCATCAGCTATCAGTCTTTGAATCCTACTTAAGTTAATATGACCAAGCCATAGATGTCGAAGATACGTTTAGTTCATTTCCAAAGGTTCTTTTCTCTTATTAGAGTTAGAAGATGTGTTATTAATTTCCATATTTTGTTTTGTGGGAGAAATTGGATTTAAAGTATATAAATTACCAACCAATCCACCAGAACAGATAATCACCTTATTTCTCTTTATAACCACATTGTTACTAAAGGAAACTGAATATCCATCCAAATACAGTTTAAAAATTGAAATTAAATTCTTTCTAAAACTGGGTACATAAAGACAATTTCTTAAAACCAAATTTCTATTCCTATCAAAAGATAAGTAGACGTCTCCCACTGCAACAGCCGCCACCTTAGTAGCATTGCCCATGTAGATGGTTATCTCTCCATCAAATAGTCGTCGGGTTTCCTAGAACCCCTGCAAAGAATTGCAGACATGATCAGTGGCTCCCGTATCTACACACCATGTGCTGGTAGTAACACCGCTAAACATGTTTCAACTACTAGAGCATGAGATATACCTTTATTATTCTGATTCCTACGAGGACAGTCCACCTTCCAATGTCCTGACTGCTTGCAGATAAAGCACTTGCCCTTCGGCTTCTTCATTCCAGCATTTTGTCCCTCAGGTTTATTCACTCTCTTTGCTGAAAAGACCTGTTTCTTCTTCTTCTTGCCTTTCGGCTTAGAAGTAGAACCATTTTCAGCATAGTGAATCTGAGAACTTTGACGAAATATACCTTCTACTGCCTGTAGTTCTGTCAGAAGTTGCGACAACGTATACTCTCTTTTGTTCATGTTATAGTTCATGCGGAACTGCTCAAAACTTCTTGGTAGCGTTTGGAGAATTATATCGATCTAGGTTTTCCCATCGATTTCTCCTCCAAGAACTTGTATTTCGTTCAGATAGACCATCATTTTGAGGATATGATCCCTTACGGGTGTTCCCTCAGACATGGTAGCTGTCATTAACTTTCTCATTGCCTCTTGTCTAGCAGTCCGACTCTGGTGCCCAAAGAGTTCTTTGAGATTGTTTATTATATCATAAGCTGTTGGTAAATCTTGATACTGATGTTGCAATATATTTGACATTGATGCCAAAGTGTAACACCGCGCCATCTCATCAGCTTTTACCCATTTCTTATGATACTCAATCTCCTCTGGGGTAGAGTCACCGTTAGGTGCATCAGGGCAAGCCTCAGTCAGTACAAACTGTTGGTTGCTATTCGGAAAACCTAGAGGTTCCACTGTACAAAAATTTTGTACAAAGGTCTGAACCTTTTCCTAGCTACCATGTGTTCTTTTAAATTAAATTTTGGATCGCCTGCGGAACTTAACACGTTTGATCCAAAACTTAATTTATTTGTTCTTTTAGGTTTAGACTTGGATCTCCTGCGGAACTTAACACGTTCGACCCAAATCACCTTAAGTTATTAATTCCATTAAATATTAATTTCCATAATTGGTTCCCAGTACTGACGTGGCGAGGCACATGGCCTTCTTGGATATGGGAGCAACCACCACCGACTAGACAAAACCTTTTATAGAAAGCTAATATTTAATTTCTTAAAATAACTTTAGGTTAACCAAAAAGAACAATCAAATCACAAGGAAAAGAAAAACAAAAGAACACTATATCGAAAACAAATTCGAAACACTAAAATCGTATGCCTCTTGTATTTGGTATTATTTCCAAAAATAACTAGTATGATGCGAAAAGAAAAAATACTAGTTATACCTTTTAGAAAGACCTCTTGATCTTCTATTGTATTCCTCTTCTAACCTCGGACGTTGTGTGGGCAACGATCTTCCGAGATGAGAACCACCAAGCACCTTCTTCTTCCTTGCAAGTTTCGGCCATCAAAACTTCTTCTAGGATGAAGAGGTTCGGCCACCACCACCATGCTCTAAGGGTGGCTATCATTTATCCTCCCTTTTTGTTGTTTTTTCCATGTACCCAATGCAGCTTTCATTTCAAAGGTTCCAAGCTGATGAACAAGGATGGGTGGACACAATCAAGTCAGTGCGATTTGGAGGAGCTGTCAGGATTAGTACCATGGATTGGCTTGGGCAATCTCAATATTTGCGTCAAACTGTCTTCTGGCCTTCCCTATCATCTGCAGTATCTGAGGTATACTATGCACATTTACCGTGAATTTTCCTTATTGAGCTTGGGCTAGTGACGGTTACGAATGTATTTTATTTCAAGAACCGTATAAGCAAGTGTTCGTGCATCTAGTTTTATAACAATGCACTTCGTATCTTTGATCTAAAAAGCTTCTGAAACAAGTCATCTTCTCCAAGCATGCCCTGGTCAACATGCTAGTCACCTACTGGAGTCATTTCCTCGATGGCACGGATGAATACCTGAAATCCATCCTCTACTCCACCATTCTTTGCCACTCCTCAAGCCGAAACAACTGCAAAGGTAGAGTCAACATCAAGTATTACATTGTGCCCGGCTACAAGAAGACCGGGGCCGCAAAATCCAATAAAGACAGGTCAAACATCAAGTAGCATTTTGTAACTTATTCCTCTTAGGTTATATGCTTGGTTAATATATATGCTTAGAACTTGTAAAGACAGGTCAAACATTAATATGCTTGGTTAATATATCCATCTACAGCACTCCTTTTCTACTCCCCTGCTTTGTTCCTTTCTGTTTGATCTTTTGTCTACTTCTCTAACCGGGCTTCTAGCTACCCCTTTTGTGTTTCTGGTTTCTCTCTTTTGAATCTTTATGGATAGATCGAGCAGAATATTCGTGCTTGGCAGTGTAGATCGAACTGCATATGCGAAAGGCATCAGAATCAAGGAAGGGAGCGGAGGGTTTCCCAAAGTTCCTTTGATTTCTCCAATTCTCCTCATGGCAGGTTTATCAATCTGCCCCTTTCTCTTCTACTTGTTCCGTAATTTCTGTGTAAAAGGTTTAATGAATTATTTCCGATTTTTTAAGATTTAAATTTTATGTTGTATATATATCACAATATCACACGAGGCTTAATGATCACAATTTTTTTTTTGAAAGCAACGGATAGGGAGATCCACCGGTAATATGTATCCTACTATATATCCAGTTATGAATTGATCATTGCTTTTGTAATGTGTTCCTCCTCAGTTTATTGAAAATTGAAATTGCCGTCTATGGGTGAATTATGTATGTCGACGAGCTTATATATCGCATGGTTATTGTGCAATGCCACAGAGATTTATCTCTTTGGAGCCTGCATCACTTCTTTGAAGCTTCTGAATGGTAAGGACCTGCTCTTTGTTCAATCTGATATGTTGTGTTTTTAATGGACATAAACAGATTAGGTTCTGATAGTTCTTGTTCATTGTTATCTCTTCACATCTTTTATAATTTCTTTCTGATGTAGCTCAGCATCTAAATTTCAGGGATTAGCACAGAACTAATGCCAATTTTTTTATTTTGATGCAGTGTTTAAAGAGCTTGAGTAGAAGTTGGCCCTAAAGAAAACTTGTCGGTTCTATATAAACACACTTACGGTATGAATTACATGTATATATAACATTGACATATTATTTAGTACGAGATTTACATGTATGAAAGTTTTCATACAAAATTTCTTGATTGCCTACAACCCCAGGTGTGCTGATGACAAGTTGAAGAAGATGGCTCTAAGAGTGACAGCTGAAAGCCTTTCAGAAGAAGAGATTGCTGGACTTAAAGAAGCAATTCCATGCGATGGACACCAACAACAGCGGTTAGTCAATGATGAGGTTTTGTAAAACTTGTGTGTTTGAAAAATTATTTTCATGAAGTTAAGGATAACTTGTATGATACAAATTTAATTTGTGGATCAATATGTATACATTTTGTTTGTATAATATAAAGTTTTATTTATTTGTTAAATAGTCTTATTATAAAAATGATTGTGGTTGTGGATATTCAATTATATGTAAATTTTGAGTATTTTTTATAATTTTTGCTATTTAATTAAGAAAAACACTATTTTTTATAAATTTAAAAAGACAACGTTTTTAAGTAATAAAAGACAACGCTTAAAAAACAATGTCTTTGATATGTGCATTTTTACAACAGCATCTTTAACAACGCTTTTTAAGAACGAATAGACAACGCTTAAAAAGCGTTGTCTTTGTGACCAACCACAACGCTTTTAAAGCGTTGTCTTTGATATGTGCATTTTTACAACAGCATCTATAACAACGCTTTTTAAGAACGAAAAGACAACGCTTAAAAAGCGTTGTCTTTGTGACCAACCACAACGCTTTTAAAGCGTTGTCTTTGATATGACTTTCTACAACACCATCTACAACATCACTTTTTAAGTACATACGACAACGCCAAAAAAGCGTTGTTGTTTAGATTTTTTCTTGTAGTGTAATAAAACTAAATACAGCTCCTGCTGTATTTTAATACAATCATGCACACACATATAAATGCCCTTGACATGTCCAAGGGTCCAATCACACACATAATAATTAAAAGCCATAATGGTTGGATCCTGCATCCACAAAGTTAACACATCCTACTATTAACCTGCCTAAATTATGTATGACATGTGCATAATTAACCAAATACCAAATACACAGAGGCAAAACCCTAGCTCCGATATCAATTGTTGGTTGCTACTCGGAAAACCTAGAGGTTCCACTGTACAAAAATTTTGTACAAAGGTCTAAACCTTTTCCTAGCTACCATGTGTTCTTTTAAATTAAATTTTGGATCGCCTGCGGAACTTAACACGTTTGATCCAAAACTTAATTTATTTGTTCTTTTAGGTTTAGACTTGGATCTCCTGCGGAACTTAACACGTTCGACCCAAATCACCTTAAGTTATTAATTCCATTAAATATTAATTTCCATAATTGGTTCCCAGTACTGACGTGGCGAGGCACATGGCCTTCTTGGATATGGGAGCAACCACCACCGACTAGACAAAACCTTTTATAGAAAGCTAATATTTAATTTCCTAAAATAACTTTAGGTTAACCAAAAAGAACAATCAAATCACAAGGAAAAGAAAAATAAAAGAACACTATATCGAAAACAAATTCGAAACACTAAAATCGTATGCCTCTTGTATTTGGTATTATTTCCAAAAATAACTAGTATGATGCGGAAAGAAAAAATACTAGTTATACCTTTTAGAAAGACCTCTTGATCTTCTATTGTATTCCTCTTCTAACCTCTGACGTTGTGTGGGCAACGATCTTCCGAGATGAGAACCACCAAGCACCTTCTTCTTCCTTGCAAGTTTCGGCCATCAAAACTTCTTCTAGGATGAAGAGGTTCGGCCACCACCACCATGCTCTAAGGGATGCTAGAAAAGAGGCTTCTTTTCTCTCCTTCTTAGATCCGGCCACCAAAGCTTTCTCCACCATGAGAAGGTTTCGGCCACACAAAGGAGAGGAGAGGAAAGAAAGGGCCGGCCACACCCAAGGAAGAAAAGAGGGAGAAAAATAGAATAGAGTTCTTAGCCTTGAAGCCTCCTCTACCCCCTCTTTTATAATCCTTGGTCTTGGCAAATAAGGAAAATTTAATAAAAACTTCCTTAATTCTTTTGCCATTGAAAAGGAAAATTTATTTAATTAAAAACAATTTTTCTTTTCAATTTTGCAATGGCCGGCCACACCAAGAAATCTCCAAGCAAATAAAATTTTAAACACCAATTAAAACTTCCTTATTTGCTTCCGGAAATTTATAAAAATTTCTCAATAATTTTTATCCCTTCATGATTGGTTTATAAAAAGAAAATTTAATAAATTAAAATATTTCTTTTAAACATGTGGATAAAAAGAAAGTTATCTCTAAAAATTAAAATCTCTTTTAATGTACAAATAAGGAAAGATATCAAATCTTTTCTTAATCTCTTGTAGAAACTTATAAAAGAGAATATTTAATTTTTAAACTTTCTTTTAAATCATGAACATGATTAAAAAGGAAAGTTTTCTTAAAATTTAAAATCCTCCTTTAATCAACAAATAAGGAAAGATTTCAAATTTTAAACTCTCTTTTAAACATGTAGATGATTTACAAATAAGGAAAGTTTTTACCAAAAATTAAAACCATCCTTTTAAACTACAAATAAGGAAAGAGATTAATCTCTTCTCTTAATCTTTTGTAGAAAGTTATAAAAGGAAAATTTTAATTTTTAAACTCTCTTCATGATATCCACATAAGAAATAATTTTAATAAAAATCCTTTTTAATATTCTAGTGGCCGGCCGCCTAAGCTTGGGACCCAAGCTTTGGCCGGCCACCTACATGACTCATCCACTTGGTCTTGGCCGGCCCTAGCTTGGGTTCCAAGCTAGCTTGGCCGGCCCCATTGGATGGGTAAGAAGGTGGGTATGCGGTGGGTATAAATCTCTATATACTAGAGGCTACGATAGGGACCGAGAGGAGGAATTGGTTTTGGTCTCCCGATAAAATTAAGCATCCCGTGTTCGCCCCGAACACAACTTAATTTCATCAATAATAATTCATTCCACTAAAGAACTATTATTGAACTACCGCACCAATCCCAAATTACATTTTGGGCTCCTTCTTATTATGAGTGTGTTAGTCTCCCTGTGTTTAAGATAACAAATGTCCACTAATTAAGTAAGTTACTGACAACTCACTTAATTAATATCTAGCTCCAAGAGTAGTACCACTCAACTTCATCGTCATGTCGGACTAAGTCCACCTGCAGGATTTAACATGATAATCCTTATGAGCTCCTCTTGGGGACATTCTCAACCTAGATCACTAGGACACAGTTTCCTTTTATAATCAACAACACACACTATAAGTGATATCATTTCCCAACTTATCGGGCTTATTGATTTATCGAACTAAATCTCACCCATTGATAAATTAAAGAGATAAATATCAAATATATGTGCTTGTTATTATATTAGGATTAAGAGCACACACTTCCATAATAACTGAGGTCTTTGTTCCTTCATAAAGTCAGTATAAAAGGAACGACCTCAAATGGTCCTACTCAATACACTCTAAGTGTACTAGTGTAATTATATAGTTAAGATAAACTAATACCTAATTACACTACGACCTTCCAATGGTTTGTTCCTTTCCATCTTGGTCGTGAGCTACTATTTATAATTTATAAGGAACTGATAACACGATTTTCAGTGTGTGACACCACACACCATGTTATCTACAATATAAATTAATTGAGCAACTACATTTATCATAAATGTAGACATTTGACCAATGTGATTCTTATTTATAGATAAATGTTTATACCAAAAGCTAGGCTTTTAGTATACACTCTAACACAAACTTATAGCTTTCAGCAGTAAGAACAATGTCCAGGTTCCTTTTCCAATCAATATAGTTGGGACCAGTAAGTTTGTTTTCTTTCAGTATAATGGCCAGTGGGTTGAAAGTCATCCTAAGAATCATAAAAATAACTTTGGTCAGGACTCCAAATTTAGAATAATATTGATTACTTAAACAATACTATTTTAAATTAACCAACACCTCAAATTACCGTGAATTTTGCATGCCACGATAGTGTGGACATATACAAAGTTAAACATTTGTAAGAGGAGGTTTTACCCATTAATTTTATTCTTGTCAACCTAACTTTATGACAAATAAAATTAATAGTTGGTTTTCCTTCCGTCACACAAATAATAGCAGTGACTCCGATGGGGAGGGTACTATTAGACGTGCCTAAGTGTATACCATTACTTGACACAAAGTTCATTAATAAGATTGTGCCCCTTCCGATGGGAAAGATCACACACTTTTAATTAATTTCCTATAGTCATCCAAAATGGAAGTTTGATCTAGTGATCCGCAAACAAACTCATCCGATATGGAGGAAGGCACTCAGAGCCAACGCGCAAGTTTGTTTGCATCACTTACAAACCAGTAATGGAGATCGTGGAATTTATTAAAATAAATCTCTCTCCCACTTAGTTATTTAAAGTGAGGAATTTTAAACTATCCTAGCATACATCTCATGCATACACATCACAGTAAATAAAAACAATAAATATGGAAATTTATTTTTCCAACTATTATGGCCTTTTTCCATCACTGTCTTCAGTATGCTCCAACCCTAGCTGCTGCCATCTTTAGTCACCACCATCGGGTCGAGTTGTCGCATCTATCTTGCCTCTTATTCCGCTGCGCCTCTGGTCCTCCAATAGCACCACGTCTCGCAAAGATACGATCCGCGACAAATATAGAATTTTACATATATCGATCCTATATTCCATAAAGGAATATACATGTATTCTAGATCAAAAAAATAAAATTCCAAAAATAATACAGCTCCTGCTGTATTTGATATATATACAATCATGCACATAAAATAATGCCCTTGACATGTCCAAGGGTCCAATCACACACAATATCTAAATGTCATAATAGTTGGAGCCTGCAACCACAACGTTAGCATATCCTACTATTATCCTGCCTAAATTATGTATGACATGTGCATAATTAATTTGAAATCCAAAACACACAGAGGTAAACCCTAACTCTGATACCAATTGTTGGTTAGTCCTAGGAAAACATACAGGTTCCACTGTACAAGTGTCGAACCTTTCCTTAAATAACCTATTGTGTTCTTTATAAGTTAAATTAGGAATCGCAGACGGAACTTAACATCATTGATTCCAAATTTAACTTATCTATTCTTAATGGTTTAGATTTGAATCGCAAGCGGAATTTAATACTATTGATTCAAATCCACCTATGTTATTAATTTCATTAAATATTAATTTTCAAAATTGGCTTCCAGGACTACATGGCGAGGTACATGGCCTTCTTGGATATGGGAGCAACCACCACCGCCTAGACAAAGCCTTTTAAGGAAAGTTAATATTTAATTTCCTTAAATAACTCTAGGTTAACCAAAAAGAACAATCGAATCACAAATTCGAAAAAGTAGAAAACACAAACTCGAAAAAATTAATTCAAAAAAGTAGATCTAATGTCTCTTGTGTTTGGAATTCTTACAAAAAGGAATAACTAGCATGATGCTGAAAACAATTGCTAATTATACATTCTCTTTCTAAACTAATGACCTCGAGATCTTCTGCCGTATTCCTCGCCTCGCCTTGGACGTCGTGTGGGCGACGATCCTCCAAGATGAACACCACCCAAAAGCTTTCTTCCTCTTCCTCTAAAATCTGGCCACCACCACCACCAAGGAGAAGAGAGCAAAGGGAAAGGGAGAAGAGAGAGGGTCGGCCACCAAGAGATCTCCAAGCAAGAGAATAAGAGTTGTGTCTCATGAAGCCTCCTCATCCCTTCTTTTATATTAGTTGCCCAAGGCAAATAAGGGAAGAATTTTACAAAAATTAAAATCTTCCTCTAATTTTCCTTTTCCCTTTTAATTTTTACTTTTCTTTCCTCTTGATTGAAACAATCACCAAATATTAATTGATGATTTTTATTTTAATTTCAATATGGTCGGCCACCTTGCTTGGGCACCAAGCAAGGGTGGCCGACCCCCATAAGAGGAAAGGAATATTATTTTTTATAAAATTTTACAAGAAGAAAAACTCTTATAAAATTTTACAAGCTCTCTTTCCTAAAGTAAGAGTTAAAAAAGGAAAGTTCTAAAAAATTTAAACCATGTTTTAAAATTTAAAACTTCTTTTATAAAATTTCCTTTTTTAACATGGTGATAGAGAATTTAAATTTTAAAACTCATCTTCCTTTTTCTCAAACCATGAGGATGGTTAAAAAAGGAAAGTTTCAAAACTTTTAAAACTCTCTATTAAAACATGTGGCCTAATTCAAATAAGCAAAGTTTTAAAAATTAAAATATCTCTTTTAAAACTTATAGTTTTCTACAAAGAGAAGATTTTAAAAATTCAAAACAACCCTCCTTGTTTGAATTATTGTGGTCAGCCCCTACTAGCTTGATTACCAAGCAATAGGGCCGACCCCTTGGAAGAGGATGTGGTCGACCCTTGCTTGGTCACCAAGCATTGGACCGACCCCCTTCTTGGACATCAAGATGGGCTTATATTTGGATGAACTTGAGGCTATAATGAGGCTATGATAGGGACCTAGAGGAGAAATTGGTTTTGGCCTTTCGATGAGCTTGAGTATCCCGTGTTCGCCTCGAACACACAACTCAAGTTCATCAATAACAACTCATTCCACTAAAGAGTTATTATCGCACTACCACACCAATCCCAAATTACATCATGGGCTCCTTCTTATCATGAGTATGTTAGTCTCCCTGTGTTTAAGATAACGAATGCCCACTAATTAAGTAAGTTACTGACAACTCACTTAATTAATATCTAGCTCCAAGAGTAGTACCACTCAACTTTATTGTCATGTCGGACTAAGTCCTACTACAAGAAAATTGGGATTTTACAACACTTAAAAGACAACGCTTTTTTTTAAAAAGCATTGTCTTTTTCTTTTTAACAACGCTTTTAATGAAAAGCGTTGTCTATTTCTTTATTTTATTACTAATAGACAATGTTTTTTTAAAAACCGTTGTCTATTAGTGATTTTTATGGGTCAAACACAACGCTTTTTGAAAAGCGTTGTCTATCAATATTTTTTTAGTGTCTACGACAATGATTTTTAAAAAGCGTTGTGTATTGTTAAACCCTTATCTAAATCTGGGATAATACAAACCGTTGGATCAAGTACCCTTAGGTTTCACTCTCACAACTCCTCATCTCATGCTTATTTTCCTGAACCCCTCTCACAACTCCTCATCTCATGCCTATCTTCCCGAACCCCTCTCACGCCCTCTCCTTCCAACTCCTCCTCTCATGTCCTCTCCATCCAACTCCTCTCCAGCAAACCCCTCTCCGGCGAACTCCTCTCCGCGAACCTCCTCTCCTCTGAATTCCTTCACCTCTTCATCAAATAGCAAATGCCCTAATCACTCTGCTCTTGGATCGCCGCCTCCGCACTAGATCTACTCGCCGGTGGTTTCCTCTGCAGAAATGGTAGGGTTTACGGTTAATTTGACAAGGTTTTGTTTCCTCTGTTGATTCTTTTGTTTCCTGTTTTTTTTCCCTGCGATTTTTACCATAGATTAGATTATTAGCGAATAGAAAAAAAAGGGTTGAGACGACAGCTTAGGAAATTTATTGGATCATTGGAAATGTATTGATCAGGACAGTCAATTGACTTCAAATGTTCCAGATATGTCGTTTGTGTGTGTAACGCTTCTGTCTAGGGCTTACCGTAACCGAACTACTTAGTTTAATATGTTTAGATCAGTTGTTGCCGATATCTACTAATTACTCAAATTTACTTGCAACCGGTTTGTAACTAGGCACCAGTTCATTCAAACATCTGATTTTCATGTTTTTGTGACATATCTCATGCATTTGATGATCATTTTATGGTACAAAGTAATTGTTGATATTGCATTGAAAGTCTGTACTTATTTTTCTTGTGTTTGGTATTGTGTGCCTATCATCCTTGGCATCAGATCATTATTTTGAAAGGTAACACAATATGTACGAATTAGTGTTTTTCTGAATTCTTTCTGTGACAGATTCTTTAATTTGCTCTTGGCATCTGCAGGCAAATGTTTGGATTTCAAGAGCATCAAAGTATCGGAGTTCAGTTTGGAAGGTTAGCGACAAACGGCCAGGTGATACTCTAATTAGGACGGGATCTATCACCTATGATATATATTTAGGGTGTTGCTCAGCTGTTTTATTTCTCAGGTTATAATGCCAGTGACTCAGATTCTGATGAGGAGAAGATTAACATCAAATCATCAGCAGAAGGACCTGGTTCATAAGGTGAGTTATTCTTCTGTTCTGTTTGGTAAATTTTTAAACTCAGATTCTAGATGATTGATGCTTTATCAAGTTAAAAGGCAAAAGAAATAAGTAGCCATGGATCACTATTATTTTATTTTTGCATCTCAAATAATTTATAGTGCAATATATCAGATATTTGAAAGGTCCTGTAAAATTGAATGGCCAAAGTGATTTACTGCTAATCTTGAACTATCTTTCACATATCTAGTTCTTTTGATTCCTGTTAATTTCATTTTTATTAATTCATTGATCATGACTCATGACAAGGAACACAAATTTGTCTTTCTGTTCTAATCTTGGTCAAGTGAAATTTCCTGCACGATGTTAAATATACCACAAAATTAAATAGTCTAGTGCAAGAAAGATATTCTTTTAGAATTTTAGGCCTTCATTTTTAAGTTGTTTTGTCATGTGCCTTAGTCTAGCTTGAGATGACAGCATACAAGGATGATTGCTCTCCTAGAGATGCTCAATCCTGAAGTTTAAGAATGAATTAGAGGTTTATTTCTCGAATGTGAAATTTATATTGTCAATATTTAGTTCAATAATCTTTGTGATTTTGGGTTGTAAAACTCTCTGCAAATTGGTTTGGGTACATGATTTAAAATCTTACTCCTGGAATGGAACTAGATAGTTTGGTACTGTTTTGATAGTAGGTGTTAAGAGGAAAAGAAGAGGGAGGAGCTTAGCTTAAGGCATTGCCCTGAAGAAGCCTTTTGACTTTCAAGAGTTCGTTCAACATTGACATTTATACGGAACTAAAGTTTTGCCCTTGCGTAGTGAAGAGGCTTCAGTCACCTGGAGTAGTCATGAGTAGGACAGTCACAAAGCTGTGGAGTTAAGCAACAAACTGTATATATAACTCATCCTTTTCTTGTTTTTCATACTCGTTTTTTCAGTTTCTCTGGAATTGTAAATCTCAACTACCTTTTAAGAAGATTGAGAAAATGTCTGATCTGATTAACTTACAGCATTTAGTTATTCTATAAATAATTTGGATTTTCTGCTTTTCTAGTCTGACACCATTTGCTATTGTTTGTATAATAATTGCTAGTTATTCTAATTGTGAATTTATCATTTTGGATAAAGTCTCATCTTGGTGCTGTTTCTCCGAAATTTAAAAAGAAACAAGCTAGATCATCGCAGAAGTTAACTACCAAACTCTACAGTTCTTTGGAAGACCCCAACACAAATAATTTGGAGGATGATCTACCCGTAGATAATGCTTCAAAGCAATTGGTGCTTCATATTGAGGCTTCTAGTACACATTAGATACAAGTGAGAAGTAGTAAAGGTATGTGTAATTATATATAACATATATTTTAATGTGTATGTTTATCATTATTAATTTGTCTCTAATTAACATAGGTTCCTCGACAACAAGATGTCAAACAATGTGGTTATTATGTGATGCGATTTATGAGACAAATTGTTGAAGAAGTTGAAATTATCGAGAGAGATTCACTACGATCTATAGTAATGTTTTCTTACTTATGTCTCAAATTATTTGAAATAAACTATTTAAAATTTGCAAAGTCAATGTTGATTTTTTTCCCCATTAATGTTCACAGTTTACAGAAGCGGAGTATTCTCGAGAAGAAATTGATGAGGTGCGATCGGAGTTGGTAGAATGTATACAAGATCATATTTATGAGTAGGTACGTTCAAGTTTATGTAAGTTCATTACCTTGTTTTAGTTAAAGTTTATATAAGTTCATTACCTTCTTGATGGCCCAAAAACATCAGATGAGTTTAGGAATATGAATTTGGGATTGTCGTACCTTTTCAGGTCAAACAAAATATGACTGACAGAACTCATCAACTTCTAGATGCTCGATCAAAGGGCAGGTAATATCCAAGAGTCGGCTTTAATATCTTGTAGAAAAGACCATGTTTACTGTTTCAAAAATGGTTTTTTGCTACCTTCATGTTGACATGTTGAATTTTTAAATCCTTTCTTTGCACTCTAGAATCAAAGCCATATTTTATATGTATAGTTTAGTACATCGGAAAACTACATTTGCTACTGAAAAATTTCAAGTCAAATTGTGTTTGATAAAGCTACAAGTTCTGCAAACCAAAGAAATCAGAACATATGCTGATTTCGACTTTAGTTCATATGTAAGAACTCAAATGAAATATATGCTGTTCTTTTTGCACTGCATCTCTAATTATGTATTCAGGTCTCATAGTGGTTTCCCTAGCATCTCCAATTATGCTATTCTTTTTGCTATATTTCCATGGCGGAAACAAAGTAGCACATGTATTTTTTGTTTGCTCTATTCCCCGTTATTTTATGCTTAATTCTTTTTCTCTTAAAAATTATTGTATGGTGTGAACTGTGACCTTTATTTTCAGCTACTATCACCGAAAATTTCTTTTGCATAATACTGATGGTATTGTTTTCTGTGATAGATACACAGTGGTAGGTGTTTTGTCCCAGTCTCAAGCCGTCAATCCATTTTGATCAATATATCTAGTAGAAGTAAGCATGCAGATCGTTGTCTTCGAGGCTGGCTAGCTATTTTGTGCTTTTTTTATTTTAAATTTGAATGTCACTAACTACTTTGAAATAGAAATATTTAGTCTTTGTGTATAGTTGAATTCTCCTGTAAATACTAATACTTTGTAGTTGAATTCTATTGTTTGGTACGAGTTTGAAATCATTAGTTGAGCTAATTAATGTTATTTTATATGTCAAATTCGAATCTGCACATGGTAAAAGAAAATTAATAGTTTTGTAAATATAAAAAAATGATTTTGTAAATAGATTTTTTTTTAATTTTTTTTAAAAAAAGACAACGCTTTTAAAGCGTTGCACAAGTGTTGTCTTTGCCAAAAACAACAACGCTTTTAAAGCGTTGCACAAGTGTTGTCTTTGCCAAAAACAACAACGCTTTTAAAGCGTTGCAATAATGATGTTTTTACAAAAAATACACAACGCTTTTAAAGCGTTGCAAAAGCGTTGTCTTTGCTACAAACGACAACGTTTTTAAAGCGTTGTCTTTGAGCAAACTTTTAACAACAGTGCTTTTAACAACGCTTTTTCAGCCACATAGACAACGCTTTAAAAGCGTTGTCTATTAGCTTTTTTCTTGTAGTGTCCACCTGCAGGGTTTAACATGACAATCCTTATGTGCTCCTCTTGGGGACATTCTCAACCTAGATAACTAGGACACAGATTCCTTCTATAATCAACAACACATACTATAAGTAATATCATTTCTCAACTTATCGGGTATATTGATTTATCGAGCTAAATCTCACCCTTTGATAAGTCAAAGAAATAAATATTAAATATATGTGCTTGTTATTATATTAGGATTAAGAGCACACACTTCCATAATAACTAAGATATAGTTCTTTTATAAAGTCAGTACAAAAAGAACTTACCTAAAATGGTCCTACTCAATACACTTAGAGTGTACCAGTGTAATTTATTAATCAAGATAAACTAATATCTAATTACACTATAACTATTCCGATGGTTTGTTCCTTTCCATCTTAGTCGTGAGTAACTGTTTATAATTTATAAAGAACCAACAACATGATCTTCTGTGTGACACCACACACCATATTGTCTACTATATAAATTAATTGAACAATTACAATTACAAATAAATGTAGATATTGACCAATATGATTCTTTTATTTCAACAAATAAATGTTTACAAAAGCTAAGCTTTTAGTATACACTCTAACACTTTGGTCAACTCGTTGGCCCACCAATGACGTTACCGGTTCGTTTAGCGCTTGGCCATCGACTGTTGCCTCTTGTTGCTGTTGTACCATTTTAGCGGGTCGAGCGCTTATCAACAACTCCAAATCTTCTTGACTCAGTGTGACAGTCATAAGTCATCCAACATCCTCCATCTTCACGTCTCAGTTACAGACACATTCCCACAGACGATACCAAATATGTTCTTGTTCGAAAGTGGTGAAGACAGCTAGCTAGGGAGGTGGCTTCGCGGTTGAGTATACGAAAACTCCGCTCGATCCTGCAAAACCAAGAGAGTTAAAGTCGGGCAAGAGAAGGGGTCTCTGGTGTTGGCCATTCGACACTCAAGTCAGTCACTCACCCGTAGAAAGCAAAAAAGAACTGTAGTACCAATAAGAATGTTGGAACCCCAAAGTTATTTTGGTGTGATCAACAAGTTAAGTTAGGTCATATGTTGTTTTGACCTTGTGTCTAAGTGTGCAGGAGCTTAGGAGCACAGGTATTCAAGTGGAAGATGCAGCTAGTTACAAGCACGGCACGCGGTGCATCCGAGGGACGAGGCACTACGGAAGAGTACACCGGCGGACGAGAAGGAAACGTGCGGTGGTTCCGAGGGACGAGAAACCAGAGCGGAAGACTGCTCGAGGAGCAAGAAACGCAGCTAGCGAGAAGGTCAGCACGAGGTGTAACCGAGGGACGAAAACTGCGGATGAGTATGCTGACGGACGAGAAGGAAGCGATGACAATTCCGAGGGACGTGAAGCCGGAGCGGAAGCCTGCTTGAGAAGGCCGAGAGTTGGGTTCGGGTGGGCCCTATTTTAGATGGCAGAAATCACCCAAGCGAGCGGAGCCGGAGTAGAAGACCCGGACTGAGCCGAACTGAACCGGAGCAGAGGGCCCGGACCAAAAATTCAACCAAGTTGACTTAGAGGTCCGGGCGCCCGGATCCATTCCAGGCGCTCGGAACTATTCCGGGCTCTCGGAAGTTGATATTTGACCAGATCACGTCAAATGTGATCCGTTGCGTTGGGGATAAAATTTTATCCCCCTCAAGGCACCTGGAACCCTTCCAAGTGCCCCGACCAAGGCTATAAATACAGCCTTGGTCCAGAAGCTTTTCATTCATTCCAAGCATTTCACTTCCAACACTTGTAAGCATTCATTTAGAGTTGAGCTTCTGTTTTCTGCGCTTCATCATTGTAAGAGGCTTCTCCGCCTGAAAGAGATAGTTAGTGCTAAGCTTTCCTTGGATTGACAACCTCCCCGGTTGTAGCCAAGTAAACCTGGTGTGCTTCTTCTTTTTTGATTTACTTTCTGCTTACTTTATTTTATGCAAGTATTAGTTTAAGAAAAGTCGAGAAGGGTTGTGCGTTTTAATTTTGCAGGTTATTAAACCCCCTTCTAGCCAGCCCAGCGGTCCAACAAGTGGTATCAGAGCCAGGACGCTTCAGGACTAACCGCCGAATGAAGCACCGAAGCAATGGCCGGACCAAGCCACTACCCGCCGAAATTTGAAGGGGATTTCGCTACCTAGAAAAAGCGAATGCAGGTATTTTTTACAACAGATTTTGAGTTAATTCTAATAATGGAATTTGGTTTTGTAGCTCCAGAGGGCAAAGAAAAATATCAATGGATGAAAAAGGAGCAGGCCGACTACGTGGCGAACGACAAAGCATAGTACCATCTGCTAAGCATTCTCCAGCCACAAGAAGTCAACCGGATCAGAAACTACGACTTGGCAAAGAAACCTTGGGAGAAGTTCCTTGAGCTGCACGAAGAAACGTCCAAAGCCAAGCTCGCTACACAATATCTACTTCGCAATCAGCCACCAACCTACGACTTGGGGAAGACGAGACAGTTGCGCATCTACACTCGAGAATTAAAGAAATCGTCACCGGACTTTCGAATCTTGGAGAAAAGGTAAGTAACCGAGATTCGCTCAGGTACGCGTTAAATTCTTTTCTGAGAAATTCAAAATGAGCGTCACTAGTAGATGCCTTTTATATTTCGAAAGATTTAGAAAAAATTACATTAGAAGAATTATTCTCGACATTTGAAGTGCACGAATCAAGATGTGCAGATACGAAGGAGCCCAAGCACAACGTCGCCCTCAAAGCATCGTGAGACGAACCTGAGTCGGAATCTTCTCTCGACGACGAGGAAATGGTAATGATGGTAAGACGATTTAAGAATCTCTGTAAATCTAGGAAGTCTAACCATCCGCAGGGCAGAAAGAAAAGGACGATCCGCTGCTACCACTGCGACGAAGAAGGGCACGTCAAGGACAACTGCCCCAAGCTAAAGAACAAGGACAAAGACAAAGGTTAGAAGCTTGTCCAAAAGCGCAAGGCCTTAAAGGCGACGTGGGATGATATGTCGTCCAAATTGGAAGTCGAGGCATTCTCCGGACTTGCAGTAATAGCAAGTCATCAAGACGACGACTATGAGTTAAGCTCTTCCGAAATAAGCATCGAGAGCATCGATGAAAGGGGAGCTACGTCGGAAGATAGCAGCAATTCAGGGGGAGACATAGACAACGAGATCGACAAGGTAAGTCAGGTACGATCTCTTCCTCCAGATAAACTCTTTAAATTCGTTAAATTGTGAACAAAATATTACTGCAAATTAGAAAAAGAAAATAAAAATTTAAAAGTAATACTAGATATATCTTGCCCTCTAGAAGAATTAGACAAATCAAAATTAGAAAATGAAAAATTGGAATCAGAAAATAAAAATCTGAAAATTCAAGTAGATAACTTGAAAACCCATGCATGCTCATCTAATACAAATTTTAGAAGATTTAATAATTTAAATTGGTATTTTAGATATCGCCAGGGACAAATTAGGAATATTTCAAGAAAATATGTCCCTAAAATTTTTTTAATTAATTCAGTAGGCAGGAACGTATATTGGGTTCCTAAGTCATGCTTAAACTAAAAAATTAATTAGAATTAGCACTTTTGGTGAGAAAATTAAACAAAGAATTTCTTTATGAGGCTTTGTCTAAGGAAGTGGTTGTTGCTCAAATAACCAAGAAGACTTAGTGTCTCGCCATTACCTGGAAGCCAAAATATTGAAATAAAATATTTAATTAACTTTCTGTTAAAGCATTAAAGTTGAAATTAAAAATGCTTTAAAAAGTTTTTCAAACATTTTTTTAAAATTTTTCAAAAATATTTTTATCTTTAAAAAAATTTTCCTTCGTAAATTTTTTACTTAGAAAAATTCTAAAAAAATTCTTTTAAGTTAAAATTTCTTCTGAAATTAGAAATTTCTTAGAAAAATTTTCAAAAATATTTTTTTGTAAAGTTGCCTAAGTCAGAATTTTTTAAAAAAAATACTCTTACTTAAAACTTTATTTAGAAAACTTTCTTACTTAAAGTTTTATATAGAAATATTTTTTTCACTTAGAGACTGTTTCTGTAAAAATGATTGCAAAAACTTAGAAATTTTACAAAAAAAAAAAAGTTAGAAATTTTTGACTTAGAAATGTTTTCTAGAAAATCATTTTCAAAATTTTCTAAGTTTTAACCCTTAGATTTTTCTTGCAAACCCTTTTTTTTTTATGTGATCAAAGGGGGAGAAGGAAAGTATAAGTCTAGAGGGAGGTAGACCAAATTTTTTATCTTTTTACACTTTATTGCAAAATTAGTTAGTTTATTTTTATTTCTATTTACCCTATCTTAACTTGGGTTACTCACATCAAAAAGGGGGAGATTGTTGGAACTCCAAGGTTGTTTTGGTGTGATCAAAAAGTTAAGTTAGGTCCTGTATTATTTTAACCTTGTGTCTAAGTGTGTAGGAGCTTAAGAGCACAGGTATTCGAGCGGAAGACGCAGCTAGCGAGAAGGACGACACGCGGTGCGTCTGAGAGATGAGGCGCTGCGGAAGAGTACACCAACGGACGAGAAGGAAGCGTGCGGTGGTTCCGAGAGACGAGAAGCCGGAGTGGAAGAATGCTCGAGGAGCAAGAGACGTAGCTAGCGAGAAAGTTGGCATGGGGTGCGACCAAGGGACGAAGACTGCGGATGAGTACGCTGGCGGATGAGAAGGAAGCACGCGATGATTCTGAGGGACGAGAAGCCGGAGCGGAAGCCTGCTCGAGAAGGCCGGGAGTTGGGTTCGGGTGAGCCCTATTCTGGATGGCAGAGATCTCCCAAGCGAGTGGAGCCGGAGTAGAAGACCCAAATAGAGGCGAACTGAACCGGAGCAGAGGGCCCTGACCAAAAAGTCAACCAGAGTTGACTTAGAGGTCCGGGTGCCCGGAACCATTCCGGGCTCCCGGAAGTTGATATTTGACCGGATCGCGTCCAACGCGATCCATTACGTTGGGGATAAAGTTTTATCCCCCTAGGGCGCCCGGAGCCCTTCCAGGTGCCCCAACCAAGGTTATAAATACAGCCTTGGTCCAGAAGCTTTTCATTCATTCCAAGCATTTCACTTCCAACACTTGTAAATTTTCATTTAAAGTTGAGCTTCTGTTTTCTGCACTTCATCGTTGTAAGAGGCTTCTCCGCCTGAAGGAGATAGTTAGTGCTACGCTTTCCTTGAATTAACAACATCCCCGGTTGTAACCAAGCAAACCCGGTGTGCCTCTTCTTTTCTGATTTACTTTCTGCTTACTTTATTTTATGCAAGTGTTAGTTTAAGAAAAGTCAAGAAGGGTTGTGCGTTTTAATTTTGCAGGCTATTAAACCCCCTTCTAGCCGGCCCAGCGGTCCAACAAAGAATGTGATCATTAATTACACATACCTTCGCCTGTGCATGGATCCCGCTTTATATAGTGTCCTTGTAGTGTGTGTGTGTATGCTTCTCAAAGCGTGTGCATGTTTTTCCAAGTGTCCTATGTAAGAACAAGTTCAAAAAAGTGTCCTTGACACATTTCTTTAATAAGACATGCAAATATATGATGTGACAGCTAGAATCTTCCCAAGTATGATTTGCATGCTGGACATGCTCTATTGTTAGCGGCACTAACTCCCAAAAAAGATGTGATGAAATATACAGGGGGTCCCACTATAGGCCCAGCGGAAGCCGCTTGGCCGAGACTCCCCACTCGATCACTCGGAGCTATTCCTCTCCTGGCGGTCTGTCTGCCAGTAGATTGCCCTTTGCCCGGCCGGTCAAGTGATCGGGTCGGAATAGCCTCTGTACGGTGCCCCTATCTGTGAACCTCCATCTTTCTTCTCTTGGCCATTCGGTTGAACCAGCGGCCCGATCGGACAAGCCTCTAAGCGGCTTCTTGATCACGACCTTCTCCTTGAAAGTAGACATCCATATCCGCTCAGCCCATTGAGGCTAGTTCGGCCAAAGTCGGCCGCTCGGCACATCCATGATCTTGACTTCGACCTCCACGTCGGTCGTCCTTCCCACCTCGGATCCTTCCTTAGTGGGCCCTCCGTTACCGCCGTATTAAGGAGCTTTTAGATTATGCTAGGATTAGATCGGATTCAAATTAACCCGAACGGATCTACAGGAATTTTTTAGGATTAAATTAAATTTTATTTAAAAAATTAAATAATTTTTTATATCAAAGAATAATGATTAATGTAATAATGATGAAAAATTAATATAAAATTAAAAAATTATAGAAAAATAGTAATTTTTTTAATTGAACTATTTGGATTAGTCGGATTATTTAGATTTGGATTTGGATTTGAATTTGGATTTAAAATTTTTAGATTGCGAATTCGAATTCAGTTTGAGAATTTTTAATAATATTTTTATTTCAATTTTATCCGAATTTATCGGAACCATTCGAATTGACAACCTAATGGCAAAAGATGGAGGAGGAGTGTATGCCATATTTGGATTATTTTGCTCCAATAATTGTAGCTTCCTCTTCGCTTCCTCTCCAATAATTGTACCTTAACAGCCACTGCAAGACAAATACAATTTGTGTGGTGAACAAAGATTCTTGACTTGTGAGGCTTTTTCTCAGTACTTTCCTCTCCACTTCCTCTCCAATAATTATACCATCAACAGCCACTGCAGGACAAATACAATTTGTGGTGTGAACAAAGTATCTTGACTTGTAAGTGAGGCCTTCCGCTCCATTATTTTCTCAGTACGCTTTGTTTGTAAACTTGTCTTCTTTGTTTCCCAAGGAAGAAGGAAGCATCAAACAGCTAGAAATCATGATTGGGAGGTTCGCGCTGACAGCCTTTGGATGGCTCGCGGAGAGCATCGTGGGTGTCTTGGTCGGGAAGGCCGTCGATCGTGCTGTTCAACAGTTCGGTGAGCAGCATGGAGTTGAAGATGACCTCAAGAAGCTGAAGGATTCTCTCGCCAACGCCAAGCTGAAGATCAGCACCATCGAGAACTTGTGGCTGAAAGATGAGTTCCTGCAGCAGAGAGTGAAGGACTTGCTGATAGACCTCAAGAATGCTGCTTATGATGCTGATGACTTACTGGATGAATTCCAATACAGGATTCTGAAGCAGCAGATCGAGCAGCAAGGAGATGAGGCTGGTAAACGAGCATCGTCTTCCTCCTACTCTGCTCCCCCTCCAAGCAAAAGGACAAAAACTTCAATTGCAAGTTGTACCAGTGGCCTTTTCAGAAAAGGAGATGATGATGATGATAATAATAATGTGCAGAAAATCAGGAAAATAAAGGGGAGTTTAGATGACTACTCAGCTGCTCTCGAGGAAATTTACAGTTCGCTAGGCGCAGAAGATGATAGAGGAAAGCAACAATTAGTGTCCTCAGCGAGCCGGCAAACGAGCTCCTTTTCGACTGAACCTCAATTGTTTGGCAGAGACAAAGAGCTGCAAGAACTCAAGGATTTGTTGTTCAAACCAGCAGTTGCATCTGAATTTGGCCAAAGTGGAGTTTCTGTTTTATCTATTTATGGTATGGGAGGGATTGGGAAGACCACTCTGGCTCAGGAGGTTTTCAATGACAGTAGTGTAAAAGAATACTTTAAGCTCAGAATTTGGGTCTGTGTTTCTGAAAATTTCTGCACAGATAGGCTGACCAGAGAGATTATAGAGTGTGCAACCACGGAGAAGTGTGATCTCACGAATTTAGATACTCTTCAAAAGATTGTCAATGAGAAGATCACGCCAGAGAGATTTCTTCTTGTATTGGACGATGTGTGGAACGAGGACAGACACAAATGGGAGAGCCTCTGTGCGCCATTGAGGTCTGGAAAGCCCGGTAGCAAGATATTGGTAACAACTCGCTCTAGGAAGATTGCTGATATGGTCAGTGATGCGGATGCCATTCATCTGCAAGGTCTTGACGTGGAGAGCTTCTGGGATTTTTTCAAGAAATGTGCATTTGGTTGTTCACATAGTGGTGCTCATCATCCTCATATGGAAGCCATGGCGAAGAAGATGACTTGCAAGCTCAAGGGATTGCCGCTTGCAGCAAAGACTCTAGGAGGGTTGTTGAGCGTGAAATTGGATGAGCAATACTGGGAAAGCATTTTAGATAGTGAAATATGGCAGCTTCCCCAAGAAGAAAATGGGATTATGCCAGTGCTACAACTGAGCTATCAACATCTCCCTCCTCATCTTAAGCAATGCTTTGCATTTTGCTCCTTGTTTCCTAAAGGTTACAAGTTTTCTGAATCTGACTTGATCGGTATTTGGATAGCAGAAGGATTTATAGTGCCTCGAGGAAGTACCAGAATGGAGGAGCTAGGAAGCAACTATTTTCATGAGTTAGTTAACAGGTCATTCATTCAAGAGTCAAAGTATGGAGAATGGATAATGCATGACCTCATACATGATCTTGCAGAACTCATATCTGCGGGCGAGTCTTACAGGATTGAAAAAGGCAAGTCCCATGACATTCCTAGCACCATTCGTCATCTTTCAATATACACAGATAAAGAAGGTATGCAAACAATTTTAACAGAATTCTCTCATTGGAATAAATTACGAACAATGATGTTGACAGTAGAAAGATTCCCTCGGGAAGATTTTAATTTTGATTGTGGCGTTTTGGAAAAATTAAAAAATATTCATGTGCTTGTCTTGAATAATTGTTCTTTGAGAGAATTACCCGATGGTATTGACAAGTTGATACATCTCCGCTATCTTGACTTATCCTATAATGAAGGCATTCAAAGGTTACCTGAGTTATTATGCGACTTGTACAATCTGCAGACATTGATATTAGGATTTTGTGATAACTTAAAAAGTCTCCCGCATGGCATGATGAAGTTGATCAACTTGAGGAAACTTTATGGAGTGGATAGGCTTATTTCCGGGATAACAGAGATCGGGAAGCTTACTTCTCTTCAAAATTTGTATTCTTTCAAAGTGACAAAGGATAATGGACACAAACTTGTTGAATTAAACGGTTTGAAACAACTCCGGGGGTTTCTATGTATAACAAATCTTGAGAATGTGAAGAACAAGGATGAAGCAAATATTGCTAGTTTGAAGAGTAAAGAATACCTCGATGTGTTGGAGCTAGAATGGACATCTCTGCAAGAATCTGATTCAGACGTTAATTTGCACATCTCAGAACAGGTGCTTGAAGGTCTCCAGCCGCATCACAACCTACAAAGGCTGATAATCAAAGGATATAATGGAGCTAGACCTCCCAATTGGCTACACAAACAAGTATATTCTAGATTGGGATCTCTCCATCTTGAAAATTGTAAAAGGTGGAACGATCTGTCAGCTATTGGGCAATTATCACAATTAAAGTTCCTCTACCTTGTGAGAACTCCAATCCAGACCAAAAATATACACAAATTGTTCAATCCAAAAGTCTGCAAGTTCTTCTCCCAACTAGAAGAGTTGGTACTAGAGGGTATTACCATGTTGGAGGATCTCCCAAATCTTGGACAACTTCCATGTCTGACGTTCATTCGCATTCAGAGTTTGCCGGGAGTGAAGAAGATAGGTGATAAATTCTTTGCCATGACAGAGGAAGGCAGTTGCTTTCCTAGACTACGTACTCTCCGATTCATAGAAATGCCAGCATGGGAAGAGCTCTATGGATCCGATGATAGAAATCTATTTCCCTGCTTGGAGGATCTTTATATTTCAAATTGCCAAAAGCTGCAGATGTTACCTCCCCTTCCTCCTTCAATACAACAATTAAAATTAAATAACGTTGGGCTGGTAGATTGTCCAAGATTCTGGAAAGCATTTGATGAAGGTAGCAGTACAACTAATTCTGCATCTCTTACGTATTTGTCCATTCAGAATTGTCCAAATTTGACAAGTCTAGATCAAGGATTACTACCACACCATCTATTTCCCTGCTTGGTGAATCTTGATATTTCAAATTGCCAAAAGCTGCAGATGTTACCTCCCCTTCCTCCTTCAATACAACAATTAAAATTAAATAACGTTGGGCTGGTAGATTGTCCAAGATTCTGGAAAGCATTTGATGAAGGTAGCAGTACAACTAATTCTGCATCTCTTACGTATTTGTCCATTCAGAATTGTCCAAATTTGACAAGTCTAGATCAAGGATTACTACCACACCATCTATTTCCCTGCTTGGTGAATCTTGATATTTCAAATTGCCAAAAGCTGCAGATGTTACCTCCCCTTCCTCCTTCAATACAACAATTAAAATTAAATAACGTTGGGCTGGTAGATTGTCCAAGATTCTGGAAAGCATTTGATGAAGGTAGCAGTACAACTAATTCTGCATCTCTTACGTATTTGTCCATTCAGAATTGTCCAAATTTGACAAGTCTAGAACCAGTGTTACTACCACACCATCACCATCTACAGAAGATTCATCTAAAAAAATGTGAACAATTGTCGTGGGTGCCAGTCAAAAGGTTGAAAGAACTCACCTCTTTATGGTCATTGTCATTAAAAGATTGCCCGAAGCTCATGGGCATGAGCACACCAGATGAGTACATTGATTTCCAACTCCCGCCATCAATTACAGAACTATGTTTGTCTGATTGTGAAAATCTTTTCAAATCACTGCCTGGCTGCTTGCATAACCTTACCTCGTTGACTTCCTTGTCGGTAAGCAAATGTCCCAATCTAGTTTCTTTGCCAGTAGAACCATCGCTTAGATTGACTCGTCTAGAAATCCAGAATTGCAATGAGTTGAGATCAGTAGAAGGGCTACCAATAAAAAATCTGGAGGTCTTGAAGATTAAAGGATGCCCTAAGCTTCTACTTCCACAAACAGAGAAATTGCCATTGTTGAAGTTAGAGATTGATGACACAGCGTTTATGAAACAACCTCTCATAAAAAATTCATTATCATCTGTCCGTGGACTTACAATCTCATCCTCTCGTGAAGCGGTGATGTTTGAGGGGGAAGATCAGGAGTCACTGCAAAGCTTGACATCTCTCTATTCCTTTTGTTTCTCTGATTGCAAGAATCTACAAACCCTGCCAGCAAAATTGTACACGCTTAAGTCCCTTCGGTTTTTGCAGATACATAATTGCCCACAAATTCAGTCTCTGCCAGAGAAGGGGTTACCTCCTTCCCTTGCACATATAAATTTTGAAGGTTGTGATCAAGCATTGGAGCAGCAGTTGGTAAGACACTTGGCAGAGATTAATAAGTCATGACTTATTCCATCATCATTAAGACACTTGGTGGTGGAGGTAAAATCACGGTACTATTTATTTTCTTCAGTAGAGTAATTATACATTTGCAATTCATTGGTTTCGCCGCCCAATACTTTGCTTCAAGAAATTAGTACCTAGAGAAATAATACTGAGATAGTGATCCATATTAAAAGCTACAAGGAGATTGATCTTTCAGCACGTATTCGATAGCAACGTTTATTTCTGCTATCAGAGTTGTCAAATCTTCAGATGCTATTTTAACAAACTTCTACAAGTGTAATTTGTTTTTGCTTTTATTCTGAAATGATTCAATTTTTTTTTTCCCTTTCACAAAGTAACTCATTTTTTCTATCTGGTTGTTAATGCAGTGACAATTAGGAGCTAGAATGGATGTAAAATAATAACCCAAAGCCAACCAGCTATAAATACCGGAGCTCTCTATGAAGTACATGCGCCATCTTTCAACATAGTAATGCGAATCAGCAGGTATCATCGTCATTTCCTCTTGTTTTGTATTTTTCTTGTCTTCTATTTTCTTATCTTCTATTTTCTTGTCTTGTATTTTAGAATAAACTTGTGAATGCTGACTGATCAAATAGTTGTCGTAATTCAAAATATTATAAGCTTATTGTTTGAATGCTGTAGTTCTTAAAAAAAAAAAAAAAATTATGTTTACAGATTTTGACACCTAGTTTGGGTGCACATATTGCTTTGGAGAAAATGTTTGAAGTAAATACCGAATATGCATCGAACTTTGAGAATTTAGGGGCAGAGCATGATGCATGACTAACTAACTATCCCAGTGTTAGTTGTCGTAATTTTTGAATCAGAAATTAGAATGAAATAGTAATTTGTTTAATCGAAATTTGTTCAAATATCTAGATTTATTACCGGATGGAATTTGTAACCGGCCAAATTTTAAATACAAAAAATATCATTTAAGGTGTTTAGAGCATTTTTTTAATTATTTTTTATAATTTATATTTTTTATATTGAGAATATTTTTGATATTTTATTTTATAAATTAGATTTTTGGATTTATATATACATTATGTTTAGATTTTTTTGAAGGTTATAATTTGTTATTGAATATAACTGATAAAATCTAGATCTTCATTTGTCAATTTCTCTTTTGTTCTCTACGAGAGGAGGGGGCAGATGCGATCTTCAAGAACATGAGAGGACGATAGGGTTGGCAATGTCGAGGGGCATGGAGGTTGAAAGACAATCAAAGGGTCGGCACTGATGGAGTTGTCGATTGAGAAGGAGATGCAAATTGCAAAACAAAGAACGTGGTTGCTCGTCGAGAGGGGATCCTCCGGACCACTTTTTGTTGTTAGAGGATCTCCCTTTATATGTATTGATGGGAATAGATGGTTCCTACCTATTTTACGAGTGGAGATCATCCATCTCCATCAATACATACAAAGGGAGCATCCTCTTAACCGAATCTGAACTGTCGTCACTCTTTGATCCTCCGATCTGAACCAGCAGAACCATTTGAGGCGGCAACAAAATCGTTGAGGACAATAGAATCAACGAGGCCAAATGGCCGGGGAGAGAGATGAAACGGGAACTGTCATCTTCGAATTTGAAATTCTCAAAACGCTAGCAATGGTGAGTCAGTCACAGTATGCATTTAGTTGTACGAAGCTCTTGTAAGACATCTTTTTAGACAGATTGTACTTTCATTTCTAAAACTGTCTATGAAGATTGTACGATGTTCTTCAGCTACAATCAATATGTATCTCCACTTTCTCAATTTTTAAAACAAAAGTCAAAATTAAGTTGGTTTTTGAAGTTTGAAAAAATTAAGCAATTAAAAAAACATAAGAAGGAAAATCCAGTACTCCATGATATGCAACCGAAAAAAAAAATAATATGAAAAATATAATATTTAAAATAACTCATCTATGAAATATAATTGTCCTAATTAGAATTGTTCTTTTATTACTAGCTAAGATAACAATTTTCTAAGTCAAGTATAAATTTTATAGTAAATGACTTTTGGAATAGAAAATGATACCACTCATCCTAAACGGTCTAGTATCATCGGCCCCCTACTAGATACTGATAGGTAAACACGGGAGATATTTTACCCTAGCGCAACGGTCATTTACATGAGGAAGGTCAAATAATCAACGAGACAATTTGTATCCGTTGAAAATTGACCCAAGACCTACTAGAACAACTATCCATATACGTGGGCACCAACTGTACCAATCCGTGGGACTCGTAGTGAATGACTATGAAGTTAGATTTATTAATTGAGTTTAGATTAATTAATTATGGTTTAATTATTAAAATTATTTAATTAAGATTAAAATTTAATTGTTTAAATTAGAGTTATCGACTAAAGAGGGACTAGTGATACCATTAGATTCTACTCTCCTTTTAGCCCGCGATAAATATGACAAGAAGGAGCTCACCTATATAAATATGGAAATAAGGATGGAAGAGGGGAGGTGAGTTCTTAGTATTCATCTTCTGTCCCTTGCATTCATTCTCATTCACATTTTGTTTGTTTATTTATGTCGTGCTTGCATACTATAACATGAAGAAATATGCCAACACCCCACGCGAACTAATTAATGAAATTTTATTTGGCCTTGCATGAGTGAAAGAGAAGATCGAAAAAAGTATTCGCAAGTTAATGAGTTATTTGTTGGGGGGCAGTCGTGCCCGATTGATTGAGTTCGACCTTAGATTTTGATCTTGGAGTAAAAAATTTAAATTAAGTCTTGTATTGTAATTTGATGTGTGTTTGACTGGGTAAAATATTTATAGAAACACACATGGAGCTTAAAAAATGACACCCTCGACGGCTAAGAGATGAGAAGAAATCAAAGAATAATGGAATAGAACATCCTAAGCATCACAGGACGGGAGCACTAAAATAATGTTCAAGTAGCTCAAGAGCATGACTGGCGTAGCATGTTGGTAGTTTGACAGCTTAAAGTCCTTGGAGATTAAAAAAACCAAAGAGAGTTACATTTATAAAAATTGACTTTGAAAAATCTAAATTTAGAAATCCATAAAAAAAAAGTAAAATTTGAAGGAAAAAAAAACTTAAAGTTTTAGGGATATAAATAATTAACAATCTTCTTAATTAGAAAAATATTTTTACCCAAAAATCAACCATTTCTATAGATTTTGATACAAATTTTGAGTTATCAAATAAAATAATCACTGTTATCAAGTAACAATCATGAGAGAGATAAACCTTTTCTAAAGTCAAGTTCCAAAGATGATAGCATTAAGCTAATGAATAAGGTATCAATATTCAAAAGGAGAATATTTTTTTTTTATTAATGAAGAGAATAAAAAAAAGAGTAGCTTTTGGTGAATTTAGATGACATTGGAGGTACGTGGCAAAAGGTGATTCGCTCGCTCCCAATGTTTCCGTCAACTCGTCCCTAAGTCAACAGAGGTAAATTGCGGGTGGCTACTAGCCATTAGTACAAATGGTCAAAATATGAGGGAGGTCATGCTCGGTCACGTTGAGTTTCGACCCCAAGACCTCATATGACAACACTTCATGTCTTAATCATCGCACCGCCCCGAGGGGACGACATTGGAGGTATGATAGTATTGGTGTTTTGCCTGTCTTAGATGCTGAGGAATAAAGATGACATGAAAGATAATGGGATATTGATAAAATAATGATTATTCTGTGAAGAAGAAAATTGAGGAAAAATAAAAAGAGAATCTTTTAAGAATAAAATTTTTTATTAAATTTTGAGGGGTTAATCTCTTAACATTAAATATGGCTTTTATATAACAACAACTTAAGACTCAAATAAGGAAAGGAAGTATAATAATTATAATTATCGTATCTTAAATCAAATCTTATATTTACTTGAAAAAGAAAGTAATTAATTTAACAATCTTAACTCAAATCAAGACGCGGATTAAGATATATTCTCTCTAAAAAATATCAGAAATACAAAAAATTATCCTAAATATCCTAAAAATAAAAATTACCAAAACTAACATAAAAACCCTAAAAATAATTTAAATGTCAAAATTTAGGGCTCAAAATTTGACGATTACAGTTTCATTGATAATAAATGTAAAGGAGCGTTTGGTATGAGCATGAGAATAGGAATCGGAATGGGAATCATTATATTATGGAATGAGAATGGGTATGAGCATGGATATCACTCTTAAAAGCAATGTTTGATTAGTTGTATACTTTCTATCGGAATAAATCAATATTTCCTTTTTTACCCTTAAAAGAAAATAAGAGAAAAAAATTAGATGTGAGAGAAAAATATGATGAAAGAGAATGATGAGAGAGAAAGTATGATGAGAGAGAAAATGTGATGAGAAAGAATGAAAAGAGAGAAAGTGTGATGAGAGAAAATGAGAAAAGAGAATATGATAGAAGAGAGCATGATGAGAGAAGATGAGAGATAAAATATGATGTGAGAGAAATTATGATGGGAGAGGATGAAGAGATAGAAAATGTAATGAGAAAAAATGAGGGGAAAGAGAGTGTGTGATGAGAGAGATTGAGGGGAGAGAAAGTATGATGAGAGAGAAAGTGTGATGAGAAAAAAAGAGAATCGTGAGTGTGATGGGAGAGATAATGAGAGAGAAAATATGATGAGAGAGAAAGTGTGTTGAGGAAAAAAAGGAGGGCGTGTGACAAGAGAGATTGGGGAGAGAGAAAGTGTGATGAGAGCAAAAGTGTGATGAGAAAAAAAAGAGAAAAGAGAGTGTGATGAGAGAGATTGAGGAGAAAAAAAGTATGATGAGAGAGAAAGTATGGTGAAAAAAAGAAGGAAGAGAGTGTGATGGAAGAGATTGAGGAGAGAGAAAATATGATGAGAGAGAAAGTGTAATGAGAAAAAAGAGGAAAGAGAGTGTGATAGGAGAGAGAAAGTATGTGATAAAATGATAAGAGAGAAAATATGATGAGAGAGACCAAGGAGAGAGAAGTGATATGAAGAAAAAATAAATAAATAAATTTTGATATTTGATATTAAGGGAGAAAATTTTAATTTTAGGTCAAAGGTATTTTTGGAATAAGAGAATATTTTGATTGATGAAAATAGGATAATGACTCATTGAAGGAGAGGTACATGAGAATGAGTTATTACCCCATTTCAAGGATTCATTCCCTTATTTCTATTCCTATTCATATAATCCAAACATTAACAATGACAATCAATAATTCTTATTCACATTCCCCACTCCTATTCTCCTAAATCAAACGTCCCCTAAGTTTTCAAATTTTACACCTGTGACGATAGACAAAACTTGATTCTGAGTCCCAAGTCAATTTACGTGGGACAAGACTATGAGAATATTATTTGTGCATGCTCGAATAACGCAGTTCTATTTCATATTTTTTTATTTCATTTATATAAAAATTAAATATTAATAATCAATGTAATACAATTGTATATTAATGTACAATATATAATATATTATTACTAAGAAAGTAATTATGCTAGCGCTAATAATTTTGTAAGCATAGGGTTTATCTTTGTTTTACAAGTCGTGGATTTACACGGCCACTAGCTAGCTTGTGTCATACTCTCTAAAAGGTCTCATGCATTCGTCATATATTATAATCATAATATTCCACTATTAAAAGAAAATTTGAATGAGCTTAATATCAACTCTTTAGCATTAACTAACATCCATATTGATCTTTTTAAAGATCATTTGCACCCGATGGATCGGTCAACCAAAGTCTACACTTGTTGACATACATAGAATCCATCGCCAAACTTCATGGTCCAAGTTATTTCTCAAAATCAATATCTAGTATCTTCCTTACAAGTTTGTCATCCTAAAAACAGGAAGATATTTATAGAAAGATTCTAAAACACCTATAGATGGATCAACCCACCTGAAAAATTCCGCATGCCTGCCTCATGCTCTTGATCTATAATCTATCCTGAAAACCATTATAGGAATACATGTAAGACAAGAGTGTACTCACTCTTTGCCAAGCAGCAAACCAAACCATTTGATTGCAGACCAAAGAAACATAAATCTATTGTTCGTGCTTCTACAGCAAAAGGTACAAATTACTTGTAGTCGATGGGCACGACCCTATTTCCCAAATGGATAAGGGTATAATAATTTGTCATCCAAAAATATACAACACACAATGGACAATTAGCATTTGCACCATAACAGTTGTACAATGCAATTTTGCTGGCATTTGTGTTTAGTATGCTGCAAGGCATCATTTTGCACCAAAGAAAGGTCTAGTTTTACCGATGTAAATTAGGGTTTGAACATCAACCAAAGATGATTTGAGCAAATTTGTGCTACATCAAAGAGGGGTTTGGACCTTTCTCAACGGTACAGATTTTCACATTGACGGAAATTGAAAGTGTAGAGTAGGTGTGCGGTGAACTAGGATTACCGATTTGTTCTCTTTGACGGAAGATGAATGATGATGGTTTGAGTCTGATGGACAGATTCATCTTGTTCCCTTCAACTAGGAGGAATTCAAGGGGGCCGGCATTTTGGTCATCTTGCAATTTTGATCCGCCTTTCCTGTATAGGAAACAACCATCTGGATTTCGAAAGAAACTGCCAAAGAATTTTCAGCAATTTTGATACTCCTCTAACCTTCATTAGTAGGAAAAATAAGCCTAAATATTCACAAGTTTAATGACATTTCAATGACATGAATCAAGGAGAGATTTCGAAGTAAGATTTCATGATCCAGAACGAGCAAAAACTGATGAGTTACACTTACCCTCCCAAACTTTTGCGACATATGATCCTCCCAAGCCATGAACTTTGAAAAACAAAGATTTTCAAATGGGTTACCAAGAATTCCTTCAATGACAAGAATGATATGCTTTAGTCGCTAACCTTGAGCAAATAAAGAGCCTTCACAATCTATGCTAACTTTTAGGAAGAAAGAGAAACAGAATTAGTATTCAATATAAACATCTTAATGAAAGATTCCCACACACCCACAAAAACATATGAAACTCATTGACAGATTGATTGGAGGTAAACCACAGATTATAGATAAGAATTAAACTACGATATGAGGAAAATAAACCACGTGATGGAATGAAAATAATTCTTAAAACATTCGACGTTTTCTCGTGTGTATTGACTTTTAGAATTTATCTAATTTTACACTGATATCACTAGCTATTTACATGAGGAAAAGACAACACAAATATAACACACGAACATAAAGTGTCAACTAACTAATTCCTGCATACTTAACAACATATAGTCACTTGACTGAGTACAAAATTTTAATTTGACAGTTGACAGTTAAGTTTAAAACAATGGAATTTACCAGCAACAAGCAACTCAACACTTGCCATCCTTTGAGTATAGTCCTTCAAATGGGATGCCAATGCTACCACCTTGATAAATGATGATGAAATGTTTGTCAACCCAACTTCTTAGAGAGAGATTAACAATCTCACCAAAAAGAGTAGCTAATAAACGACTGCAAAGTGGAAAAATATCCTTCAGTACACTATTTCATCAAACAAATAGTGAATGCATTGAAACCATAATATAACCTATAATTATAATACTCAGCGGAAAAAGCGGCGTCGACAACGAGTTGAACCAAGCTCTTCATAATCAGATTTGCTCACGCACATTGGCTCAAAATCAGGGCTCCATGCTAACAGTGAACCACCTCTCCATATGCCTAGAATAGGACTGGATAAGGACCACAAATCATAAAGTTAGCATAGCACACAGTTTCACAGGGAACTCAACATGGTAAGGACATACTCTTCTTGTGAAGTAATCTTCACTTGATAATCACCGGGAACAAGAGGACGAAGCTCCATTTTTCTGAAAGAAGGAAAATGTAGTCAGTAATTATGTGTCAAATTTGATTTACAAGTCAGCAATGTGAGACATGATTCAAGGGCTTATTTGCTAATAATTACCATCTATGCCAATACGGTACAGTATAACCAATAACCTATGTAGTCAAAATTGATAGAAGAAAAAGATGCAATAATAGGAAAATTATTCAGCACTCAAACAAGTCATGAGAGTTCATGCATTTTTATGGCCAATTCCTGGTGGTAACTACTGACAGTTGAAACAATCACTGGCAAATAAACATGGAAATTTTCATTATATGTTTGCTAACATAGTCCTACTTATTTGTTGCATGATTTCTCATATTGTTTCCCATGGTTGAGATGTTATAAATATCTCCTAAACTGATTATTCTTTTGTCATCCTAAACACATGTTAAAACAAAATGAATGGTTCGAATGACCTCATCTTAAATGCAAATTGCTTTGTGACCCAAAAGTGGTAAATCTGTATCTCAATCGACAATCTTGCAGGATTATATGCTTCAGCCAAGTGATCTGGCAAGAGGAGAAATATGAAAGTAGAAAATCTTGTATTATTCGCTAGATGGATAGAACAACGAGATGGACTTCTATACAAGCTTTACAATCTAGTTGCACTGACAAATATAATAGACTATGAATCGAAAATAAAAGAAGAAAAAATATATATACTTAGACTAAGTAGAAATTTTCATTGTAATTCAGGTCTGATCCTATTCATTTGGTTAGACTAACTTGTTTAAAGTGGTTTGTTTCCATCTGTATCATTTTTCCCACCAAAAACTTGTTTCCTAACAAGTTGCAGTGAAATTGTCATCAAGGTTGATTGACCAAAATAGTAAGTTGTGGCCTCTTTTATAAACTTTACAACACTGATTCATCTAGACTGAAGCAAAACAAAAATAAAAATGAATTATACAGCAAATAGAAATAAAATAAAATTAACTGTGAAAATTTTATTTCTACTATTAATTTTAAGATGGTCTTACAATCTCACCACAAAACGAGGAAATAGTGTGCTTCCACCAGTCAGTAGAATGCTGCAACATGACTCACAAAAAGGCAAAAACAACATACACCCTGTAAAATTTCGAGCTATCTTAGATAAACTAAGAAATAACCTTCACCTTGTGCGCAAGAATATTAAGACTACCTTTCATAGGGTATAGGATGAAGAAGAGGATGACAAGAATTAACCGCTCGGACAATGCATTCAGCTAATCCTGCTTGGTTAATACCTTACAAGATTGAGAAGAAGAAAAAAAAGAGTAAATTTCTGCATAATTTATTTTTACAAACTTCATCTGGAATCTTGTAGTTTCTGTATAAATTTCCAGATAATGAACTTAGCTATTCAATATGAAGGATATTATAGAACAATGTAACTATTAACTATTCAAATTCAATGGAAGTATCAACTAAATAGAGCCCCAGAGCTCCTCCATGCAGGTCTCTGAGGTAATTTAGCATGTGGTGCTTATTAGAGGGAAGCAACATGAAGCATAATATTAACTACTTGCAACCACAAACTTAGACCTAGTTGCAACAAAACAACTGAAATGGAGCCGAGTCATCATTTAAATAAATTTAGAAGGCTCATATGCTTCCCTAGAACAATTTATGAAACTAGTTTGGAATTTTTGCATGGAGAAAAATAACTCTTATAAGGCAATGCTTGAACAAGCTCACAAGAGTTAGTCTTACAATAAATCATCCGACCTTCCTTTGTGAAAGTAACATAGGACCAGTGTAACAGAGTCTATATGATAGCCACCATTACGGTAGTTCTCACATATGCCTGATACATGAAGATCTCAACTGAAGCTCTAGATTACTTAATCATCTAACATGTTCCTTCATTGGTATTTTTTTTATGGAAAAAATAAGAATTAGATATCATATAAAATAGTGATTTTCTAAATTCACTTGGACTTCAGTTATAATTATATCTTTTTTTTAAAGGATGACTTTCATTAGAAATGTTCTTGTTTGATATAGTTATACAGATCCATGTAGTTGACCTTTATTGAAAAGGTAATGCTCCCAGTATTTAGTTCATGAAAAAGAAAAGAGTTACAGTCAAAAGAGAACCAAAAGAGTGAAAAATCAACCAAAGTCACCTGCAAAGTAGGCAAGCCACAAAGAGAATGCCAAGCATATAAAAAATAATTGAGCCAGAAATATTTTTCACAATCTGACACTTCCGTTCATTCTAGCAGTACAAGAGATGGAAAGATTTCTCCAATCTCATCCTTCGTTCCTGTTTCTGGCCAAGGAAACAGAGGGAAAGGACACTCAGAAAATCTTTCCCAAAGCAAATTTCCTTCCTCGTGTTTTTCCACCCAAGGAAACACAGCTTCAGGAAGAGGAGTAAAATAAACCCAAGCAATTTTGCTGGTATATAATTTGCATAAACAAACGAATAAAAGCCTTAATTATTCCTCCAGCTAGCCAAGTTTTATAAGGTTTTTTTATCTTCCTATAGAGGATTAGTTGTTCTAATTGTGAAACACTAATATAAACTAAGCTATTGATGTGGTAATTAATATTTTTTAACTTAAACACTAATTTGTCCTGTTTTGGTTGACAAGCAGAATGTTCTGGTGCAGACTGAACCAGTTGAACCTTGATTTGAATATACAAGAATATATTTGTTCTCTCTCTTTGTATTTGTAAAGACTGTAATACTGTATAACCTTGACACTTGCAAATCTGGAAACCTTATAAGATAGATGAAGCAGAGTCAGATATAAGAACCACATACCAAAGCGAAAGCTAAAATATAAATTAAAAGAGTTCATATCACCTCTTCAGAGATAATGAAGCATAAAAGATTGCTATCTTGCAAAAATGCAATTAGACATCTGCATTATTACCCACTATTCTATTTCTCATGTTATTCCCAAGTATCCGGTAGAAAGGGCAAGACATACTACTAGCATATGAAAACACTTCTGACTTATCTAAATTGGAAAAAAGAACACAAGTAATTTTCATCTGTTCCTTCTTCTGAATGCATCTTATGTCAAATAAATTAAGGTGTTATTTGTAGCACAAGCTCTACCCACCTAAATCAGCAGGATGGAATAGCATCTCAGGCACAAGGAAGCGTTCATTTGTCAGGGTAAATTCCTTCACAGGAGAAAAACTATTAATATAGAAAATCTGGTTAAGTTCTAGATATAGGAATTATGATAAATTACATTTTGCAACAAATCAACTTTCATCCTCTGTTCTGGTTTTTCCAAATTGGAGGGTGAGAGTGTCAGCTCTTCCTTTTGTCCTGAAACTGTGGGCAATGTCTCATACGGCAGAGAAAGGTACCTCTGTGCTTCATCAAAATCTTTGACATAGCCTTTAGTATGTTCAATACCATCAGGGAGAACATACGTGCACTTGAATGGGTTCTGTTTTCCACCTCTCCTGAAGAATCAATATAAACAAAATTCAGAAGAACAGTGCATGGAAGGGCAACACCAACAACCAGCCACACATTCTAAAAGAATTATTTATACAAGAGATTCCAAGTAAGTCAAGGTTGACAAAATACTTGGTAGATAGAAAAGTGCAAAAGGTTTTAGTAGATAAAAAAGTTCAAGAGCTCTTGGCCGACAGAGAAGTCCAAGAAGTATTGGCACAAATCCAAAGAGGTCCTGTTGATTGGCAGGTGATGCAGAAGTTTAAGAGGTTTAGGACACTTAAAAGGTGAAGTTGAACAGAGCATGGCAGGTATTGTGGATGAAGACCTAAAGGCTCAAAGCCTCTAGGCAAATGGATGAAGACCTAAAGGTGACGCTTCTTGGCAAATTGATGAAAGCCTGGAGGCGAGACTTAAAAGCAGATGGATGAAGACCTAGAGGCGAAGCTTCTAGGCAAGTGAACGAAGACCCTTAAGGATACTTTAGGAAAGGGATGAAGAGTTGGAGGCAAGTGCTTTAGACAAGAAGACAAGTGAGTTTTGAGAGATTACAAGGGACTATAATCTTGGATTTGCTTCTAGATAGAGATCTACCTGGTTGTATACTCGATCAAGGAACAATTATTCTGGGTTGTAGCTGACGAAAAAGCTAGACCTTGAGTACACTCGTGATCCTGGAGCAGATCTAGTCATTTCAAGGCATGTTTCAGTTGACTGAACAATTGAGTCGACTGGATAGTTGAATGCAAGTGTTCTGCTCACAAACAAAAGGGTTCTACTTCAACTTGAATCAATTGAAAGTTCAGTTAACTAAAGTGACTTGAGTTGAGTAGGTAAATCGACTAATGAAAATAGGAAAATAGTTTGCTTGTCGTTTGAATTGAGTCAATTGAAGATGTTGAGTTGACTTGTGAAAGTACCTATCAAATGGATAAGTTTGAATTGACTACAATGGACTTGAAGATCGACTGAACAGATATCCAATTAGAGATTAGTTGTTGGCAGATAAAGCTTTAGTGATCAACATAGTAGTCAACTGGAGCACATTTAAACCTACTAAATTAGAGAGAATGGCTGTAAAAAACTTAGAGAATACATGTATGAAACTTATCCAAGTTTGATTTGAAGGTATAAATAAAGGGGCAAAGGGGACCTCAAGAACAACACTACTACACCTTAGAATAATTATTCTCTTATATTTCTAACAGCCCCCAAGTGCTCTTGTTGAACCCCAATTTCTTTTATCTTGTAAAAGAAAAAAAAAAATTATACGAGATTTCTTCGCTTCTGAATTTTCAAGAGTGAGTCACCTATCATTAGGTTGTGGAGTAGGACAAGGGCGTCCAAACCACGTTAAATACTTTGTTTACATTGTCATTATTTTATTTATGTTGTAATAACTTTGTTTAAACCTGGTCTTACTAGAGTAGTCAATTTTTATAATTTTAGATTTTTAGCTTTCCACCTCCCTAATCATGTCACTAATTCTATCACTAGCTTTTAACTTAAATTAGCAATAGTGAAGACATTTATAAATTGCAATTGTCTTTAATAAAGGAGTGCATATTCTCCTATAGCACAATTCTAGAGTTATAGAAGAAATTTGAATGTTTTAACTTTAAATTAAAAAATGTTAACTACTTCATGGAACATGTTCTCTTTTGAATAAAAGGGTTATAATGGGAATGGTTGGAAATCTCATACCGTGTCAGGCGACACGATTGAACATTCTGATGTAGTGTTGAAACTCAATACTCCTTAGCACTAAGTAATCTATATTGTGTTTGTTCAAAGCAAAACCTAAAATCTCGTGTTATAGGAACCCCACGAGTTAGGCCCTTTATATAGAAAAGAAGATATACACCAAAAGACTCAAATACCCTTTTACTTATTCTAACACTCCCCCTCAAGCTTGAGAATATAGATTATATACACCAAGCTTGTTACATATGTAGTCAATCCGGGGACCTCTAAGTGATTTAGTGAATATATCTGCTAGCTGATCATTTGAGTTGACAAAGCTAGTAGATATTTCTCCAGATATGACTTTCTCTCTGACAAAGTGACAGTCAACTTCAATATGCTTTGTTCTCTCATGGAAGACTGGATTTGAGGCAATATGCATAGCGGCTTGGTTGTCACATATGAATGTCATTTGTGTAACCTCTCCAAACCTTAGTTCCTGAAGCAACTGTTTTAATCATATAAGTTCTTGACTAGCAATAGTCATAGCTCGATATTCTGCCTCTGCACTGGATCTTGCCACAACATTATGTTTTTTGCTTTTCCAAGAAATAAGGTTACCTCCGACAAATATACAAAATCCAGAAGTGGACCTTCAATCAGAGGGAGATCCTGCCCAATCTGCATCAGAATACCCTACGACTTGAGTATGTCCTTTGTCTTCATATAAAAGACCCTTTCCTGGTGCACCTCTAATATATCGAACAATGCGAGTTACTGCATCCCAATGTTCTTTGCATGGAGAGCTAAGAAACTGTCTTACTACACTCACTGCAAATGAGATATCCGGGCGAGTGACAGTAAGGTAGCTTAGTTTCCTACCAATCGCCTGTACCGTTCAGGATCTGAAAGAGGCTCTCCCTGATTTGATAGGAGCTTGACATTAGGATCCATGGGATTGTCGACTGTCTTTGAGTTTAACATTTCTGTTTCTTCCAGAATATCCATTGCATACTTCCTTTGGGATATAATGATCCCATCTTTAGACTGTGCCACTGCTATCCCTAGAAAATATTTGAGTTTGCCGAGATCTTTTGTCTGGAAATGTTTGAAAAGATGTTGTTTTACTTGTGAAATCCCAAGATGATCATTACCTGTGATGACAATATCATCAGCATAAACCACTACATAGATGCAACCAGTAGATGAGTGGCGATAAAAAACAGAATGATCAGCCTCACTTCGAGTCATGCCAAACTGTTGAATTATGGTACTAAATCTACTGAACCATGCTCTGGGTGACTGCTTGAGACCATAACCCCATTCTGTTGAGGGGTATGAGGGCAAGACGTGCGATGCAGCACACCATGAGATGTCAAGAAGGTACGATACTGAGTAGACAAATACTCGCGTGCATTATCACTTTGTAAAGTTCGAAGGGAAGTACCAAATTGAGTTTTTATCTCAAGGAAAAAGGATTCAAAAATAGAAAACAATTCTGAACGATCCTTCATTAGATATAGCCATGTACAACGGGAAAAATCGTCTATAAAAGTAACAAAATACCTTGACCCCATTGTAAAAGAAACACGACTCGGACCCCAAACATCAGAATGAACCAAAGCAAAAGGAGACATAGCCCGACTCTCAATACGAGGAGAAAAAGAACTACGAACATGCTTACCTAATTGACACGACGCACAAGATAAAGACTCTAAGTGAGAAAGGCTAGAGAGGTGGGTGTGAATAGCCGACCCCAAATCTCCGAGCATGAATAAGAAGTGGAGATGCCGCCGCTGAACCAACAAAAGAGGTTTGCTGAAGCCGATATAGGCCATGAGATTCACATCCGAAGCCAATCATCCTCCCCGTACTCCGGTCCTGTAAGGAAACAAACGTGTTAGTAAAAGAAATGACACAATCAAGAGATCGAGTAAGTTGACTTATCAACAATAAATTAAAAGGAGCGCCGGGAACATAAAGAACATTATGAATTGAAAGAGATGAAGAAGGATGAACAATACCAATTCCCTGGGATTGAGTTTGGGAACCATTGGCCATGGTGACCATTGGTAAATTACCAGAAGTAGTGAGAGAGGAAAAAAGGGATTTATTACCAGTGATATGATCGGTGGCCCCAGAATCAAGAACCCAAGGACCCGAAGAACGAGATATGCCAGCAAAGGAAGTACCAGCGTCTGCAATGGTAGCAGTGGAACCCGAAGCCTATCGATCCTCAAACCATTTCAGAAAATGAAGTTGTTAGCAATACTTTAAGTTTTCTATTGTAAATCATCTTCAAATAAGCGAAATAATCTATTCACCCCTTCTCTCTAGCTGTTTATCTGTTCTAACATTGACAACGATCACACCAAGGCCCAAATCTGGTAATTGTCTAGAATAGGAAAATCTTACTGCTCGAGTTTCCAAAATAAGTTCGCCGGGAGACGGAGAAGAGTCGCCCAGGTATTTTCCATGGTACCTTCTGTGGGGCTGCCCAGGATCTGGTCACGGACATGAGAATAATCTGTGGGTAGACCATATAAAGCCAAAGACATAAAAAATTTCTTCCGATTTTCAAGCTCTTCAACAGGATCAGCCGCAGGTGGGAGCAGTTCATTGAAGTCACAAAGAAGGCTAGAAACTGAACCCAGATAAGTTGACATTGAATCCTTAATCTGATTGGCGTTGAGGATAGTCATGAGATCTTCACAAACTTGATAGAGTCGCCGAGAGGTGTTTGTAAAGAGTTGTTGGGCTTGTGTCCAAACAGCTTTGCAGGTTTTGTGAGTACGGAAGACATTCCTAAGAGATGAATGGATGGTGGCTCGGATAATACAACACAACTGAGCGTCAACCTTCTTCCACAGAGGACGATCGGCGTCTTGAACATCTTCTTCAGTTTGAGTGAGATGTGTCTCATATCCCTGTCCAACAAGCCAAAACTCAATGTGAGATGCCCAAGAAACATAATTCGTACCATCCAACTGTTCGGAAGAGAGAGGTACAGTGATGTGGTTGGTAAAGATTGAGGTATCCGGCTTTGGAACGCCGGATGTAGCCATTAAGCAGATTGGAAAGAACTGCAATCGGTCGAGGACAAGAGATGTGATAAACGGAGCTCGCTGCTAGGCCCGTTCCTTGAAACCCTATCTTTTGCAATTCCCTCTGGCGAGAGCAACAAGGAATCAAGGGAAGAAGGTAACTCACAACCGCCGGAAGTAATGCTGCTGGTTTCTCCTTGCAGCCTCTGCCTCCAAATCGGGAAAGGGCCGGAAGTTACTGCTTGTCAGCGACACCCAACTAGAGGCGCAGGCTGCTGAGACGACCGGAAAGAGCTCACGGGATCAGAGTTTGGGAAGAGAGGCTGCGTGCGGCGCTGGAACAGGTGAGGGGGCGACGGGAAGAATCGCCAGTGCTAGCCACACGCCTGGACGGACGGAGTTGGGCGGAAGCGGCTCACCTCGAAGCTCTGAGAAAGCGTGCGCCGACACCGATCGAGGCAGCGAAGAAAGCTGCCGGCCAGTGACGAGGAAGAAGAAGAAAGCCGACGGTGGGAGTTGTCGCGAGCCCTAGCCGCACGATCGAGGAAGAGGTCGATGCCAGATGGCGCCGGTGAGAACTCGCGCGGAAGGAGGCGACGCGAGGAAGGAAGCGGCGCTCGCTGCTGGAGAGAACTCGCGCGGCGCTCACTTCTGGAGAGAGGCTCGTCGCGCGACAGAGAAAAAAAAGAAAATTCGGCGCGGGGAAGAGAAAAAGAAATTAGGGTTTTGGCTCTGATACCATGTTCAAAGCAAAACATAAAATCTCGTGTTATAGGAACCCCACGAGTTAGGCGCTTTATATAGAAAAAAAGATATACACCAAAAGACTCAAATACCCTTTTACTTATTCTAACAGTGTTGTTATGTCATATTGATGAGTACCGTGTCATGCCGACATTCGACAACTTTTGACATACAACAATATGCATCAAGATGAACATTGGTTTTTTTAGCTTGTGTTCATAACAACACTATTAAAAATGTACCATTGTAAATGGAATACAAAATCTAAACTCAGGGATATGGTTGTTCTATCATTTTTTTTTTTTCTTCATCTCCTACCCCTCCAATTGGCCACCGACACTATACATCTGAACATCGGCATGGTATCTAATACGGGTTGTATCGAGCGAGTTTTGAAGATGACGTGGAGATTCTGGTCAAGGTGATGTGGGGGTTAATGTCGAAATACGAAAGCAATTCCCATCTATTTCTATGGATCACCCAGCTTTCAGAACTAGCTCAGGTGATTCTAGCATAAAACACTCGGATGGGGTCGGCTGGTTATAAACATGGTCGAATATAAGAACTTTTGTACGTTACTTTTAAAAATAGAAAATAAAATGACCGGCCGGGTAAAAATTGGACGGATATTAAGTTTTCTGTAAACACTCGGTCGGGCAAAGCCCAAGCAGGCCCAGAGATACTTAATCTTATATGTTGCTTTCAATGTAAGGACGGACAGATAGAGGCTGAGTGAATATAAGGCTTTCCCTGTACGCACGGCCGAGCAAAGACCGAGCGGGTTTAAGGACACTTAGCCTTCTAAATCACTTAATAGGCGCACGGCCAGATAAAGGACGAGCGAATATAAGACTTTCTGTGTGCGCCCGGCCGAGCAAAGATCGAGCGGGCTTAAGGAGACTTAGCCTTCTAAAGAACTTAATAGGCGCGCGGCCGGATAAAGGCCGAGCGAATATAAGACTTTCTGTGTGCGCCCGGCCGAGCAAAGACCAAGCGGGCTTAAGGACACTTAGCCTTCTAAAGTACTTAATAGGCACGCGGCCGGATGAAGGCCGAGCGAATATAAGACTTTCTGTGTGCACTCGACAGAGCAAAAATCGAGTGGGCTTAAGGACACTTAGCCTTCTAAAGCACTTAGCGCGCGGTCGGATAAAGGCCGAGCGAATATAAGACTTTCTCTATACGCCCGACCGAGCAAAGACAGGGCGGGCTTAAGGATACTTAGCCTTCTAAAGCATTTAATAGGGGCGGGGACAAATAAAGGCCGAACGAATATAAGGCACTCTGTAAACACTCGATCGAGCAAGGCTCAACCGGATTTAAAATACCTTATGGTATATTACTTGTAAAAGGAAGTTCTAACATACATAATTTATCCTATAGTTTCTTAAAAGGATCTTTGGCACCCTATACACTATATAAGTTTCTGAACAGATCTTTGCAGTATTAATATATGACAGAACAGATTGATATAATATGGCCGGCTTTATATACCGGCTGAGATATGCTCAACATACAACAGTCGACAACACAATAACAGCTTAGCAGAACTTGTCAGGGAATATTCCTTTGAGACGTTCTTCGAAAGTTATTATGTTTCTCATATTAATTGTAGTAGCATATTCTCTTAACTACCTCCGTAATGGTGTGGAGCATAAACGACAAAAGAAATAGAAAAAAGATTCCTCGGATTATCATGAAACACCCATGTTGTACTTTCTTCCATCACCTAACAAACTCTAACAAACCAGAGACCACCTCATGATCGCGAAAGTTATGTGAGGTGGTATAAAAGGAAGATTCTCTCCGCCGGCAAGGTATACAAACTCAAACATTCGCATATGAACTCTACTTCCTCGCAAGCACTTCCTCTACTGTTCTTCATCCACTTCAAGGAGATTGTACTAACTTGAGCGTCGGAGGGTCTAACCAAGGATCCTCATCCCGGTCTTAGATCACTAATGCTTTGTTGGATCGTCTGATTGTGCGCAGGATCATTGAGAAGTTTCTTCATATCTCAAGAAGTCTACTACCCTTCAACCAGCTGGAGCCAACGCGCCATCTCGCAGCCTTCAGACAGTATCAAATTTGGCGCCGTCTGTGGGAATCTTAACCTGAATCTGAAGCTTTGAGATGGAAGAGGCTGGAATGCTTAATACCATCACTTTAACACAGGAAGATCTGAATCTGCACATCAATGCCAAGGCACAAAAATTGCTACAACGACAAGGAAATACTGGTGGTACGCTGCCGCCCCCAAATCCAGCGGCATCAGCAACGGTCCCTCAAAGGGAAAAAATACTAGAGGAGGGTCATGCTCGTCTACTTCCGGCGCCCCTCTCGCCAATCTGACGTCCCTGAGCACTCTCCCGCACACTACTGGAGCGATTAGATCAAGGAGGGATGCTCCAGGAATCTTCTGGAGAAGCACCTATTCAAGACAAGCGTAAAGGAAAAGCTATTGCTAGTGATAGCTCTCCTGAATGAATTATTACCCCATTCTCTCAATGGGTGTTGGAGGATCCGTTGCCAAAGCACTATCAGAATCTGAATATAGGAGAATATTTGGGAACAACTGACCCGAAAGATCACCTTCTCAAATTCAAGAACACCGCTCTGCTTCAGCAATTTACCGATGGCGTTAAATGCCGAATGTTCCTCACCACATTCAGCGGGGCAATCCAACGATGGTTCAAGCAGCTACAAGATAACTCAATTCGTCGATTTGAAGATTTCCGCAAGGTATTTCTCCACCACTTTTCTAGCAATCGACGTTATCACAAGGCCCCTTGGAGCCTTTTTCACTCAAGCAAGGGTTCAAGGAGACATTACGAGCCTACATCAAGAGGTTCAACCAGGTGGTTATGGATGTTACCTCAAAATTTTAGTGAGTGCCTTTTCGCAGGGGCTTACTGACAATAATTTTTTCCGAGATTTAGCCAAGAAGCCTCCATAGAACTTTAATCTGTTGCTAGATCGGGCAATAGAATTTATCAATGTTAAAGAAACACAGGCGGCTCGAAAGAGGGAGGTCATCGCGCCCGCTCCCACGCCCGTCACCAACCGCCCGGCGTTACCTGCCTCTCCACCTAAGGGACCCCGGACAGGACCTCAATATCGTCATCCTGAGCAATGACCCCAAGCTGTGCAACATATGGAAGCTCCTCGGGAAGTTCCACAAAGATGGTGCACATATCATCGGACAACCACCCACAACACGGAGGATTGTTACACTTTACGGAATCGACAGAGCAACAACTCTCGATATCGCTGGCATTCACCAGCTCCCACTCATAGACCGTATCAATAATCTACAAGCCTGCTCAGGATTTAATATCGGACGACCGAACAGCAGCAAGCAACACTTCAACCTCAGGCCGAGCAAGCTCAGGTGCCCACCCGAGTTTAGCAAGAACAACTGTTGACGCGGCAAGAGGATAATCGTAGCAATGCCCCTCGTGGCAATATTGGCATGATTGCGGGAGGACCAACCGATGGAGATTCCAACCGGGCAAGAAAGTCGCGCGCACGCCGGTTGGAGATCCACGTGGTCGGCTGTAGCACAAAATAGGCGACCGGACCTGAAATTAGTTTCGGGTCTAAAGACTTGGAGGGGGTGGAGGTCCCCCCATGATGACGTTTTAATAATAAAGGTTGTTATAGCTAATTATAACATTGCTCGTACTTTTGTTGACACGAGAAGCTCAGTTAACATTATCTTCAAATCAGCATTCAAGCAGCTACAAATAGACTCAAGTGAGCTTCAGCCCATAGCAACTCCTCTGTAAGGGTTCACATGTAATGAAGTTCAGTCGACCAAATAAAGTCAGTCATATCTTTAGGGGAGGAGCCCCTAATGAGAACACGTCGAACGACCTTCATAATTGTAGATGGCCCTTCAGCCTACAATGTTATCCTAGGTCGTCCGGCTTTAAATGAGTTTTGAGCGGTTGTTTCAACCTTCTGCCAAAAAATAAAGTTCCCTGTGGATGACCGGGTGGGGGAAGTTAGAGGAGATCAGCTAGTAGCACGCAAGTATTACGTGGAGATAGTAAAGACAGAGGCTAATGTCGCCTGAAAAATTCAAAGGATGGAGGTTAATGTTATTCAAGAAAAGACGCCCGTCCTGATATACGAAGAAAAAGAAGAAATACAAATCCAAGCCGACCGGCCAGAAGCCATTACGCAGATCGCTGCCGACCTGACTCTTAAGCTTAAGGCCGAGCTGATAGAATGCCTAAAGTGCAACAGTGATGTGTTTTCCTGGACACCCAAAGAAGTGACGGGTGTATCTCCCACAGTCATGGAGCATATGCTTCATGTCTATCCTGACGTCCGCCCTGTCAAACAAAGGAAGCGAGATTTCGGAGTCAACAGAACAAAATCATCAAGGAAGAAGTAGACAAATTATTGAAGGCAGGATACATCCAGGAGGTACAATTTCCAAGCTGGCTAGCGAATGTTGTCCTAGTCTCTAAACATGGAAACAAGTGGCGGGTCTGCATTACCGAAAGATTATTATCCTCGCATTGATCAAGTGGTAGATTCTACTGCTGGCTGTGAATTTATTTGTATGTCGGACGCTTATCAAGGATACTACCAAATCCCGCTCGCTAAGGAGGATCAAAAAAAGGTTAGCTTCATAACTGCCGAAGGTACTTATTGTTATAATGTTATATCGTTCGGACTAAAGAATACAAGGGCTACTTATCAAATGCTCAGGAACAAGGTCTTCAAAAAACAAATCAGGCGAAATATGGAGGTTTATGTGGATGATATCCTCATTAAATCCCTTAGAGCCAGGGATTTATGTGCAAACATAAAAGAAACTGTAGAACCTTGAGATCGTACAGGCTCAAGCTTAACCCTTGCAAATGTTTGTTCGGAGCCAGAAGTGGAAAATGTCTGGGATATATAGTTATTAAACGTGGAATTGAACCTAATCCCAGCGAGGTACAAGATTTGTGGAATATGGCTCCTCCTCGCAATCTGAAGGAGGCACAAAGGTTGACCGGCCGAATCACCGCTCTGTCTTGTTTTATCTCCCGGTCGGCTGATCGAAGTCTGCCGTTCTTCAAGACACTTCGCCGAGCAACCAAATTTCAGTGGGATGTTGATTGTGACAAAGCATTTGAGGAGCTAAAGAATTATTTGTCCTCTTTACCTGTATTAGCCAAACCAATAGCGGGGGAGGCTTTGTGGCTTTATCTCAGCTAATGAGCGAGCTGTTGGCACAGTATTAGTGAGGAAGGAGAAGAAAGAACAACAGTCTATGTATTTCTTTAGTCATCTATTAAAAAGAACCGAGTACACCGCACTCGAAAAATTAGCCTACGTATTGGCTTTAACTGCTCGAAGATTGCGTTCGTATTTTTTATCTCATCCGATTACCGTATTAACTAATAGTACTTTGGGTCGGGAATTTATTAACCCTGAAGCTTCCGGAAGGTTGATCAAGTGGATCACGGAGCTCACTGAATATAATATACAGTATCAACCTTGGGTGGCTATCAAGGCTCAGGCCTTAGCAGATTTTATAATAAAAACACAAGGCCCGAAAATGAAAGAAACTTGGAAGATATATGTTGATGGATCCTCTACTCAGCAAGGTAGTGGGATAGGTATTCTGGTTATATCGCTCAGGGAAATCGAATGTAGTTATCTGCTCGGTTAAATTATCTGGCAACTAATAATAAAGCGGAGTACAAGGTCATAATAGTGGGATTACATGCTGCACGGCATGTAGGGGCCACACGGGTCTTAATCTACTCAGATTTTCAACTGGCAGCTCAATAACTGTCTGGCAATATTGAAATTAACAATAATCGGCTCAAGTTATATGCAGAAGCGTTTGATAAATTAAAAGTTGAATTCCAAGAAATGACCATACAAAAGACTTCTCGTTCGAATAATCAAATAGCAAATGAGTTAGCTCAATTAGCTTCTGCCATAATTCCTTGGAATTTATTAGTCGCTTGCATCGAGCGACAGGCCGACCTTGAACTACAGAGTGACTGGAGAACACCAATTATTTTATTCTTACAACAAGGTACTCTACCAACTGACAGGGAGTAAGCACGAATGCTCAAGAAAAGAGCTAGCCGGTTTACTATGATTGAAAATCATCTTTACAAGAGAGCCTTCTGTTGTCCTTTACTCAAGCGTATTGGGACCGAGGATGTGCATTATATCTTGCAGGAAGTGCATCAGGGTTCTTGTGGAAGTCATGTAGGGGGTCGGTCTCTCGCCCGTAAGGTATTATTAGCTAGGTATTTTTGACCTACCTTACAATTTGATGCAGCCCAATTGGTAAGGACCTATTTATCTTGTCAAAAGCATCAAAATATTCCACATCATCCTACAAAATTGCTTAAAACCTCTATTGTTTCATGACCGTTTAATCAATGGGGTATGGATATAATAGGACATTTTCCCTTGGCATCTGTTCAGAGAAATTTTTTATTAGTGGCAATGGATTATTTCTCAAAATGGATGGAGGCTGAGCTTTTAGCTAAAATAACTGAGCAAATGGTTATTAAATTCTTATGGCAACATATTTTTTGTAGATTTAGCATTCAACACAAGCTAGTTTTCGATAATGGAAGGCAATTCCAGGACAAAAGGATCCGAGAATTGTGCCTAGGATATGACATTACGCAAGCCTTCACTTCTGTAGCATATCCGCAGAGCAATGGACAAGTTGAAGTAACCAACAGAGAGATTATTAGAGGGCCCAAGATTAAAGTAGATCATGTTAAGGGCAGTTGGGTAGATAAATTACCCAGTGTATTATGGGCATAACACGACTCCTCAAGAATCGACAAGTATAACTCCCTTCCACCTGATTTATAGTGATGAGGTAGTGATCCTGGTCGAAATAGGAGTAGAATCTGATCGCAAGCATTTATATGACGAAGATAATGTCAATTGGCATCTTATGGAGCTCGACCTGATAGAAGAAGTCTGGGATAAAGCAGCAGCTCGACTCATGTCATATCGTCAAAGGATGAGGCAGAACTATAACAAAAGGGTGATTCCTAAATTTTTTCAAGTGGGCGATTTTGTCTGGAAATGTATCAAGCCGGTCGGAGATGTTAACAAACTGGAGCCACAATGGAGAGGACCATACAAGGTAATACAAAAGCTCGCCTCAGGTTCCTATTATCTTCAAGACGCAGATCTTGAGCGACCCTGAATGAAATCATCTCCAGCCATATAGAACTTGACAAGTACGCCTGTAACTTACTTCTGCATTTAGTTTAAATTTTATACATGCAATAAAAAATGCAGGCGGATCAGTCGAACTCGACTTCAAACTCTATACATTCGACAGTCGAACTGCGACTTTAAACTCTATACAGTTGAACTGCGACTTTAAACTTTGTACTGTCGAACTCGACTTTAAACTCTATACAATCGACAGTCGAACTGTGACTTTAAACTCGAACTCGACTTTAAACTCTACATAGTCGATAGTTGAACTGCAACTTTAAACTCTATACAATCGAACTCGACTTTAAACTTTATATAGTCGACAGTCGAACTCTGATTTTAAACTTTATGCAGTCGAACGACGACTTTAAACTCTATATAGTCGACAGTCAAATTGCAACTTTGAACTCTATCCAGTCGAACTGCGACTTTAAACTCTATCCAGTCAAACTCAACTTTAAACTCTATACAATCAAACTGTGACTTTAAACTCAAGTATGAGTAAGCGTGTTCTCACGCCTACGAATTCTTAAACTCTACGAGCAATCGAGTTTGTTATAAGTCTCAGAGATCCTGGACAAGTTATAAACAAGTATTCATTATGGACGGATCCCAACACCAAGAGCTTATAAATGTCCGACCTGATTATTTCACTCAACATTATGTTCTTGCCCAGCTTATCATTCAGTCTGGGGATTCCTTATGAAAATTGTCTATAACTGTCCGGCCTGATTATTTCGCTCGGTATTATGTTCTCGCCCAACTTATTATTCCGTCCAAAAATTTATTATGGAAATTGATTATATATGTTCAGTCGGATCAGTTCACTAGGCATTATGCTCTCGCCCAGCCTATTATTCCATCCGAAAAGTTATCATGGAAATTGATTATATATGTTCGGTTGGATCAGTTCGCTTCGTGTTATGCTTTCGCCCAACCTATTATTTCGTCCGAAAAGTTATTGAGGAAATTGATTATATATGTTCGATCAGATCAATTCGCTCGGCATTATGCTCTCGCCTAGCCTATTATTCCGTCCGGCAAGTTATTATGGAAATTACTTATATCTGTCTGGTCTGGTTATTTCGCTCAGCGTTATATTCTCGCTCAGCTTATTATTCAGTTTAGAAATTCATTATGAAAATTATAAATATCCGACCTGGTTATTTCGATTGACGCCCATTCTTCATTTAGCTTATATAGGTTGTTCGGCAATTAATTATGAAAAATTTCTCTAAGTCGCACATCATGAGTATATCGGGGAGTTCAGTGTATATGTAAAGGTATTGGTGGTTCTGAAGGGGCACGAAGTTACGCCAAACAACAGGTACCATTTAACCAGTGTTTTGAATGTTTCTCGACATGTTATTTTCTATTCCTTACAATAGTGGGATAATATAAAAATGGAACATAGGGATATATACTTAATTAAATTTACTTAAGAGGCCTTTTGGAAGCTCTCTATTAAGTCGTCGACAGTCTATGAAATTCAGAGGAGGTTTAGCAGATAAATAATCGCCCTCCATAGTTGCTGAATGACTCCTCCAGCTGCATGGCTAAGAGTCCTTGTCAATATGAGTGGCAAATGTTCCGCCAAATTCGGGAGAGTTGAGATAAGCTCTTCGTTTAATTTCACCTCGCTCGTCCTCCCCTGCCTTATATATTTGTAACTGAGACCAAGCAGCGTCGATAGTAGCCCGCTCAGTTTTGGCATGATCTAGCTCAGCTAGTAATGATTCTATCGGTGCATCTTGGGCTCTCAGCTTCTCTTGATGCGTTAATAGCAAACAATCCTTAGTGGCTAACTCTTGGGTTAGTTCAGGGGATCTGCACGCATGTGATGATTTTAGTTCTTCTAGTAAAGTAGTCTTGAGAGCCAGATCTGAAAGGGCTTTCTCTTTCATTGCTCTCTCTACTTGGAGCTTGGACTCATTGCCTTGCAGCTAGAGCTGTAAATTCTACTTGTCTGTTGATTGAGATTTCAATAATCGCTGGCAGTCTTGTAGAGTCTTTTCCATACCGAAAATAAGCTCAGTTTGCTCCCCTATTTTTCTTTGCAAAAGGATATTCTCGTTGTCGGGAGCAGTGAGAGTGGCCTGTAGCTCTTCTACGCGATCCTTCAAAACTTTATTAGCCCTTTCTAGATCCACAACCAGTTGGCTCAAATGTAGTCCAGAGGCATAAAGCTGAATAAAATAATGATAGGGTTGTAATTCTTAAAAAGTAACTTAAGAGGATTTAATTATAAACTTACCACAATAACGTTTTGGTTGTGTTTGTCAGCACATTTGGGAATTGGAGTCCCTTGCACTTGTTTGAGTGATTGAGCCCATAATTCAGCTAATGAGCCCTTCAACTTGAGTATCCCATAAGGTGGAGGTGGAGTGGCATCTATTCCTTGTTGGGATGGTAAACCAATGGATTGTTTGAAGAGGCATGGGGAATTAATTGGAAATGTGGGCCCTGAAGAAAGAGCAAGAGTGATCTCGGGCAATTGTGAAGGAACGGGAGCTGGTTGGCTAAGCAAAAATGCTGATGTTGGTGCAGTTGACTCGGGACCCTGAGTAGGTACTAATTCTTCATATACATGGCTCATCGACTTCTTATTGGATGAATACTTGGAGCGGGGAATAATTGAAGTAGCGCTTAAGGTCGGTAAGGGAATGGGCTGAGTAGATGAGGGGGTTGACGTTGTCTTGGGAGGACAAATAACTGGGGGAATCGCATGAGACATAGGTATAAAGAGGCATGGCCTTATCATAGCAATTGCAAAAAAAGAATGACTATATTTTTGAGACCCAGATTCTTTACCTCTATCAAAAGAAATCTCGGCCAAAGCAAGGGGAACTTGCTCGACGATGGGTAACACGAGTAAATTCGGACCCGAAGCTTCTGTCCAAGGCTTTTTGCGCTTGACGATGAAAGGATTATCCAATTCTGAGGAGTCGGAAGGAGACTGAGGAGTAGGTGCGGCCGGGGGAAGTTGACCAATAGAGGTGGAGATTTGCTCAAGTTGACGCTCCTGCAATAAATCCTCCCCCATTTTGTTTAGAGTCGCTTTTGTTAGCCGAGTATTTCTATACAAAAAAGTTGAGAGAATGGCCTCAGCTATGAAAATAAGTAAGGGTTTGAAGCTTATATGATAAATGGTCAAGGAATAACAAATGATTATTTACAAGGAAAATAAGAAGTTTCACTCATCAAAGGAAGCACTCAGTTCTAAATTGCCCGGAGTGAGTCCAAAAATAAATAATATGCCTTCTATGATCAATGTGGGCAAGTCGAACTTCGCACCCTTTAGTTTCTCCATAGAAGCACCAAGGGTTAAATCTACGGTGATATCGCCCAAGTTAGGGATAGGGGAAGGACTCTGTTGCCAGGTTATAGAATAAGGTGGAGGAGAGGGAAGACGTATGAAGAAATATTTATTTCTCCACTCCCCCTGGGTTGGAAATCTATTAAACAAAATCGCCTTAGAGCGAGCCTAGAATTTAAACAGGTCATTCTCTATTTGGCAAGGACAGAAAAAATAATAACATAGACGAGGAGAAAGGGGACATTGAGTAAACGAAAAATAATAACAACACCACTTAGGATGCTAAGGGATTGTGGGATAAGTTGGTGTAACGGAAGGTTGAAATACCGACTAACATCAATAAAGAAAGGATGTAAAAGAAACCGGAGGCTCGACACAACACATTCCCTGAAGGCAACAATGCTTTCTGGTGGGGGATAGTGAGGACAGCTTTCTGGGGTAGGAAGAACTATATAGGAAGGGATGTCGTAGTTTACATAGAGGTCGTAAGCATCGTCGAGGGTGAAACTAGAAGAATACTGAGTATACCACTCGTTATTCTCCAACATCTTTGAGAGAAAAGATCACTGGATTCAAAGAAGAAAGGAACAAAGAGTCGGAGGAGAAACGATGAAGCCTTAGGCTTTTTTGCCGAATATTTATAAGGATTCTTCAAAAAGGTTAATTGAATGCCACTGTCGGATTATAGCAACGTAAAAAAGGCAGAATTAACTATGGATTGTTTGATGGTTGGATAAGGCGGTGGTCATAGAAAAACGGGTACACTTAGGATATCATGCTCATACGTGTCACCAATGCGAGGCATACATTAGTAATTGATGTAATGGGTCATCATCCCGAAGCATCAGCATGATTACCGAGAATGGATTTAAATCTCGGGGTCAAATTAACATTAGAAGAGTGTAGCAGTCAAGGAGCCTTGAAATTTCTATTTGGGCAGGCAACATAACTTGTAGTCCATCTTGTCTTAAAAATTGAATAAATTTAATCTCGAACGAGAATAAGCTCGGACAGAAGTGAACCCGACCAGCCGCTAAAGGTCGGACGGATACTAAAAACATTTAATCTCGAACAAGAATAAGCTCGGGCGAAAGTGAACCCGGCCAGCCGCTAAAGGTAAGACGAATACTAAATACATTTAATCTCGAACGAGAATAAGCTCGGTCGGAAGTGAACCCGGCCAGCCGCTAAAGGCTAGACGGATACTGAATACATTTAATCTCGAACGAAAATAAACTCGGACGGAAGTAAACTTGGCTAGCTGCCAAGGGTCAGACAAGTGTTAGGACAAACAGAACTTAAACAGAATTGGTTAAGCCTTACTCTCCCGCCTAGAATTTAGCTCGTCAAGAAAAACATAAATTATTAGCAGATATAGAAGTATTAATGCTCAGATTGTTAAAATGTTCTTTAAAAGCATAATCAAGAAAATGGAAATATAACAAATTACACTAGTTTAAGAAAAAAATCGAAAGGGCGGTTTTTTAATAATCTCCTGCGATCAAGGAAATTGGCAAGAGGTTGGGACGTTAGATAGCCTCCTTCCTTTAACTGTTCTATGGCCCCTCAGCTCCATACGTTAAAGCCTTAGTGATGGATATGGCGATAGGGTTATTGAATTCGGGTGATTCAAGGAGTAGCTTTTTCCTTTCTTCAAATTGCTCGCCTTCTCCAGTTTTGTAGGCCTCCAATTCCACCCTGGTATTTGTTAGCTCAGTTTCTCTAGTAGATATCATAGTCTGGGCCTTTGCCAAAGCAGAATGTAAAGAATCTTGTTAAGTGTTTTTAGCTGCTAGCTCAGAAATTTTGGTGGCTAGCTCAGAAGTATGTGTAGCTTTTAGTGTTTGCAACTGAGTGGATAGCTATTGATTCAATGCAATCTGTTCATCTAACTTCGTCTGCAGACAATTCTCGTATTCGCTCAGAGGCAGGGGTGGGAGATGCCTCCGGAATTTGCTGATTCAATGACTTGTTTGCCTAAGCCAAATCATGCAACTATTGAGCCACACTCATACTCATCACCTATCGCTGAAAAGTAAGCGTAGTTAGTAGTATCCAAAATGGGTGACAAACGATTAATTAAAAATTACGTTACCTTAGTTTACTCATATGGAAATCTGTCTGCTAATTCTGTAGGAGCAAGCTCACTAAGTATGTTTCTTGCCTCTTCCCAAGTAGTCATTAGTTGACCTCCTAGTAATATGGGGAGAGTATGCGAAGGAGTAGATGTTGAAGACAATGAAGCTTGAGCAAAGGTAAGGAGAAAATGAAGAATGGTGAATCATGTGTAGGCAAGGGACATTCTCCCCATAAAGACATAAAGAAACTGGGGTCGGAAGTGTCGCCTGGTAAAGAAATATTCTCCTGAATTTGAGCAGGTTGTGGAGTTCAAAGAGTCGGATAAAGGGTGGATAAGGTCGGTTCAGGGGATTGCTCTCTTATGTCTCCCTGGGCAGAATCTTCTGGAGCAAAAAGTGTTTTCCTCTTGGGAGAGGGGGCTAAAGTAACTTTGCGCCCTTTTCGTTTTTTCTTAATAGTGACCTGCAAAGGAATATCTTCGGGTAGGGGAGGTAAATCAGCAGGTAGCTCCCCCAAAGTAGCTACTGCGCTAGAGGGGGCTGCCTAATTGCCGGAAGCCCCACCGAACGGAGTATTTTGTGGCAATCCCCGTTCAGCCAAAAGTTCTTGTTCTCTAGCAAGAAGCTCTTCTTCCTCTAGACCAATCACCTTGTCAACTAAGGCTTCAAAAACAGCATTCACTACATAAAATAAAAAATGTTTTAGTTAGTAATAAAGTAATGGTTAAGATATCATAACTTACTTAAGAAACCAGGTAGCCTCTTTTAAATGAGGCTTAAGATAAATACAGAAGATCTTCGCGCAGCCATTTGTGAATGAAAAAGCAATGACCGATCAATTTATTAGAATAGGCAAGAAAAGTAGGATCCTGTTTGAGACTTTTTAGATCAGGAAGAGGAGGAAAAGAGGATTGTCATTTAGTAGACCAAGGGACAGGCTCGGGCAGCCTCATGAAGAAAAAGTGAGATTTCTAACCTTTATTGGAAGAAGACATTTCCTCGAAGAAAACCATCTTCAGGCGGGATTGAAAAAGAAATACCCCATGTTCTGATTTCTTAGGATAAACAAACAGAAAAAGATTACTAGGGGTAGGGGGAATGCCGAACAAGCGGAACATTATGTATAGCCCGCACAAATAACGAAAAGCATTCGGGGCGAATTGTTGTAAGGTAATACCAAAGTATTGGCTTACCTCCGACATGAAGGGAGGGATAGGAAAACGAAGATCGGCCATTAGCTGGTCCTTAAAGAAGGTAATGTGATTGTCAGGGGGACAATGAGGGTAAGCGTTGGGTTCAGGAATGACAATACGATAATCCTTAGGGATTTTATACTGAAGGCGGAGGGCAGCTCTATCAGAGTTGTCAAAATTCGAGCGAGTATGAGTATACCAGGGGGACAATGATTCTTCCGCCATAAGAAAATGCAAGAATAATGAAGGGATGGGCAAGTTACTGGAAGCATGGAGTGTTGTAAAGAAAGAGCAAGGAAGCGTGGGGTATTGTAAAGAAAAGAAATCGCCCGAGGAAAAGGTGGAGAAGGATGAAAGGCAAAGTTGAAGAATGAAGGCTGTTTAGGGTTTTTATCAAGTGCAATTCAAGGGCAACCATTCGATCAAATGGCGAGTAGGTGGAGGAGCATTGATTCACATGAAAGAAGGTATCGTTGATTTGCGAGGTTGAGCATGTCATCGCAATTCACGAAGCAGAGAATGTCAGAAAATGAGTAGGGATGCCACGTGGCGTCCACCCATAAATGGCCATTTATAAGAGACGTGACGAGTGACGCCTTTTTGCATCCCAAGTGCTTTTTCTACCCGTCCTTAGTACCTCGTTCCTTCTAAAATAGTCAGTTATGAACAATTGGTTTATGAAAAAATCATCAAGGGTATAAAACACAAATCTGGGCACGAATGGATGAACAACCTTAGTAAGAAGGCGAGCGGGCGAGAATAGGGCTTAGGCCCATCAGTCAGTCGCCTGCATCTCCTACGACTAGACTTGAAGGGGAACGCTAGTGATACGGGTTGTATCGAGCAAGCGAGAATAGGGCTTAAGTTCAGTTAGTCACCTGCGTCTCCTTCGACTACACTTGAAAGGGAGGCTAGTGATATGGATTATATCAAGCGTGTTCCGAAGATGACATGGAGATTCTGGTCAAGGTGATGTGGGGGTTAAGGTCGAAATAGGAAAGCAATCCCCATCTAATTATGCGGATCACCTAGCTTTCGGGCCTTGCTCAGGAGATTCTAGCGTAAAACACTCAGATGGGGTGCACTGGTTATAAACCTGGTCAGATATAAGAACCCTAGTATGTTACTTTTAAGAATAGAAAATAAAACGGTCGGCGGGGTAAAAATCGGACGGATATTAAGTTCTATGTGAACACCCGGCAGGCAAAGCCCAGACAGACCCAGAGATACTTAATCTTATATGTCGCTTTCAATGTAAGGACGGCCAAACAGAGGCTGAGCCAATATAAGGCTTTGTCTGTATGCCTGACCGAGCAAAGACCGGGCGGGCTTAAGTACACTTAGCCTTATAAAGCACTTAATAGGCGTGCGGTCGGATAAAGGCCGAGCGAATATAAAACTTTCTGTGTGCGCCCGGCCAAGCAAAGATCGGACGAGCTTAAAGACACTTAGCCTTCTAAAGCACTTAATAGGTCCACGGCCGGATAAAGACCGAGCGAATATAAGACTTTCTGTGTGCGCCCGGCCGAGCAAAGATCGGGCGGGCTTAAGGACACTTAGCCTTCTAAAGCACTTAATAGTCGTGCGGCCGGATAAAGGCCGAGCGAATATAAGACTTTCTGTGTGCGCCCGGCCGAGCAAAAACCAGGTGGGCTTAAGGACACTTAGCCTTCTAAAGCACTTAATAGGCGCGCGATTGGATAAAGCCGAGCGAATATAAGACTTTCTCTGTACGCCCGGCCGAGCAAAGACAGGGCAGGCTTAAGGATACTTAGCCTTCTAAAGCATTTAATAGGCGCGCGGCCAAATAAAGGCCGAATGAATATAAGGCAGTCTGTGAACACTAGATCGGGTAAGACTCGACTAGGTTTAAAATACCTGATGATATATTACTCCTAAAAGGAAGTTCTAACATACATAATTTATCCTATGGTTTCTCCAAAGGATCTTTGGCACTCTGTACACTATATAAGTTTCTGAAAAGATCTTTGCAGTATTTAATATATCACAGAATAGATTGATATAATATGGCCGACCTTATATACCAACCGAGATATGCTCAGCAGACAACAGTTGACAACACCATAACGGCTTATCAGAACTTGTCAAGGAATATTCCTTTGAGACTTTCTTCGAAGGTTATTATGTTTCTCATATTAATTGTAGCAGCATTTCTCTTAACTACCTCAGTAATGGTCTGGAGCATAAATGACAAAAGAGGTACATCTGTGGATAGGAAAAAGATTCCTCGGATTATCATGAAATACCCAGGTTGTACTTTCTTTCATCACCTAACAAACTCTAACAAACAGAGGACCACCTCATGATTGCGGAGGTTATGTGAGGTGGTATAAAAAGGAAGATCCACTCCGCTGGCAAGGTACACGAACTCAAACATTCGCATTTGAACTCTACTTCCTCGCAAATACTTCCTCTACTGTTCTTCATCCACTTCCGGGAGATTGTACTAACTTGAGCGTCTGAGGGCCTAGCCAGGATCCCCACCCTGGTCTTAGGTCACTAACGCTTTGTTGGATCATCTGATTGTGCGCAGGATCATTGAGGAGTTTCTTCATATCTCAAGAAGTCTACTACCCTTCAACCAGCCAGAGCCAGCATGCCATCTCGCAGCCTTCAGACATAATCAATATCAAAACAATATTGTTCAAATCAAATACCAAAATTTCAATATGGTTCGAGATGTTTAACCTTATTAATGGGTATATTATAGATGATGGGTATCCTTCAACAATAATCAAGATAGGTCACACATTTAATAATCTTCAAAATGAACACCAATGTGATTTTTACGCTTGATAATATATAATAATTTATATAATATCATGTAAAATATCAAAATTTCATTATACATCAATTTAGGCATAAAATAGTAAGAACTAGTATTAATACTTTAATACTATGCAATAATTTATTGCTATAGCTCTACATTTAATACTTTACAGCTCAATAATTACAAAACAATTAATAATTTAAAAAAATGTTTATTTCGATTTGTTTTTATTTTTATTGCAATTATTGTGTTCCTCATTCTTCCCCACTAATCAATAAGATTGTCAGAATGATCTTTCATTTGACTAATCTAATTCTAATACTAATTTTATGAACTATGAAACACACAATCAGTGATAATATAGAGGGTACAATCATTTAGTACCAATATAAAACTTTTAAATGATATTAATAAAGATACCATTAATAGGATAAAAAGTGGACAATTAGCATCGGTAAAAACTTTTGAATCACATGAAATTGTCGTATAACCCCCTCAGTTAACTATGTTATGATATATCTTACTTTATGATTTAAAATCAAGATATTAAAACTTAAAAGACAATTCTAAGCAGTAGGTAGTCAACCCCCTACTTAGGGCCTAAGCAAAAGGCATGTCCTAGGTGGGGATCTAGGCAGTTTAGTTAAAATATTATGAAAATAAGAACACAGATTCAAGTTTACAATCATAAAGACGATAAAAGAATTTTAAATAGATATAAAGCAATAGAGTAAAAAAAAAAATACATGTTGCCTATAAAGGATAAGATGAAAAAGATGAAGAACAGTATACAGGTGTAGGATTACTAGAAAGAAAGAAATTTTGGAGATAGATGTGTAGGATTACTAGGAGACAATAGAAAACATTAGATGTAATTTTGGTTGAAAATAAAACAAGTCAAAATAGGTTAAGGTGGTATTGATATGTTTAAGGACAAGTAATAAATTTCATAGGACGAATCATGTAAAAAAGAGCTGCTTAATCGATCAAACTAGATCAAAATAACTTAACCTTTAATTTTAATGGTGTGATAAGATCTACTTAGTTGATCCAAATAATTGGGGCAAATAACTTGTTTTTACTCTAGCACCACATTATCCAAATTTTTTAAGATGTCGTAACTTCTTTTTGATGCACTAGCATGTTTCAGAAGTCATAAAATTTTAGGTGCAAGAACAGAATGCTCAAGAAAGTTCATACATGCAGTTCAGTAGATCAGAGTATCTACACATTGTAGGAAACAAATCCATATTTGAAATTCACTACTCGACTGCATCACCTATATAAAACCTATAGAACTAGTCTCATTCACCATTCAAATCTTTAGCTATATAGAAAAAGCAGGTCCAAACTGAGTAGTGGAAAACAAAAATAAAAGAAAGACAACCCTAACCAAGAAGGATACATATCAGAGTAACTTGTTTTGCAGGAATGCTTGTTGTTCATGTGCTAACTCATTGGTATCACGTGAAGAAAACAAGTTGAATACCCTCTGGAATAACTACCTCCCAAAAATAAAAGAACTATTCAAAACTCTGATAAACATTTTAAGATCATAGATGTGAGTTGAGGGCATAAGATTCATGTAGCTCACCCCAAGTAGGTGGGATTAAGGGGTTGCCCAAATGTTGTTGTCAGGATATAACGTTTCTATATTTTCCCATAGTTTAGATGGCAAGATAAATGTTCCATCAAAATTGATAAACCATTCTGTTTTCAGCAAGAACATAATGGTTCAACACTACTGGCAAGGATATCCACGAAAAATAGGCGTTTTGATTGAATGACAAAGGGCAGCTCAATTGATAACTAACCTTGCAAGGCGGAGATCCCGTGACACATCGAGAGAGACGAAGCAGAGCTTCTCTTTGGCGTGGTCAATGATGAGGGTCTCATCCATGACGTTGACGGAGCGGTACGAGACTAACTCCTTGAGGTAGTTGGTCAGGACCTTGCCACCGAGGTCGAGGCGCTTGACCGCGTAGTTGAGCGTGAAGTTTTGGAGCACGGGGGCGGCGTGGGTGAAGGAGAAGCCGCAGTCGACCACGAGGCTGCATTGAGTCTGATGACAGTGGGAATGGCCGCGACTCGCCTCGAAGAGGTGGACGAGGGAGGGGGAATCGGCGACGCAGAGTGAGCGGAAGCCGAAATCCTCGAACACGATCTCATCGGTGACGCGCTGGACAGAAGAAGGGTTGAAGAGAGGCTCCACGAGGAGGAGCGAGGAATGGTTAGGGTCGACGCGAAGGAGGGTTCGGATCACTCTGTCCCACACCTCCCTCTGGAGCTCCGGATTGACGAGGTAGCCGCGATCGAAGGGCCGCCGGAGGGACACGGAAGTGACGTCGGTGTCGGCGGCACGGAGTTCGTCCGCCACCAGCCATTTCTTGGAGGCAGGAGACTTTCCGACGCAGTTGGGGACGATGGCCACGGGATCCCTATCTCCGCCAAACCCCGCCTTGCACAGCCCCGCCCCATTGTCGATGACCACCACGCTCCCTTTGGACATCTGATGCGATCTCGTCCGCCACTTCCTAACCGCCTTCTTCTATCTCTTCTCAGATCCGCCACATCTCGCCGCCTACCCTCGCCGTCCCACGGAAGCACGAAAATAGAAGGAGGAGACATAAATTGCCTCTGATTTTATTATTTAAAATTTTTTATTAGTAGAAAAGCATCTGATAAATCTAGGGTAACTTTGCATGCACTCCTTATTGGGAAATAAAACTTTACATGTAGTCCCTAGTGGTAAAAATCTTTATTTTCACTCCCTAGTCAAAAGACATTACCTAATTGCCCATGATACTTTTAGGTATAAAAAGTCCAAAAATCAGTATTATTCCTATTAAATTCAGTACATTAAATTAGAATCTAGTATATTTTCTATCAAATTGAATACGATCCTTTTTCACTTTAATTTGATGAAAACTATACTTGATTTTTTTTAAATGGTACTCAATTTGATGAAAAATCTACTATATTTTCTTTAAATGGTAAATGGTGCTAAATTTTTAAGTAATTATATTAAACAGGAAAAAAGTCGTGCTCAATTTAGAGAAATGATATTCATCTAGAATTTTCATCTAGAAAATTCATCTAGATAGACACATAAATGATGGGCCCACAAAAAATGAAATGGTGGGTCCCATCATTTATGTGTCTATCTAGATGAATTTTCTAGATGAAAATTCTAGATAGTATTACAACTCCTCAATTTAATAGAAAGTATACTCAATTCTAGTTTAATGTGTTGAATTTAATAGAATTATACTCATTTTTAGACTATTTGTACCGAAAAATAATCAGGGTTAATTTTGATAGAAAATATACTCAATTCTAGTATAAAGTACTAAACTCTAGTTATAAAGTATTGAATTTAACCGGAATTATACTCGTTTTAAAATTTTTTATACCTAAAACATCTGAGGGGTAATTTAGGTAACAAAATTTACATGAGGGAGTTGAAACAAGTAATACTTTGCATGTAAGGAGTGGAACAAAGTTTTTTGTGATTGGGGACTGCATGCAAAGTTGTGATTGTGATTAGGGGTTTTTCTCTAATTTACCGATAACTCTATTCAGTATTTGTATACTGTGTGCATAATGTTAAAATTATTATCGTATCTAGTACAATAAATTTTTATGCTCTGTTTACTTGGGAAAATGGAAAATAGAATTTTGAAAAAGTTTTTGCAGTAGAAAATTTTCACCGTTTACTTCATTGAAATTTTCAGATAGAAGAGAAACTTAATACATCCACAGATGATTTTGGAACCAAAATTGATCACTTCAAAATCAGACGAAAAGCCACGGATGGAGAAAAAAATGACGCATATACCCTTTTTCATTCATAAAATTACACCATATACCAAAAAAATGATGCATGTACCATTTTTTGTTTATAAAAGTACATCGCATATATCCACCTTCCTCTATTAAGATAAACAAGAATGTAACAGAAGAGATTTCTTCACCCTTTCTCTTCTCTTTCTCCGAGAATAATTTTTCATCGTAGATTTCTTTCCTTTCTTTATCCGCACGTGAGAGTAAATAGAGCATTACACACTGAGTTAGACATGTTTAATGACTCATGTAATAAGATGAGTTAAGGTATGACTTAAAAAAAAGGCTCCTCTCTCCCCTTAAAGTTGATTTTATAATTTATAATTTTTTATATAATTTAGAGATAAACGATATTCAAGATGAGTATAATCATAGTTAATACATAAACTTATATCTTTATCTACATTGCAATAAGACATGTAATAGAACAAGAGTAGTTGTTTCAATAAATTTTGAAATCAAATTCGGATGTAAAATATTTTGTTAGGTGTCTGAGATGGGCATCCTCATCTTTTGCTCAAATAATAGAATTTGTTTTTACATGGTCGGAGAGCAGCTAAGCTAGATCATGGTCAGCCATCCACTATAAGCTCGCAGCCAAGCCAGAAGTTCACAATAGACAGCCATCATGAGCTCGCTGTTGGGTTCATGGAACGTGATGAAGGATGTGCTCGCCTCAAGCGACAGTGGAGTTGAGATTTTATAGGACAAAAATATAGAAGGGATTGTTCTTGTTCGAGAATGAATGATGGGGTAACTCCTTGCCGAGTTTTCTCTGGTGGTCTTCCTTCATGAATCTGCTACTATCCTTCAACCGAGTCAGGTTTTGATGAGTTAAGCTTTAGCAAATCAGGTGACAATGAGTAGCTATTGGCAAGTCATCTACCAGCAAATCAACGAGGATCCAATAGATAGTCGGTAGTCATCAATAGTTGGTGAGTTAATATGATATCATTCTGAAATCCAACAAACAGAGAGGACTTGTCTTATCTAACAAAGATTAACACAAAGTTAGAGGGGGCCAAGGCACACCTTGGCATCCCTTCGACGCTTAAATGCTTAGTCAGAACTCAGAAAATGAATGGAGAGATGAACATAGAAAGGATCAGTAAAATAATAGTTGCTTAGTTGATTGTGTCTACCTTCAGCTATGGAAGCAAATACCTTTTATAAAGAAAGAAAGACCTAACTCTTCGTTGGCTCTTCATTGTCTAGCGCCTTTTAGCTCTGACAGCTATAACTCTTCATTATTCGATGTTCTTTAGCTTCAATGGCTATGACTCTTCATTATTTGATGTTCTTTAACTCCCACGGATATGACTTTTCATTATTTGATGTTATTTTACTCTGGTAGTTGCGACTCTTCATATGCAAGGAATGGCCATGCCCCGTACATACTGGTTTCTAGAATATCTTCAAATAATCAACTAACTTTTACATTTGTAACTGTTGTGTCGTTCTGTATTTGTAACTGATACACCCTTCCCTTTACCATTCAAGTATGTACTAGAAATCACTGCTTCAACTGCTTATCCGACATATCTTCTACAATTAATATATCTCTTGCTCTTCCGATTTGGCACACCCTTCCCTTTAGGCCTTTACCATTCCTTTACCATTCACGTCTGTACTAGAAATAATTACTTCAATTGCTTACATTAATTTACCAAAGGACATATGTAGAAATCTGAATTTATCAAAAGACATATTCTATTTTGGCATTTATCAAAGAATGCACATTTTTAAATATATTTCCTATTTTACCCTCCTGACAATTTGACTTTTTATACCGTTTTTCTTCTCCATTATGTTTCTGTCTCTTCTCTTTTTTTTTTGTATCGACATGCAAAAAAAAAAATGAATAACATTAGTCAATTTTTGAATAACATTTTAATACATTTGAATAAATAAAAATAAATAATGAATAGCATATTTGAACTCCTTGTAATTTCATAAATCCACTGGAACTAAAATGAATGTAATCAGAGTTCTCTAGGTTGATCAATGGGTTTCGGTCAAAACCCACTAATGGACCTAGAAAACTCCGATTGTACCCATTTCAGTTCCTATGGATTCCTGATGTTGCAAGGAGTTCAAATATGGTGCAAAATGAAAGAATCGTCAAAAATACCCACGTTGGGCCTGATATGGAATCATATCAGGCCCAACATGACTTTTTTTTTGCCGATTCTTTGATTTTATATATTAACATCTATGAAAAGCTGAAATAAATAATAGACACCATATTTGAACTCCTTGCAATATCATAAATTCAAAGGAACTGAAATGGGTGCAATCGGAGCTCCCTACGTCCATCAATGGGTTTCGCCACTTTGTTAGTAATTTCTAAGATCTCCTCCAACTCACTTAAAAACATAATTTTCTTTTGACGGTTAGTTACAGGCCAATATCTCAGCAACCTACTGATAATTGAAGTTGCCAGCTGAGGCTCTTTCTCTATATATTGCGTCAGATAGTAAGTCAGCTGTTGATGATAAACACCAAGTGTCTTTGATCTGTGCAGAGGTATCAGGCCCAACGTAGGTTTTTTTGTCGATTCTTTGATTTTATATATTAACATCTATGAAAAGTTGAAATAAATAATGGATACCATATTTGAACTTCTAGCAACATCATAAATCCATAAGAACTGAAATGGGTACAATCGGAGCTCTCTAGGTCCATCAGTGAGTTGTTGGTTGCTACTCGGAAAACCTAGAGGTTCCACTGTACAAAAATTTTATACAAAGGCCTGAACCTTTTTCTAGCTACCATATGTTCTTTTAAATTAAATTTTGGATCGCCTGCGGAACTTAACATGTTCGATCCAAATCACCTAAGTTATTAATTCTATTAAATATTAATTTCCATAATTGATTCCCAGTACTGACGTGGCGAGGCACATGACCTTCTTGGATATGGGAGCAACCACCACCGACTAGACAAAACCTTTTAAGGAAAGCTAATATTTAATTTCCTAAAATAACTTTAGGTTAACCGAAAGTAACAATCAAATCACAAGGGAAAAAAAACATAAGAACACTACATCGAAAATAAATTCGAAATACTAGAATCGTAAGCCTCTTGTATTTGGTATTTTATTTCCAAAAATAACTAGTATGATGCGGAAAGGAAAAATACTAGTTATACCTTTTAGAAAAACCTCTTGATCTTCTACCGTATTCCTCTTCTAACCTCGGACGTTGTGTGGGCAACGATCTTCCAAGATGAGAACCACCAAGGCACCTTCTTCTCCTTTCTTCAAGTTTCGGCCAAGCACAAAGCTTCCAAAAGATGAAGATCTTTTTCCACCAACCAAGCTCCAAGGGATGCAAGCTTTCTCTCCTTCTTCTCCAAGCTAAAATCCGGCCACCACTTGATCTCCAAGGAGGATGAGAGGTTCGGCCACAAGGATGGAGAGAAGAGAAAGGGAAGTGGCCGGCCACACCAAGGAAGAAAAGAGGGAGAAAATAGAATAGAGTCGTTAGCCATGAAGGCACCTCTACCCTCTCTTTTATAATCCTTGGTCTTGGCAAATAAGGAAATTTAATTAAAATTTTCCTTAATTCTTTTGCCATGAAAAGAAAAATTATTTTAATTAAAACAATTTTCTTCTTTTAAAAACAATGGCCGGCCAAAATTATTTCCCCAAAATAAGGAGAGTTTTAATTAAAACAAAAAATTAAAACTTCCTAATTTGTTTTCAGAAATTTTAAAAATAAAATTTTTCTTCAAAAATCCCTTCATGGTTGATAAAAAGAAATTTCTATAATTTTATTTTTCAACATGTGAATAATTTACAAAGAGAAAAAATAAAATATCTTTCCAATCTACAAATAAGGAAAGAGATCAAATCTCTTTCTTTAATCTTTTATAGATCCTTTTAAAAGAGATATTTTAATTTTAATTCTCTCCAATAAATTAAATCTTCCACATAAGAAAAATTAAAATTAAAATTCTTTTTAATTTAATGGGGGCCGGCCACCTAAGCTTGGGTTCAAGCTAGGGTCGGCCACCCATGAACCAAGGCTTGGCCGGCCCTAGCTTGAACCACAAGCTAGCTTGATCGGCCCCTATATCATGGATACGAAGGTGGGTATAGGTGGGTATAGTACTCTATAAATAAGAGGCTACGATAGGGACCGAGAGGAGGAATTGGTTTTGGTCTCCCGATAAAATTAAGTATCCCGTGTTCGCCCCGAACACACAACTTAATTTTATCAATAATAATTCATTCCACTAGAGAACTATTATTGAACTACCGCACCAATCCCAAATTACATTTTTGGGCTCCTTCTTATTATGAGTGTGTTAGTCTCCCTGTGTTTAAGATAACAAATGTCCACTAATTAAGTAAGTTACTGACAACTCACTTAATTAATATATAGCTCCAAGAGTAGTACCACTCAACTTCATCGTCATGTCGGACTAAGTCCACCTGCAGGGTTTAACATGACAATCCTTATGAGCTCCTCTTGGGGACATTCTCAACCTAGATTACTAGGACACAGTTTCCTTCTATAATCAACAACACACACTATAAGTGATATCATTTCCCAACTTATCGGGCTTATTGATTTATCGAACTAAATCTCACCCATTGATAAATTAAAGAAATAAATATCAAATATATGTGCTTGTTATTATATTAGGATTAAGAGCACACACTTCCATAATAACTGAGGTTTTTGTTCCTTTATAAAGTCAGTATAAAAGAAACGACCTCTAATGGTCCTACTCAATACACTCTAAGTGTACTAGTGTAATTATATAGTTAAGATAAACTAATACCTAATTACACTACGACCTTCCAATGGTTTGTTCCTTTCTATTTTGGTCGTGAGCTACTGTTTATAATTTATAAGGTACTGATAACATGATCCTCTGTGTGTGACACCACACACCATGTTATCTACAATATAAATTAATTGAACAATTACATTTATCATAAATGTAGACATTTGACCAATGTGATTCTTATTTCTAGATAAATGTTTATACCAAAAGCTAGGCTTTTAGTATACATCCTAACAATCTCCCACTTATACTAAAAGACTAAACTGCTATATCTGCTGCCATACATCTGATTCTCAACCCTTCAACATGCTCATCAAAAGCTCTTGCCTTAAGGGCCTTAGTGAAAAGATCTATAGGTCATCATCTGATGCAATCTAGGCAGCAACAACTTCTCCTCGTTTATACGATTTCTCGTATTGGGTGGTACTTGCGCTCTATTGTGTTTACTTGCCTTATAGACTCATGGTTTCTTCGAGTTTGCTACTGCACCACTATTATTACAATAAATTGTAATAATCTTTGGACAAACCAGAAATCATATCTAAGTCTATCTTGAGGTTATTGAGTCATTCAGCTTTTATGACTACCTCAGAGGCTTTCCATATACTCAGCTTCTATGGTGGAGTCCAGAAAAACACCTATGCTTATCACTCTTCCATAGTTATGACTTTACCTCCTAAAGTAAACACAAAACCCCGAGGTTGACTTACTATTGTCCCCATCTGATTGGAAATCCGGATCCATGTAACCCACAGGGAGCAAATCATCTGACTGATAAACTTAGCATATTATCTTTAGTCCTTCTAAAGTACTTCAACATATGCTTTTACAGCAGTCCAATGTCCCTGTCCAGGGTTACTTTGATATCTGCTGACCATGCCCACGGCAAAATAGATATCCGATTTCGTGCTTAGCATACATTAGGCTTCCTACAGCCAAAGCATAAGGAACTACCTACATGCCCTTTATCTCCTTTGATATCTTCGGAGATATCTCTTTAGATAAAGCCACTCCATGTCTAAAAGGTAGAAAAACCTTTCTTGGATTTTTGCATGCTAAAACGAGCTCATTATATGAAGCTTAGCACAACATTCTTTTCCTTGTGATCCTTGATCCCAAGAATATGTGTTCACTCTCCTAAGTCCTTCATAACAAATTGCTTGGACAACCATACTCTTACTTCTGATAACACCTTGATATTGTTTCCAACTATCAAAAATGTGATCTACGTATAGTACAAGAAATACCACCACGTTTCCATCACACTTCTTGTATACACAAGACTTATCCGGTAACTAAATCCATAAGACTGGATTACTTCATTAAACCGGATGAACCAAGACTTTGAAGCTTTACTTCAGTCCATAGACCGATTGAGCTTTCATACTAGATGTTCTTTGCCCTTTGCAATGAACCTCTGGTTGCTTTATATGGATGCATTCTTCAAGACTTCCATAAAGGAAAGCTGTCTTGACATCCATTTACCTAATCTCATAGTCTATATAAGTAGCAATAGATAAAAGAATCCGGATAGACTTAAGCATGACTACCGATAAAAGGTTTCCCTTTTTCAACAAGCCTTGCTTTGAAAGTTTCCACTTTCCCATCTATCCCTTTTTTCTATTGTAGACTTATTTTCACCTAATGGCTTTTACACCATTTGGTGATTCTATAAGCTCCCAGAATCTATTACAATACATATATTCTAATTCTGTATTTATTGCTCTTTGCTGCATCTTTATCTTGGAGTGTTTCATCATATGTCCGGGATCAGGCTCATGTTCATTTGGGATCAAGTCCAAAAGACTCTCCCAAAACATGAATCTTTTAGGTTGTTTGACAACCTTCCCACTATGATTAGGCACTGTCTATAATTATGTATCAATTGTGATACGTGTTGCAGTTTCTTGTGATATTACATCTTGTACAGTTGGTACTAGATTAGACGTGTCCTTTATTAAGAACAAATTTACTTATGGGTTTGTGATTCATTAAATAGTCCTCTTCTAAAAATTCAGTCATTGATGCTAACAATGACCTTCTGATTTTTAAGACTATAAACCTACTTTCGTTTCTCTAGGATAACCCACAAACAAGTGAATTCTTATCCAACTTATCATTGTCTCTCTTTAGCATATGTGCTGGACTACCCGAATTCGAATATGCTTCAAAATAGGCTTACGCCTATTCAGCAATTCTATATGAGTACAGAGTTCTGACTTTGGAAGGTACTATGTTCACTTTTTTTTTCAGAGTATATCCTTAAAACGAACTTGATAATTTTCTGAATAACTCATTATCAATCTAATTATTTCCATAAGAGTCCTATACCTTCTTTCTACTACACCAATCTGTTGGGGTGTACCAGGTGCAGTTAGTTGGGATTGAATCCCTACTTTTGATAAGTGACTCCTAAATTGTCTCAAAAGGTACTTACCACTACGATCTTACCATAGTGACTTGATACTTTTACTTTAACGTTTCTCCGCATCAGCCTTGTACTAGTGTACTAGTGACTCTAATGGTCTTACTCAATACACTCTAAGTGTTCTAGTGTAATTATATAGTTAAGATAAACTAATACTTAATTACACTACGACCTTCCAATGGTTTGTTCCTTTCCATTTTGGTCGTGAGCTACTGTTTATAATTTATAAGGTACTGATAACATGATCCTCTGTGTGTGACACCACACACCATGTTATCTACAATATAAATTAATTGAACAATTACATTTATCATAAATGTAGACATTTGACCAATGTGATTCTTATTTCTAGATAAATGTTTATACCAAAAGCTAGGCTTTTAGTATACATCCTAACATGAGTTTCGGTCAAAACCCACTGATGGATCTAGAGAGCTCCGATTGCACCCATTTCAATTCCTATAGATTTATGATGTTGCAAGGAGTTCAAATATCGTGTCCATTATTTATTTCGACTTTTCATAGATGTTAATATATAAAATCAAAGAATCGATAAAAAAAAGTCCACGTTGGGCCTGATATCATTCCATATCAGGCCCAAGTTGGCCCTGATATGATTTCATATCAGGCCCACGTTGGGCCTGATATGATTTCATATCAGGCCCACGTTGGGCCTGATATGAGTCCATATCAGACCCAACGTGAGTTTTTTTGCCGATCCTTTGATTTTATATATTAACATCTATGAAAAACCGAAATAAATAATGGACATCATATTTGAACTTCTTGCAACATCAGAAATTCATAGGAATTGAAATGGGTGCAATCAGAGCTCTATAGGTCCATCAGTGGGTTTCAGTCAAAACCCATTGATGGACCTAGAGAGCTCCGATTACACCCATTTCAGTTCCTATGGATTTTTTATGTTGCAAGGAGTTCAAATATGATGTCTATTATTTATTTCGACTTTTCATAGATGTTAGGCCCAACTTGGACCTAATATGAAATCACATCATACCTAATATGATATGAAATCATTTCAGTTCCTATAGATTTGTTGCTCTGGAACTTGTGATCTTGGCATGGTCTAATTGCCCCTCACACACCTGGTGAGCTAACATCAGGTTGCAGAGTCCACTCAACAACTTTTCTCTCATGTTGAACTATGAAATTATAAGTTGTCCTCAATCCCATGTTAATTACCTTGTTTGTTCAGTTTGTTTGCTAGAATTGTACGTTTTTTTTAGCTTGGGAGGTGGGACTATTCAAGTTCATAATATTCAAGTGCTAGGTGGCTGCTGATATCATTCCATATCAGGCCCAACGTGGACTTTTTTACCAATTCTTTGATTTTATATATTAATATCTATGAAAAGTCGAAATAAATAATGGACATCATATTTGAACTCCTTGTAACATCAGAAATCCATAGGAACTGAAATTGGTGCAATCGGAGCTCTCTAGGTCCATTAGTGGGTTTTGACCGAAATCCACTAATGAACCTAGAGAGCTCCGATTGCACCCATTTCAGTTCCTATGGATTTCTGATGTTGCAAGGAGTTCAAATATGGTGTCTATTATTTATTTTCAGCTTTTCATAGATGTTAATATATAAAATCAAATAATTGGCAAAAAAAGTCATGTTGTGCCTGATATCATTCCATATCAGGCCCACGTCGGGCCTAATTTGATTCCATATCAGGCCCAACGTGGGCGTTTTTAATGATTATTTCATTTTGCATGTTAACATCTATGAAAAGCTAAAATCAATAATGGACATCATATTTGAACTCCTTGCAGCATCAGAAATCCATAGGAACTGAAATGGATGCAATCGAAGCTCTCTAAGTCCATCAGTGGGTTTTGACCGAAACCCACTGATCGACCTTGAGAACTCTGATTACATTCATTTTAGTTCCAGTGAATTTCTGAAATTGCAAGGAGTTCAAATATGTTATTCATTGTTTATTTTTACTTCTTCAAATGTATTAAAATGTTATTCAAAAAGTGGCTAATGTTATTCATTTTTTTTCTGCATGTCGATACAAAAAAAGAGAAGAGAGAGAAGAGAAAGAAACATAATGGAGAAAAGAAAAGTGGTATAAAAAGTCAAATTGCGAGGAGGATAAAATAGAAAATGTACTTAAAAATATGTGTTCTTTGATAAATACTAAAGTAAAGTACATCTTTTGATAAATTCAAATATTTATTTATGCCCTTTGATAAATTACCGTTGTTGCTTATTTGACATATCTTCCATAATTAATATGTACTTGAATAAATTCTCATACTTCATACTAGTCTACTTCTGAGCTCGACAGGAATGCCGAGCCCTTTATCAAGTAAGCTAAATGACCCTGAATATGGTTGCATTCCTTGCAAACATTCCGACTTAAATTTGACTTCTATCTTCTTAGACTCAGCCGACTCCAACCTCTTTTAACTAGTTGAAAAGGTGTATAATCCACTTTGACTAAGTCAAGGGATTTTCACCTAGAGTCTAGTTGACCAAGTCAATATTATTAATCTCTCCAAATCTAGTCGAAGGATATAAACTGACTAATTAGACAATTAAATAAAAAAACATGCTCAAAAATCAACAATCCAATAGAAACAAAAAAAGGTACACTATTTATAAGAATTCAATAGGATCTAGATATGGAAAAGCTTGGGTGGTGATTGACAATACACTTATGTGCTCGTAACCATGTTATCTATATCTATTAATAACAAGAAGTTGTACTTACATGTGGTGTTGCTAGGAAGTTATAAAATTTTCCTCGCCCATTTGATATGATTCGTGTATCATTTAATTAATTTCCTTGGGATGGTCTAGTGGCTAGCGCATGAAATATTGCCACCTTGAGGTCTGAGGTTCAAATCTTAACAAAACGCGTGCATACTTTCCCAAGTGTCCTTGTAGTGTACGTGTATGCTTCTCAAAACACGTGCATACTTTCCCAAGTGTCCTACGAAAGAACAAGTCAGAAAAAGTGTCTCTGACACATTTCTTTAATAGGACATGTAAATATCTGATATGACAGTTAGAATCTTCCCAAGTATGATTTGTCTGCTGGGAATGCTCTGTTGTCAGCGGTACTAACTCCCTAAAAGATGTGATGAGATATACAGGGGGTCTCACTGTAGGTCGAGCGGAAGCCGCTCGGCCGGGACTCCCCACTCGATCACTCGGAGCTATTCGTATCCCGGTGGTCTATCTACCAATAGATTGCCCTTCACCCCGCTGGTCAAGTGATCGGGTCGGAATAGCCTCTGTACGGTGCCCCTATCTGTGAACCTCTACCTTTCTTCTCTTGGCCATTCGGCTGGACAAGCAGCCCGATCGGACAAGCCTCTGGGCGGCTTCTTGGCCATGACCTTCTCCTTAAAAGTAGACGCCCATATCCGCTCAGCCCACTGAGGCTCGTTCGGCCTAAGTCGGCCGCTCAGCACATCCATGCCCTTGACTCTTGACTTTGACCTCTACGCCGACCGTTCTTCCCACCTCAGATCCGTCCTTAGTGGATCCTCTTTTATCATAGTATCAGGGAGCTTTTAGATCATGCTCGGATTAGATCGGATTCAAATTAACCCGAATAGATCTATAGGATTTTTTTTAGGATTAAATTAAATTTTATTTAAAATATTTTTTTATATCAAAGAATAATGATTAATAAAATAATGATGAAATATTAAAAAAAAATTATATAAAAATAATAAATTTTTTAATTGAATTATTCCGATTAGTCGTGATTATTTAGCTTTGGATTTAAAAATTTTAGATTGCGTTCGAATTGGAATTCAGTTTGAGAATTTTTTATAAAATTTTTATTACAATTTTATCCGAATTTATCGGAACCATTCGAATTGACAACCTAATGGCAAAAGATGGAGGAGTGCATGCCATATATGGATTATTTTGCTCCAATAATTGTAGCTTCCTCTTCGCTTCCTCTCCAATTGTACGATTAACAACAGCCACTGCAAGACAAATACAATTTGTGTGGTGAACAAAGTTTCTTGACTTGTGAGGCTTTTCTCAGTACTCTCCTCTCCCCTTCCTCTCCCCTTCCTCTCCAATAATTAAACCATCAACAGCCAGTGTAGGACGAATACAATTTGTGGTGTGGAGAAAGTATCTTGACTTGTAAGTGAGATTTTCCTCTCCATTCTTTTCTCAATACGCTTTGTTTGTAAACTTGTCTTCTTTGTTTCCCAAGGAAGAAGGAAGCATCAAACAACTAGAAATCATGATTGGATGGTTCCCGCTGACAGCCTTGGGATGGCTCGCGGAGAGCATCATGGTTGCCTTTGTCGGGAAGGCCGTCGATCGCGCTGTTCAACAGTTCGGTGAGCAGCATGGAGTTGAAGATGACCTCGAGAAGCTGAAGGATTCTCTCGATCACGCTAGGTTCACCATCAGCACCATCGAGCGCTTACGGATCAAAGATGAAGGCCTGCAGAAGAGATTGAAGGAGTTGCTGATACGCCTCAAGAATGCTGCTTATGATGCTGATGACTTATTGGATGAATTCCAATACAGAATTCTGAAGCAGCAGATCGAGCAACAAGGAGATGAGGCTGGTAATCGAGCATCGTCTTCCTCCTACTCTACTCCCCCTCCAAGCAAAAGGACAAAAACATCATTTTCTAGTATTAGTACCAGTGGTATTTGTTGTTTCCGGTAAATTCCGGAGTATGCAAACTGATCGTCGAGGCTAGTGTTCGACACTATCTCCGTAAACGATATTGCTCCGCTACGGTGCTTAACGGATTGTTGCAATTCGTTCCCAAGATACAACGACGACAATCGTCTCGGAATCGTAGCACTCCGACTTCCGAGACCAGCGAACTTTCTCGTAGGCTTCTTGGACTCTTGAATGCACAAGATGAGTGAGTGAATACTTGAGGAAGAGAAGATTAAGTTGAGTGATTTGATTCCAATCTGGAGGGTTCTATTTATACAGAAGGAAGAGGCTTTAGGGAGGGGTGTGACCTTTGGGTGGATTAATCTGGGCCGTCCGGACTGAAGAGTTATAACCCTTCACATAACCCCTTTAATCTCATCCATCAGATCTAAGAGTTGTGACCCTCAGATCTATCAGCCATCGGATCTGGATCCATTGATCCGATGCTTCAGATCATGTCTCATCCCAAGCCGTCAGATCGTGACTCATTGTGATCCAACGCTCTAGATCGCATCACAAGCGATCCACCATACTTCTTTGATCAACGTTGATCAACGGCTGCCATCCGTTCGCAAAGTGCGTCTACAAAGCGCCCATTGCGCACGTGGCGGGTGGCGGGCTCACAGGTGCGAGCACCTGCTCGCCCCTGAGCAGAGAGTACCTGGTACTTTTCTGAGTTAACTCCAATAACTCAACATCATTAATAAGTAAGGAATGCACATCGGAAATTTCTGATGTGGGACTATTCTCCCTTGCATTTCCTTAATGAATAACCAACGTTATTTTGGGCCGACTTTGAACATTAATTTCTCATTCACCCTTAATCGATTTTGAGCAAATTAATAGTCTAAATCTATCTACGCGAAACGTAGATTTCAATTTTGAAGTCAATTACGACTTTCAACAATTGATGGCTTCCGATTTTTCCTCCTCAAAATCGTATTGGTCCATTTAGGCCCCAATATCCAACAGTATTTTCAGGAAAGGAGATGATGATGATGATGATGTGCAGAGAATCAGGAAAATAAAGGGGAGGCTAGATGACTACTCAGCTGCTCTCGAGGAAATTTACAGTTCGCTAGGCGCAGAAGATGATAGAGGAAAGAAACAATTAGTGTCCTCAACGAGCCGGCAAACGAGCTCCTTTTCGACTGAACCTCAATTGTTTGGCAGAGACAAAGAGCTGCAAGAACTCAAGGATTTGTTGTTCAAACCAGCAGTTGCATCTGAATTTGGCCAAAGTGGAGTTGCTGTTTTATCTATTTATGGTATGGGAGGGATTGGGAAGACCACTCTGGCTCAGGAAGTGTTCAATGACAGTAGCGTGAAAAAATACTTTAAGCTCAGAATTTGGGTCTGTGTTTCTGAAAATTTCTGCACAGATAGGCTGACCAGAGAGATTATAGAGTATGCAACCAAGAAGAAGTGTGATCTCACGAATTTCGCTGCTCTTCAAGTGGCTCTCAAAGAGAAGATCACGCCAAAGAGATTTCTTCTTGTATTGGACGATGTGTGGAACGAGGACAGGCACAAATGGGAGAGCCTCTGTGCACCATTGAGGTCTGGAAAGCCCGGTAGCAAGATATTGGTAACGACTCGCTCTAGGAAGATTGCTAAAATGGTTGGTGATGTGGATGCCATTCATCTGCAAGGTCTGGATGAGGAGAGCTTCTGGGAATTTTTCAAGAAATGTGCATTTGGTTGTTCAAATAGTGGATTTCATCATCCTCATATGGAAGCCATGGCGAAGAAGATGACTTGCAAGCTCAAGGGATTGCCGCTTGCAGCAAAGACTCTAGGAGGGTTGTTGAGCATGAAATTGGATGAGCAATACTGGGAAAGCATTTTAGATAGTGAAATATGGCAGCTTCCCCAAGAAGAAAATGGGATTATGCCAGTGCTACAACTGAGCTATCAAAATCTCCCTCCTCATCTTAAGCAATGCTTTGCATTTTGCTCCTTGTTTCCTAAAGATTATAAGTTTTCTGAATCTGAGTTGATCGGTATTTGGATAGCAGAAGGATTTATAGTGCCTCGAGGAAGTACCAGAATGGAGGAGCTAGGAAGCAACTACTTTCATGAGTTAGTTAACAGGTCATTCATTCAAAAGTCGAAGGATAGAGAATTTATAATGCATGACCTCATTCATGATCTTGCAGAACTCGTATCTTTAGGCGAGTCTTACAGGATTGAAAAAGGCAAGTCCCATAATATTCCTAGCACCATTCGTCAACTTTCAATTTACATAGAGGAAGAAGGTATTGAGACTAGACTTTTAACAGAATTCTCTCATTGCGATAAATTACGGACTTTGTTGTTAGAGAGATTCGCTAGCATGAGTTTTAATTTTGATTGCAGTGTTTTGGAAAGATTTAAAAATATTCATGTGCTTGTCTTGAAGTGGTGTTCTTTGAAAGAACTACCTGATAGTATTGGCAAGTTGATACATCTCCGTTATCTTGACTTATCCAACAATGAAGGCATTCGATGGTTGCCTGAGTCATTATGCGACTTGTACAATCTGCAGACATTGATATTAAGATATTGTTTTAACTTAAAATGTCTCCCGCATGGCATGATGAAGTTGATCAACTTGAGGAACCTTTATGGAGTTGATATGTTTATTCCCGAGATAACAGAGATCGGAAAGCTTACTTCTCTTCAAAATTTGCATGCTTTCAAAGTGACAAAGGATAATGGACACAAACTTGTTGAATTAAAAGGTTTGAACCAACTCCGGGGATTTCTATGTATAACAAATCTTGAGAATGTGGAGAACAAGGATGAAGCACATATTGCTAGTTTGAAGAGTAAAGAACACCTCGATGAGTTGGTGCTAGAATGGACATCTCTGCAAGAATCTGATTCAGACGTTAATTTGCACATCTCAGAGCAGGTGCTTGAAGGTCTCCAGCCGCATCACAACCTACAAAGGCTAACAATCAGAGGATACAACGGTGCTAGACCTCCCAATTGGCTACATGAACAAGTATATTCTAGATTGGAATCTCTCCGTCTTGAAAATTATAAAAGGTGGAACGATCTATCAGCTATTGGGCAATTATCACAGTTAAAGTCCCTCTCCCTTGTGCGAATTCCAGTCCAGACCAAAAATATACACAAATTGTTCGATCCAAAAATCTGCAAGTTCTTCTCCCAACTAGAAAATTTGGTACTAGAGGGTATTACCATGTTGGAGGATCTCCCAAATCTTGGACAACTTCCATGTCTTACGTATATTTGCATTCAGAGTTTGCTGGGAGTGAAGAAAATAGGTGATAAATTCTTTGCCATGACAGAGGAAGGCAGTTGCTTTCCTAGACTACGTACTCTCCGTTTCACAGAAATGCCGGCATGGGAAGAGTTCTATGGCTCCGATGATAGAAATCTATTTCCTTGTTTGGAGTATCTTCATATTTCAAAGTGCCAAAAGCTGAAGATGTTACCTCCCCTTCCTCCTTCAATACGAAGCCTAGACTTAAATGACGTTGGGCTGGTAGATTGTCCAAGATTCTGGAAAGCAATTGATGAATGTAGCAGTACAACTAATTCTGCATCTCTTACGTCTTTGTCCATTCAGAATTGCCAAATTTGACAAGTCTAGAACCAGTGTTACTACCACACCATCTTCTGCAGATTGATATACAAAAATGTGAACAATTGTTGTGGGTGCCCGTCAAAAGGTTGAAAGAACTCACCTCTTTATGGTCATTGTCAATAAAAGATTGCCCGAAGCTCATGAGCAAGACACCAGATAAATACATTGATTTCCAACTCCCGCCATCAATTACAGACCTATGTTTTTCTGATTGTGGAAATCTTTTCAAATCACTGCCTGGCTGCCTGCATAACCTTACCTCGTTGACTTCCTTGTCGATAAGCAAATGTCCCAATCTAGTTTCTTTGCCAGTAGAACCATCGCTTAGATTGACTCATCTAGAAATCCAGAATTGCAATGAGTTGAGATCAGTAGAAGGGCTACCAATAAAAAATCTGGAGGTCTTGAAGATTAAAGGATGTCCTAAGCTTCTACTTCCACAAACAGAGAAATTGCCAGTGTTGGAGCTAGAGATTGATGACACAGCGTTTATGAAACAACCTCTCATAAAAAATTCATTATCATCTGTCTTTGGACTTACAATCTCATCCTCTCGTGAAGCGGTGATGTTTGAGGGGGAAGATCAGGAGTCACTGCAAAGCTTGACATCTCTCCATGTCTTTAATTTCTCTGATTGCAAGAATCTACAATCCCTGCCAGCAAAATTGTACACGCTTAAGTCCCTTCAGTTTTTGGTGATATATAATTGCCCACAAATTCAGTCTTTGCCAGAGAAGGGGTTACCTCCTTCCCTTGCACATATAAATTTTAAAGGTTGTGATCAAGCATTGGAGCAGCAGTTGGTAAGACACTTGGCGGAGATTAAGAAGTCCTGACTTATTCCGACATCATTGAGACACTTTGTGGAAGTAAAATCACTATAATATTTATTTTCTTCAGTAGAGTAATTATACATTTGCAATTCATTGGTTTCGCCGCCCAATACTTTGCTTCAAGAAATTAGTGCCTAGAGAAATAATACTGAGATAGTGATCCATATTAAAAGCTAAAAGGAGATTGATCTTTCAGCACGTATTCGATAGCAACGTTTATTTCTGCTATCAGAGTTGTCAAATCTTCAGATGCTATTTTAACAAACTTCTACAAGTGTAATTTGTTTTTGCTTGTATTCTGAAATGATTCAATTTTTTTTCCCCTTTGACAAAGTAACTCATTTTTTCTATCTGGTTGTTAATGCAGCGACAATTAGGAGCTAGAATGGATGTAAAATAATAACCAAAGCCAACCAGCTATAAATACCGGAGCTCTCTATGAAGTACATGCGCCATCTTTCAACATAGTAATGCGAATCAGCAGGTATCATCGTCATTTCCTCTTGTTTTGTATTTTCTTGTCTTCTATTTTCTTGTCTTGTATTTTAGAATAAACTTGTGAATGCTGACTGATCAAATAGTTGTTGTAATTCAAAATATTATAAGCTTATTGTTTGAATGCTGTAGTTCTTTCAAAAAAAAAAAAATTTATGTTTACAGATTTTGACACCTAGTTTGAGTGCACATATTGCTTTGGAGAAAATGTTTGAAGTAAATACCAAATATGCATCGAACTTTGAGAATTTAGGGGCAGAGCATGATGCATGACTAACTTACTATCCCAGTCTTAGTTGTCGTAATTTTTGAATCAGAAATTAGAATGAGATAGTAATTTGTTTAATCGAAATTTATTAAAGGATGGAATTCGTAACCGGCCAAATTTTAAATCCAAAAGATATCATTTAGGGTGTTCTGAGCATCTTTTTTATTATTTTTTATAATTTATCATTTTTATATTAAGGATATTTTTGATATTTTATTTTATAAATTAGATTTTTGGATCTATATAAACCTTCTGTTTAGATTTTTTGAAGATTATAATTTGTTATCAAATAAAACTGATAAAATCTAGATCTTCATTTGTCAATTTCTCTTTTGTTCTCTACGAGAGGAGGGGCAGATGCGATCTTCAAGAACATGAGAGGACGATAGGGTTGGCAATGTCGAGGGGCACGGAGGCTGAAAGACAATCAAAGGGTCGGCACTGTTGGGATTGCTGATTGAGAAGGAGATGTAAACTGCAGAACCAAAAACATGGCTGCTCGTCGAGAGGAGATCCTCTGTACCATTTTTTGTTGTTAGAGGATCTCCCTTTACATGTATTGGTGGAAATAGATGGTCTCCATCTATTTTACGAATGGAAATCATCCATCTCCATCAATACATATAAAGGGAGCATCCTCTCAACCGAATTTGAACTGCCATCGCTCTTCGATCCTCCGATCTGAACCAACAGAACCATTTGAGGCGGCAACAAAATCATTGAGGACAATAGAATCAACGAGGCCAGGTGGCCGGGGAGAGAAATGAAACGGGAACTGTCATCTTCGAATTTGAAATTCTCAAAACGCTAGCAATGGTGAGTGAGTCTCACTCAAACAGTATGTATTTAGTTGTATGAAGCTCTTGTAAGACATCTTTTTAGACAGATTGTACTTTCATTTCTAAAACTGTCTATGAAGATTGTACGGTGTTCTTCCGCTACAATCAATATGTATCTCCACTTTCTCAATTTTTAAAACAAAAGTCAAAACTAAGTTGGTTTTTGAAGTTTGAAAAAATTAAGCAATTAAAAAAACATAAGAAGGAAAATCCAGTACTCCATGATATGCAACCGAAAAAAAAATTTAATATGAAAAATATAATATTTAAAATAACTCATCTATGAAATATAATTGTCCTAATTAGAATTGTTCTTTTATTACTAGCTAAGATAACAATTTTCTAAGTCAAGTATAAATTTTATAGTAAGTGACTATTGGAATAGAAAATGATACCATTCATCCTAAACGGTTTAGTATCATCGACCCCATACTAGATACTGATAGGTAAACAAGAGAGATATTTTACCCTAGCGCAACGGTCATTTACATGAGGAAGGTCAAACAATCAATGAGACAATTTGTATCCGTTGAAAATTGATCCAAAACCTATTAGAACAACCATCCATATACGTGGGCACCAACTGTACCAATCCGTGGGACTCGAAGTGAATGACTATGAAGTTAGATTTATTAATTGAGTTTAGATTAATTAATTATGGTTTAATTATTAAAATTATTTAATTAAGATTAAAATTTAATTGTTTAAATTAGAGTTATCGACTAAAGAGGGACTAGTGATACCATTAGATTCTATATACTCCCATGGCCACAAATACTAAATTGGATAAAGACATTGAGGGGAAAGAAGTTGACTCCAAGGTGTATCGTAGTGCTATAGGAAGTCTTCTCTATCTCACGGCTAGTAGACCCGATATACTTTTCGCCGTAGATATATGTGCTAGGTATCAATCTTGTGCCAAGGAGTCACATTTGAGTGCCGTTAAGCGAATTTATTCGTTATCTCAAGGGGACTTAAAATGTTGGTCTTTGGTATCCTAGAACCGAAACTTTTGACCTAGTGGGCTATACCGATTTCGATTATGCCGGATGCAAATTGGATCGCAAAAGTACTAGTGGTAGTTGTCAATTTCTAGGGTCCTCTTTGGTAAGTTGGTCAAGTAGAAAATAACATTGTGTAGCTTTCTCCACAACCGAAGCGGAATATATTGTCATGGGAGAGTGTGTATCACAATTATTGTGGATGACTCATACTCTAGAGGACTATAAATGTAAAATACCGAAAATAGGCGAATATTAATAAGGGAATTTTCCGAAATTTTTGGAAATTTTTCGGGAATTTTTCGGAGCTCGTACGGATGAGTTGACGGGGATAAAAATGGGGTCCGGAAAAGCCTGTTTAGGCTATCCCATTTAAGTGAGGAAAAGTTTATATATTTAATTCTTTTTCTTTTTCCTTATTTTTATTTCGCGTTTCTTTTTCCTCTCCCGCGAGCCGTGCCGAGCCTCTCCTTCCCGACGCCGTCTCCTCCTGCCCTAACTGCTCAAGGCAGTTCTTCTCTTCTCCTCTCACGCCGAGGCCTTTTTCCCTCTGCCCCTTTCCAGCGCCGCCGACCCGAGTAGCACCGACTGCTACCCTTTTTCCCTAGCCGACGCCACCACAGCGATGCCGTCTGTGCCTAAATCCCTTCTGCCGCCGGCGACGAGAGCCACCGCCGACCCCCTGTCGCCCTAGCCGTGGAGATACCGAGCACTGGCCGCCTAGTTGAGCAACACTGCCGCCGATCGAAGCCTCTCTTCATCTTCCTCCTCAGCCTAGCATCGGCTGCTGTCCCTCTCTGCCCTAACGTTGTGATCCTTACCCTCTCCACTGCACAGTGCCGACGCCGACCCACCTTCACTGGCCACCAGGTTCAGCCGTGCCCTAGGTCTTTCACTGGGCCGCCTCTGCTCGGGTGGTTTCCGGCTAGGAGCAAGAAGGGTCAAGTCTTAGTTCTTCCTGCTTGGTCCGATTGTTTACAGTAAGGTAAAAGATTAGGTGGTCAGGTGGATTGTGGTTTGATTTGTGATTCCATTTATTGAACTCAACATGATCTCAGTGGGAAGGATTTCAGCAGGGGGATTCGGTTCCGTGGGGACTTTGTTTGGTTCTGGCAGCACTCCAGTGAGCAGCTCCCCTTGTTCCAGCATCAAGAGGGGCTGTGAATTGAGGTATCGTGTAAATTTTGATACATGATGAATTAGGTTTATGTATAGAATTGGATTGGTATTGAATTTAATCCATTGCTTGTTTTGTTACATGGGATCAATTCCATTTCTAAGGAAGGATAAGGTTATTAAATAGATTTGGAGATTTTTATTTAGCTATATAGCTAAATACATTATCTGTTTGATAACACAGGACTTTGACGCGAGACGAGTATCTCGGAGTCAGGACTGGACCATTTTATCGGAGGCGGGTACTTTTGACTTATGTTATTTGATATACATAGTAGTGAATTTAACAAGTTGCATTAATTATGTCCTTTATTTGTTTCGGTTAGTCACTACCCAATATCTGATACATGATTGATTGATTGCTTGATTTGCATCCCATGTATACTTTATTTGTTTATACATGCTTATAGGGGGTAGTGATATACCATGCTTCACCATGTTCAGAACCTAGGTTTTTTTATACCTTCTGTGTACCTTTGATTCGATATGATTCATTGACCTAGGGTGCACTTTTCTATATATATGGATTAGGTCAGGATGTTTTTATGGTTAATGTCATGCACCATTTGCATGATTGCATGCTGTGCGATAGTCCGCTCCATTATTGTTGAGCACATCGCCAGTTACATAGATCTGCACACACCACCACTCATGGGTTAGTGGTCGATTCAGGCAGAGTATGTTGCAGCAGGGACTCTGTTAGGCACCGTTGGTCCGCTCATGGGTAGTGTGACACAACGTGTTATCCAACAAGGATTCCTCCCCGTCATTGTGTACCGGGAGTTGAGAGCTTTGCGCTCCCCCATTTAGGATTTGGGGTAGGAGGATAGGTGTACTCCGACAGCATCCCGTCCACTCGGTCACTCATCAGGAGCAGTGACGACAGAGTGCACGGTTGTCACAGCCCTACCCACTCGGCCTCACTATTGTGTGAGATGGTTGACTGGCGTCAGGGGTGACCAGGACGCATCATTGGCATCATATGCATGATGCATTTATTGTTTGTGTTTGTGGTTGCTGCATTTATATGCTGCATATTGTTTGGATACCTATGTTTGACATGCATGCAGGATTTCTATACCACTCGGACTGTTTGACCTTATACTCAGGTCCTGGTTAGTACAGTTTCTCTCCTGTTTACCTCAGTTTAGCATTTATCTTTATTTCATCAAGAGACTGTACGCATGATTAGTGCTAGGTGTTATTTCCCTACTTTGTATATCAATTGTACCTGCTGAGTGTTGGACTCACCCCGCCTCCATTGTTGATATTTTCAGGTTGATGCTGTCAGGAGAGAGTTCCAGTTGCTAGTCCCTGCAGACCTCGAGGATATGATTGGTTTTCTTTTGGTTTCTTTTCTGTTCTAGACTGTTTTGAACTTGTTATGTTTTGGATTATTCGACTTATGGACATTGTATGGATTTTATTATGTCGATGGATTTAGATTTGGATTTATTCTACTACATGCCTGCCTGGACGGCAGAAGAGGTGAGTTCATCAGATTTGAGCTTTACGAGTGTAGTGGAGTAAGGTTGATTTCGAGTCAGGGTATTATCTTTCTGTTTACTTATATAAACTGCGTGGTGATGGTTTATTTTGTTGTTATTATTCCAGCCGCATGTGGCTGAGGTATTTAGTGTTTGTAGAAAGTTTCAGATTGTCCGCCGTACAGGGGAGATGCTGCCGAAATTTTTCGGACAGGGACTCCTCCGGGGCGTGACAATTTAGTGGTATCAGAGCAGGTATACGATACTTGCTATGTGTTTTGGATTTTCGGGATTTATCTGATATCAATTTAGTGGTATCACGATTCTTTGTTTACGTATTTTGGACATTTGGGATAACCTGATACCAATTTATTATTGGTATCAGAGCACCAAGGTTGGCGATACTTGTTTGATTTTCGTGTTACGGATTTTCGAGATTTGGCTGATACCAATTTATTGGTATCAGAGTAGGTTAGGATACTTGCTTTTGGTGTTCTGGATTTGTGAATTAGCCCAAGTTTGCGAGTCAAACTGGGTATTTATTTTCGGATTTTTGTTATGGTTATGTTTCGGATTTCCGTTTCGGATTTATATGGATTTCCGGTGATTTTCTCGTTCGGAATTTTGAGGTCAAATGTGGGGACTGGACAGCGACGGAACATCTCCAGACAGCAAATAGGTATGATATTTATTTTATGATTTTTATACTTGTAGTAATATCAGTAATTTAATTTAACAGATATGAGACGATCTACTCGTATTGCTGCGAGACGTGGTGCTGGACGACCACGCGCGAGGACCACGAGATCTCTGGATATGCCAGAGATGCCCACTGTTAGTGAGCCTGTCAGTCAGGGACTGACTCAGCATGCTGCGGGCACGTTGGACTTTCAGACCCCGACGGCTCCTATAGAGGTACCTACCTCGGTTGTGCCGAGCGTACCTATCCCTACAGTAGTTCCGGTACCATCAGGGGTACCATTGGCTTACCTGACATCTGCTCCAGCGCAGCCTACGGCGTATTCAGTACCACCGCCACCTGGACCTACAGTGTACCCGATACCAGTGGCACCTGTACCCCCAGTGCCTACAGTAGCAGCAGCTGCACTATATCCGGTACCATTACCTACCGTACCTCCAGCTGCGGCCACTTATGTTCACCCGGCAGTACCACCGACGGCTTATGCTTCAGTATATACAGCAGCACCGGGAGTTCCTCCTCTGGTTTATTCCGCGGTACCACCTGTAGTATCAGCTCCAGTGTTTCCGCCAGTTCCTGCAGCCGTCCCGACACAGCTCACTGATATTGTCGCAGCACGAGCTAGGATTCCCGCATTGGCAGAGTCGATGAAGACTCGATTCACTCTCTTCCGAGGAGACCTCGATCCGAGTATGGCCTTGACATGGATAGAGACGATGGAGCATACCTTTTTCTATATGGCTTGCTCCGAGTGGGAGAAAGCAGAGCTGGCTGCTTACCATTTACGGGATGAGGCTAACGCCTGGTGGATTACTCAGCGTTCCATCATCGGCGAGCGGGACGTCAGTTGGGCCAGGTTCAGAGAGGCTTTTGAGAGCCGTTTCTTTCCATTGTCATATCAGATGGCTCGCCGACAGGATTTCATGAGTCTGAGTCAGAACAATCGCACGGTGACAGAGTATAATACTGAATTCAACCGGTTGGCTAAGTTTTGTCCAGAGTTAGTTGCGGAGGACAGATCTCGCATGATGCAGTTTATACAGGGACTGGATGGTTATCTGCAAGTAAGGCTTGCCAGTTTAGGGATCACATCTTACTCGGATGCACTGGATCGAGCCTTGATGATAGAGTTAGCTCAGCAGAGAGCATATCCAGACAGGAAGAGGAAGCATACGGGTCAGGCATCAGGGCAGATCCAGCAGACACAGACGACCGGACAGCAACAGAGTAGTCGCGGTCGGTCAGGTCAGGGTACTTCTGGGGTATCTCGTAGGCCTCAGAAGTCAGGGCGGTCTTCTTCAGGACGTTCCCGGGTTTCTCAGCAGAACCGGCAACCATCTTCCAGCGATACTCACTGTTTCCGATATGGATCCAAAGATCACCTCACCCCAGCTTGCTCTCTGGGACAGTCGGTTTGCTTTTATTGCAAACTGCCGGGGCACCAGAGCCGAGATTGTCAGCTGAAGGCTCAGCACACGGCTTCCGGAGGGTCAGGTCAGAGGGGATAGTCTAGTCAGTCAGGGGCATATCGAGGAGGGCAGAAAGCCCATTCTTCACATCGTCAGCAAGGAGCAGCTCCCACTGTAGCAGTTGCATTTGGCATACTTGGACAGGAGTACTCTAGTGCTTCCATAGCACCCCAGCGTCCTGTTACAGGACCTTATTATCCGACTCAGGGACAGTACCAGACTCAGTCCCAGCCAGCTGCACAGTATCAGTCACCATCCTCTCAGTCTTCTCTGGCTCATTATCCATCACCGCCTCAGTGGCAGGCTTCTGCCCAGCCGCAGTAGCCGCTGGCAGCGTTACCTCCTCCTCCTCCGCCAGAGACTGGTCGTGTTCATGCGATTACCAGAGAGGATGCTCAGCAGGCCGACGGATCCATTTTCCGCGGTATGATTTCCATTTATGCATTTTCCGTTGATATATTGATTGATACTGGTAGCTCGCACTCTTTTATGTCCCGTACTTTTATGCGGGAGATTGGTAGGTTACCTACTGCTAGTTTGCAGCGATTGACCGTCTCCCTACCGTCCGGTGATACTTTAGACGTCACCCAGGAGATCAGAGGTTGCCCGTTAGACTTTGGCAACATGATACTTACGGTAGATCTTCTAGTATTGGAGATGGTCGAGTTTGATATCATTCTTGGCATGGATTGGCTGTCAGTATATCATGCTACCGTTGATTGCCAGACGAGGGTGGTCACCTTCCGGCCTCCGAACCAACCCTCGTGGAGTTTCACTGGCATCAGAGATGACGGCATCTCGATTATTTCAGCGATTCAGGCGCAGAAGCTGCTGTCTCACGGCTGTCATGGTTTTCTATTATCTCTGATTAGTACTGAAGACAGCAGCAGTTCGCAGCTCTCCGACGTTTCTGTAGTCCGAGAGTATCCAGATGTATTCCCTGAGGAGCTTCCTGGTTTGCCTCCTAGAAGGCCAGTGGAGTTCACTATTGAGCTGATTCCGGGAACCTCACCGACATCGAAAGCTCCGTATCATATGACACCAAAAGAGTTGAACGAGCTGAATGTTCAACTCCAGGAGCTTTTGGATAGGGGATTTATTCGCCCTAGTGTTTCTCCATGGGGTTCACCGGTATTATTTGTCAAGAAAAAGGACGGCACTATGAGGTTATGTATTGACTACAGACAGTTGAATGCAGTTACCGTCAGAAATAAATATCCATTACCACGGATCGAGGATTTGTTTGATCAGCTCAGAGATACCTCAGTGTATTCTAAGATTGATCTGCGATCTGGATATCATCAGCTGAGAGTCAGAGACTCAGATATTCAGAAGACAATGTTCCGTACCAGATACGGTCATTATGAGTTTTTGGTAATGTCATTTGGGCTTACCAATGCTCCAGCGGTGTTTATGGACTTGATGAACCGCATCTTTCTGGAGTATCCGGATCAGTTTGTTATCGTTTTCATTGATGACATATTGGTCTACTCGCATTCTGAGGAGGTGCATGCACATCATCTTCGCATAGTCTTGGAGACTCTTAGACGACATCAGCTGTACGCGAAGTTCAGCAAGTGTGCATTTTGGCTATCTTCAGTCGATTTTCTGGGACACGTGGTTTCTAGCAGAGGTATTTCAGTTGATCCTCAGAAGATCGAGGCTGTCACCGGTTGGGAGCAGCCGAAGTCAGTTCAGGAGATCCGCAGTTTTCTGGGATTAGCTGGATATTACCGACGTTTTGTCGAGGGTTTCTCGCGTATTGCTATGCCGTTGACACGCCTTACCAGGAAGGGCGTGAAGTTCATGTGGACAGAGGATTACGAGACCAGCTTTCAGGAGCTGAAGCGGAGATTAGTGTCGGCTCCAGTTTTGGTTTTACCTTCTGGAGAGGATGGATTTGTACTCTACACCGACGCGTACACCGACGCGTCTCTACAGGGTTTGGGCGCTGTTCTGATGCAGCACGGCAGAGTAGTCTCTTATGCTTCTCATCAGCTGAAGGAGCATGAGAAGAACTACCCAGTTCATGACTTGGAGTTAGCTGCCATCATCTTTGCCCTGAAGCTTTGGCGGCATCATTTATATGGTATTACATTTGAGATTCTCACTGATCACAAGAGTCTCAAATATATTTTTACTCAGAAGGAGCTTAATCTCCGACAGAGGAGATGGATGGAGTTCCTGAAGGACTACGATTGTACCATTAGCTACTACCCGGGGAAAGCTAATGTGGTTGCAGATGCACTCAGCAGGAAGTCCGGAGGGACTTTGGCTTGCCACCGAGTTTCAGTTACAGACTTGGTTTGGGGTTTCTCCGAGTTAGATCTTGAGGAGCAAGGACCGACAGAGCAGGGTATTCTGGTTACCATGGTTGCTCAGTCGTCGATCAGGATGAGGATCCGAGAGGCCCAGGCTGGTGATCAGCATTTGCAGTTCATTAGCAGTCAGATAGCTTCTGGGCAGCAGACCTAGTTTACGCGAGACGAGGAGGGTATTATATACTTCCGAGGCAGATTATGCGTACCTCAGTCTCATCCGGTCTTACAGGAGCTACTCCAGGAGGCACACCGTTCTCGATTTGTGATCCATCCAGGCGGGACACGTATGTATCGAGACTTGAGGCGTTCCTACTGGTGGAACGGCATGAAGAAAGACATCGCGGATTTCGTAGCTAGATGTCTTGTTTGTCAGCAGGTGAAGGCTGAGCACCAGAGACCGCAGGTTACTGGATTCCTATTCCCGAGTGGAAGTGGGATCACATTATCATGGACTTTGTGGTGGGTTGCCGAGGACACGACGAGGCCATGACGCGATTTGGGTAATCGTTGATCGATTAACCAAGTCCGCACATTTTATAGCGGAGGACCGATCCCTGGATCGATTGGCGATCTATATATTATCAGACTACATGGTGTTCCGCTGAGTATCATTTCGGATAGAGATCCACGGTTACGCCTCGCTTACGGCGTAGTCTGCAGCAGCCTTGGGCACGCAGCCCGATTTAGTATCTTTTCCATCCGCATGATGGACAGAGCGACCATTCAGACTTTAGAGGATCCTGCCGAGGTCATGTGTTATGGATTTGGAGGCAGTTGGGAGGACCATTAGTAGAGTTTGCCTACAACACAGTTTCATTCGGCTATCCAGATGGCACCGTTGAGGCGCTGTATGGTAGACCTTGTCGGCACCCCCTCTGGGATGAGGTTGGAGAGGCCCAGTTGTTGGGACCTCATAGAGTTCAGCAGAATGCAGGTTCGTCACTATCAGATGGAGGATGTCGAGGCGCAGGATCGCCAGAAGAGTTATGCCGATCGGAGACGCAGACCAGAGTTCTCTGTTGGTGACCATGTATTTCGAGAGTTTCACCCACGAAAGGGGTGAAGAGATTTGGCCTCGGGGTAAGCTAGCTCCGCTGTATATTGGTCCTTTCGAGATCTTGAGAGGATCGGAGTGGTAGCCACCGACCGGCACTACCACCGCCCCCGCCAGCGCTCACGATGTTTTTCACGATCTATGCCGAGGAGATACGTGCCCGATCCGACGCATGTGCTGGCAGATATTCCAGTTCAGCCCGACATTACTTATGAGGAGGTTCCAGTACGATTCTGAAGAGCGTCAGTTGCGGAACAAGACTATCCGGCTGGTTAAAGTCGGATGGCAGCATCATTCAGATGAGGAGGCTACTTGGGAGCTCGAGGATACTATCCGAGCTCGATATCCCCATCTTTTCACTTGAGGTATGTGATTTGGTTTACCATTCAGCATTTATACTTTCTGTCTGTTGTTAGTACTTGCTGATGGTAGATAACGAAATTTGGGGACCAAATTTTTATTAGTGGGGGAAAATGTAAAATACCGAAAATAGGCGAATATTAATAAGGGTATTTTCCGGAATTTTTGGAATTTTTTCTGGAATTTTTCGGAGCTCGTACGGATGAGTTGACGGGGATAAAAATGGGGTCCGGAAAAGCCTGTTTAGGCTATCCCATTTAAGTGAGGAAAAGTTTATATATTTAATTATTCTTCTTTTTCATTATTTTTATTTCCCGTTTCTTTTTCCTCTCCCGCGAGCCATGCCGAGCCTCTCCTTCCCGACGCCGTCTCCTCCTGCCCTAACTGCTCAAGGCAGTTCTTCTCTCTCCTCTCACGCCGAGGCCTTTTTCCCTCTGCCCCTTTCCAGCGCCGCCGACCCGAGTAGCACCGGCTGCTACCCTTTTTCCCTAGCCGACGCCACCACAGTGACGCCGTCTGTGCCTAAATCCCTTCTGTCGCCGGCGACGAGAGCCACCGCCGACCCCCTGTCGCCCTAGCCGGCCCTAGTTGAGCAACACTGCCGCCGATCGAAGCCTCTCTTCATCTTCCTCCTCAGCCTAGCATCGGCTGCTGTCCCTCTCTGCCCTAACGTTGTGATCCTTGCCCTCTCCACTGCACAGTGCCGACGCCGACCCACCTTCACTGGCCACCAGGTTCAGCCGTGCCCTATGTCTTTCATCGGCACGCCTCTGCTCGGGTGGTTTCCGGCCAGGAGCAAGAAGGGTCAAGTCTTAGTTCTTCCTGCTTGGTCCGATTGTTTACAGTAAGGTAAAAGATTAGGTGGTCAGGTGGGTTGTGGTTTGATTTGTGATTCCATTTATTGAACTCAACATGATCTCAGTGGGAAGGATTTCAGCAGGGGGATTCGGTTCCGTGGGGACTTTGTTTGGTTCTGGCAGCACTCCAGTGAGCAGCTCCCCTTGTTCCAGCATCAAGAGGGGCTGTGAATTGAGGTATCGTGTAAATTTTGATACATGATGAATTAGGTTTATGTATAGAATTGGATTGGTATTGAATTTAATCCATTGCTTGTTTTGTTACATGGGATCAATTCCATTTCTAAGGAAGGATAAGGTTATTAAATAGATTTGGAGATTTTTATTTAGCTATATAGCTAAATACATTATCTGTTTGATAACACAGGACTTTGACGCGAGACGAGTATCTCGGAGTCAGGACTGGACCATTTTATCGGAGGCGGGTACTTTTGACTTATGTTATTTGATATACATAGTAGTGAATTTAACAAGTTGCATTAATTATGTCCTTTATTTGTTTCGGTTAGTCACTACCCAATATCTGATACATGATTGATTGATTGCTTGATTCGCATCCCATGTATACTTTATTTGTTTATACATGCTTATAGGGGGTAGTGATATACCATGCTTCACCATGTTCAAGACCTAGGTTTTTTTATACCTTCTGTGTACCTTTGATTCGATATGATTCATTGACCTAGGGTGCACTTTTCTATATATATGGATTAGGTCAGGATGTTTTTATGGTTAATGTCATGCACCATTTGCATGATTGCATGCTGTGCGATAGTCCGCTCCATTATTGTTGAGCACATCGCCAGTTACATGGATCTGCACACACCACCACTCATGGGTTAGTGGTCGATTCAGGCAGAGTATGTTGCAGCAGGGACTCTGTTAGGCACCGTTGGTCCGCTCATGGGTAGTGTGACACAACGTGTTATCCAACAGGGATTCCTCCCCGTCATTGTGTACCGGGAGTTGAGAGCTTTGTGCTCCCCCATTTATGATTTGGGGTAGGAGGATAGGTGTACTCCGACAGCATCCCGTCCACTCGGTCACTCATCAGGAGCAGTGACGACAGAGTGCACGGTTGTCACAGCCCTACCCACTCGGCCTCACTATTGTGTGAGATGGTTGACTGGCGTCAGGGGTGACCAGGACGCATCATTGGCATCATATGCATGATGCATTTATTGTTTGTGTTTGTGGTTGCTGCATTTATATGCTGCATATTGTTTGGATACCTATGTTTGACATGCATGCAGGATTTCTATACCACTCGGACTGTTTGACCTTATACTCAGGTCCTGGTTAGTACAGTTTCTCTCCTGTTTACCTCAGTTTAGCATTTATCTTTATTTCATCAGGAGACTGTACGCATGATTAGTGCTAGGTGTTATTTCCCTACTTTGTATATCAATTGTATTTGCTGAGTGTTGGACTCACCCCGCCTCCATTGTTGATATTTTCAGGTTGATGCTGTCAGGAGAGAGTTCCAGTTGCTAGTCCCTGCAGACCTCGAGGATATGATTGGTTTTCTTTTGGTTTCTTTTCTGTTCTAGACTGTTTTGAACTTGTTATGTTTTGGATTATTCGACTTATGGACATTGTATGGATTTTATTATGTCGATGGATTTAGATTTGGATTTATTCTACTACATGCCTGCCTGGACGGCAGAAGAGGTGAGTTCATCAGATTTGAGCTTTACGAGTGTAGTGGAGTAGGGTTGATTTCGAGTCAGGGTATTATCTTTCTGTTTACTTATATAAACTGCGTGGTGATGGTTTATTTTGTTGTTATTATTCCAGCCGCATGTGGCTGAGGTATTTAGTGTTTGTAGAATGTTTCAGATTGTCCGCCGTACAGGGGAGATGCTGCCGAAATTTTTCGGACAGGGACTCCTCCGGGGCGTGACAATAAACTTACTTATAACATTATTCAAGTTCTTTGTGATAATGTGAGTACAATCAACTTGACCAAAAATCCCGTTCATCATTCAAGAACGAAACATATAGAGGTTAAACATCATTTTATTCGTGATCATGTCACTCGAGGTGATATCATTTTGAATTATGTTGGATCAAAATCAAACTTAGCCGATATCTTCATTAAACCTCTTCCCGAAGTTGAATTTAGCTTTCTTAGAAGGGAATTGGGAATGTGTTGTATTGATTAAATCACATCCTCCATGATCACTTTATAGGTAGAGTTCTTTAAGGTTTATTCACCTTAACATTGCCTCTCACAAGAACATGGATTGTCCTCTTAATATGATTTAGATGGGGTGAGAGGTTAGGGACATTTATCTTGGTCATGATGCTTGTTATGATGCATTATTTTGGTCAAGAAAAGTGGTTTTCATATGAAACATTCATTTGTCCAATCATAGGGAAAGCAGGTGCACAAATCATGTGCACTTTGCCCTACGATTATGATTGGAAATTTCAAATTTACAGTATGTATAAAACCTTTGTTTGACACCTTGATTGAAGGTTGGTATTGAATGAGAGTTATCATTGAACAATTGGATACATACTTACTCAAAGTATTAAAGTTTTTGATACTTTTCGATTTTGTGTAAATCTTGTCTAGGGAGTGTCGCTTTTTGTCAATCTTTAATTTTTCCTTGATAATATGAGACATAAATAGTGTTTACACCAAATTTCGTGATTTTTAGAGGAATATACAATTATTTGTGCATTTCCAAAACTTGGATCTGAAAGGTTTTCAGAAATGCAGAAACATCGACTTCCCAATCGATCGATCGATCGATTGGGAGGTTCACATTTCACTCCAGAGAGCATCTGAATCGTTCAATGGATCGATTCAGATCGTTTGGATCGATCAATGTATCGATTACGACGCACTTTCGTTTAACCACAGAATGCGTACTCGAGTTTTTCCAGAAGGCATTTGAATCGATCAATGGATCGATTGGGACGTTTTTTCAATTTTCACAGAAGGCTTTTAAATCGATCAACGGATCGATTCAGTGCATTTGAATCGATCAATGGATCGATTGGGACGCCCTTTCGATTTTCACAGAAGGCTTTTTAATCGATCAATGGATCGATTCATCCCGGTTGAATCGATCGTTGGATCGATTGAGACGCCTGTTCAGATTCTCACAGAAGCGTCGTGAATCGATCGACCGATCGTTTCACTTGTCCTCAATCGATCGGTCGATCGATTGAGAATTTAAAACCCGTCTTAAACTCCTACATCCGAATCGATCCACTTATTCTCTCCCTTTTTCTCTCTCTCGACGCTGTCTTCCCCTAGGCGATTTTCCAAGCGATTCTTCCGTCTGCCTCGCTCGTTCACTCTGACGGTTTTCTCCGGCGAAGGGGAGCTCTTCCATCTCTCTTCTGGTTCTGCTCCTTCTCTCTCGACGCACTGGGCAGCTCTTTTCCTCGTCTCCGCGTCCTCACACAACATGCGGACTCAAAACCCTAACCCTAAGTAAATTTTCTTTGCTCTCTTCTTATTTTTTTTGGGTTTTTGCTCGTATATTTGACCTAATCTGTATGTGTTTTGTGTGTCTTTGTGCATTGCATTATCCCTCATGCATTGCATTATCTGCATTGCCCTTGCATTTTTGCATATCCTTCCCTGTTGCACTGCCAAACCGCGTGCCATCTCTTGTTTTTTTTTTTCTATCCCACAGAAAGAAACAAAAGGTTCGTGAATCGGGCGAAGGATCGTCTGTACCTTCCTCACGTCCTCAACCTCCTACTGATCCGAGATTCCCAAATGTTGCAATGCAACAATCCTTTAGCAAAAACACCTTCAAACTTATAACCCCTAGATCAGTTGATTTGCAATACTATTGGACATCTTGTTTTGATACCTATAATCAGTTCAAGCATTATAAACTTGACTCTTTGTTAACCTATGAGAGGGATGTCAATGTAGGTCTTGTCTCCGAATTTTACAATAATTTGCACACTTCTGATGGTGTAAATTATCGCACTCATGTTGCGAAACGGAGCTTGGACTTCTCCTATGAGATTCTTCGATCTTATCTCGAATGTCTACCTTCCAACAATGATTTTGTCTTTTATCCCAATCTTCCCGATGAGTTGCCTCCACCTTTTGAGCATATTAGCATTGCATCCATGCATCAGTTCCTCTTTGGTTGTCCTCGTCCGGATGGGCCAAATGCTCAAATCATAAAATTTTCTTCGCTTGAGTTGTCGGCTGAAAACAATGCTTTGTTTAAAGTGATCATCAACTGCCTTTTCCCCATTGTCTCTCGTGCCTTAGCCGCTCTGCGACCTCCTCACATGTTTGCTCTCTATGCCATTCATCATTCCCTTGACATCAACATCGCTCTGAATATCTTTCATTGCATCATTCATTTTACCCAGCCCGTGCAGCAGACGATCCATATGCCTTTCGGGCATCTTATCACAGATTGGCTGGAGTCCCAGAAGATAGATGTCTCCCGGGGGCGGCTGGAGCACATGACTGTGGCTTATTCTCAGATTTCTTCCCGCTCCTTCACGAAGACGGGTTTAGTTGGTGATCCAGCGGGAGTTCGATGGCGCGATGGACGTGCTTTTGGTGAGGGACCCAGGGCTCGCCGCGGGGGGGGGGGGGGGTGCACAGGCATTGGTGTTGGTGCAACCTTAGGTCAAGGTTGACCTGGTTGACCAGACTCGAGTTGACTTGACTCGAGTTGTGTTTTGATATTTGACGAGTTATGTTTGACGATGTTTGACAAGAACAGAAAGACATGTAGACATGGACAATGCAGGTGCAGTTGTCCATGCGGAAAGATACTGATCAAGGTCTGATCAGGTTGAATGAAGAAGAGTCAAGTAGGTCAAGGTTGACCGGATACTTGACTGGGAAGTCCTAACTGGGATGTTAGGCAGTCGGGAAATCCTGGTGAGTGAAGCCAGGTGAAAATCCTAGTGAGTGAAGCTAGGTGAAAGTGAAAGTCCTGGTGAGTGAAGCCAGGCAGTTGGAAAAGTCCTGGTGAGTGAAGCCAGGCAGTCGGAAAGTCCTAGTGAGTGAAGCTAGGCAGTTGGGAAGTCCTGGTGAGTGAAGTCAGGCAAGGGAAAGTCCTAGTGAGTGAAGCTAGGCAGTTGGGAAGTCCTGGTGAGTGAAGCCAAGCAAGTGGAAGTCCTGGTGAGTGAAGTCAGGCAAGGGAAAGTCCTAGTGAGTGAAGTCCCGTGAGTGAAGCTAGACCCTAGTGAGTGAAGCCAGAGGCAGGGAAAGTCCCGTGAGTGAAGCCAGGCATGGAAAGTCCCGTGAGTGAAACCAGGCATGGAAAGCCCCAGTGAGTGAAGCCAGGCGGTTGGAAAGTCCCGTGAGTGAAGCCAAGCAGAATCCCGGTGAGTGAAGCCGTGAAAACCCTAGTGAGTGAAGTTAGGTGAAAGTCCCGTGAGTGAAACCAGTAAGGGAAATCCAGATGGGTCAAGGTTGACCGGACATCTGGTGAAAAGTCCAAGCAGGAGCTTGGCACGGAAAAGTCCAAGTATGGAGACTTGGCACGAGAAGACCAAGTTGGAGACTTGGCACGGAAAGTCGGAGAGGGCTGTAGCTCGCTCTCCTGACCGTGGTCGAGAGGGCTCGGAGCTCTCTCGACCGGACGAAGTCGGAGAGGGCTCGTAGCTCGTTCTCCGGACCGGTCGAGAGGGCTCGGTAGCTCGCTCGCCGGACGAAGGCCGAGAGGGCTCGGTAGCTCGCTCTCCGGACTAGGTCAAGAGAGGGCTCGGTAGCTCGCTCGTGACCATTTAGGGAACGCCGGATCGGTCTGGTGACCGATCCAGCGATACGCCTGAGCATCTGATCGGTCTGGTGACCGATCAGATAACGAACAGAAACGTTCTATAAGGCATCTGATCGGTCTGGTGACCGATCAGATAACGAACAGAAACGTTCTGTAAGTCATCTGATCGGTCTGGGGACCGATCAGCAGGGAGTCTGATCGGTCTCCACGACCGATCAGAGACGCAGCCACCTCTCTTACAGAGAGGTGGGATCGGTCCGGGGATCGATCAGACTGGGGCCTGATCGGTCCCCAGGACCGATCAGAGGAGCCCTGGACCGATCAGGCTTCAGCCTGATCGGTCCAGCTCTAGCCGTTGTGACACAACGGCTAGATTTCTCTGTTGTCTTGTTTGTCTTCTTCGCAGGTTCATATAAGAAGGCTACTACAGTGAAGCCGACAACACTTCTTGCTTCTGTAAGTTCTTCTTGGTTCTTTCTCTAGAGCTTTGCTGAGCTCTCGTCTGAGCTTCGCGTGAGCTTCCTTTCGGCTGGGTTCCTGCTGTTGTAGGAGTCGCGTGAAGTTGCTGCTTCATCCAGTCGACAAGAAGGCAAGCTAGGGTTATTACATTCTTGTATTGTACTTAGTTTCTTGCTGTATTCTTGTACTCCTGTTTATCTTGCTGTTGCAAGACATTGTGGCGAGGTTTCTCCACCCAGAAGGAGTTTGATTTAGCCGGTTTTCCGGGGACTCATCCACCGACGGATTGATAGGGCTCGTCCACCTTACGGACACGCCGAGGAGTAGGAGTTTCATCTCCGAACCTCGTTACATCGACGAGCTTGAGGTTTGATCTTTCCGCTTTTGTTTATTTGTTTTATTTTCCGCTGCGCTAACTCTAATTGTAGAAAGAAACGAAGGATTTGGGGTCGGCTATTCACACCCCCCCTCTCTAGCCGCGATCATCGATCCTAACAATTGGTTCCTGCGGCAGATGATGCTGAGGAGGATATCCCAGAGCCAGCTTCTCCGACATTCGAGGAGACTGTCGACACTCGCCTGGAGGAGCTGACCATGGAGGTAGCCGACCTGCGTTCCATGATGGAGACCATGGTTCATCGACAGACTTAGATGCAGGCGACTATGGATACATTAGTGGATTTAGTGAGCTCCTGGGTGACGGGTAATCCGTCTCAGTCTGGTCCATCCACCGCCCCTGTTCCCCCTGCTAAGGATGCACCTGTTCCTGAGTCTGCGGTTGCTCTAGCTCCGGCCACTACGTTTGCTCCTTCTGCTGAGCCTGATCCCACTCCTCCGGGGGATGATCTTATTGAGTTCTATGCCCCGCTATGACATGTTATTGTATGCTATATGGATGGTTGTTGTTATGGAGTCCCTGTGTGACCTTCGTCTCTTTTTGAATGTATGATATACTCCTTATGATGTATTTCCTTTTTTTATATATATCTATATTTCAGTGTTGTTCTATTCTGTGGATATATGTGTTTTAGGGGGAGCACCCCTCGGATTTATCGTATTTGCCTCGTGCACTTATTGAGGGGGAGTTCTGTTTTTTTTTTTTTTTTTTGACAAAGGGGGAGATATATGTTGAAGTTTACGCTTAAGATAATTAAAATCAAGCTTACTGCTTAAATATGTTCATGTTTATTGCTTATGTTTAATTTAGATGATTTTCAGCGTTGTTGCAATCATTATCTATCATTGTATCATTATGATATTTTGGAAGTTAGCCTAAACTTAAATAAATTGTCAAACATCAAAAAGGGTGAGATTGTTGGTGCAATCATGCCCTGGAAGTTTCAATGTGTTGACAATTATTTAAGTTTAGGTTAATACGTTGGAACTAACATGCATTGTGAGTTTGCATGAGGAGTTTCTTGCAGGTCGGAAGACCAGATGCAAGAGAAGTCCAAGAAGGTCGAGGACTGGATTCTTGGTAAAAAGGTTTCTTGCAGGTCAGAAGACCAAATGCAAGAGAAGTCCGAGAAGGTCGGGGACCGGATTCTTGGCAAAAGAAGCTCCTGCAGGTCACAAGATTATATGTGTGTTAGGCTCACTATTAGAGATCGATTGGTGAATCGATTCAGACATGGCTGTGAGGTAGAATACCTTTGAATCGATCAGCCGATCGATTGAAGGTAAGTCAATCGATCGGTCGATCGATCGGAAAGGATCTGCGCGAAGCACAGAACCCTTCTGAATCGATCAGCCGATCGATTCAAGGTATTGAATCGATCGGCCGATCGATCTGTGAACATTTTGTGCGAAGCACAGAATCATCTTGAATCGATCAACCGATCGATTCAAGGTATTGAATCGATCGGCCAATCGATTCACAAAGCTGCGATTTCATGAGCAAGCGGCTGAATGGATTCAAACTCTGCCCCAATCGATCCAAGTCAAATAAAAGAATCTGCACCGTTGATCTTGACGCGATGGCTTCCAACGGATACTTGTGAATCGATTGGGACATAATCTCAATCGATTCACGGCGACGGCAACGTGAGAAACGGCTAGTTTTCTTGATGTTTAAAACGCTGGAAGAAAGAGGAATAAGCACCGATTAACAAAAAATACTGTTCTATTGCTCTGGTGTGAAGAATCCTTGAAGTGCTCAAGATCTCTCAAGCGTTGGAAGTTAAAGCTCTCAATCTCTCCAAGCTTTCAAATCTCACGCCACAAGGAAGAAGCTATTTCAAGTTTGTAAATCTCTTCTCTTCCTCATTGTAGTGAGTGTGAGCTATTTCCTTTTGGAGAGGAAGTATTGTAAGTGTTGTAAGGTTTCTCCACCTTCGGTGTGATTCCGAGAAGGAGGGTTTTTGGATAGTGGAAGTGTGGTGAGTGACGTGGATCCTTGGACTAGTCACCTCCTTGAGGAGGTGGATACCAAGTAAATACCGGAGTTAGCATTGGCTTCAAGTTTCCGCTGTGCAAAATCAAAAATCAAGAAAACGAAGTGAGTCATTCACCCCCCCCTCTAGCTCAACCGATCCTAACAGAAATGACATAGGGTATGTGAATAAAGTCAAGAAATGACTGTCATCACAATTTGATACAACTGATATGGGGGAAGCTGAGTACACCTTAGGGGTGAAGATCATTAGAGATCGTCCTAAAGCACTTTTGGGTCTGTCACAAGAGTCTTATATAAATAAGATGTTATATTATTTCAGCATGTCTAATTGCAACATAGAACATACACTTATTGTGAAATGTACTATTTTGAGCAAGAGTATGTGTCCTAAAACTCCAGAGGAACTAGCTGAGATGAATAGAAGATCATATGTCAGTGTTATTGGTAGTTTGATGTATACTATGTGTAGGATCGGAAAAGACGCTAAAGGGGTGGGGGTGAATAGCGATCGTCAAAAAATCGTGACTAACATCAGATATGTAGCAGAAGAATAAGAAGCAATGCTAACACAACCAAGTATTTTACTTGGTTCAGAGCCTTCGATGACTCCTACATCAAGGCCCGCACTCATCGAGTACTTTCGTTGGACAATCACTATCAGTTCGCAAAAAGTGTTACAAAGGTTGAGTACAAGAACTGGAAATAGTAAAGTTACCGATAAATAAAAAGGAAACAAAATGCAGTCTTCCATTCTGCGAACTTCGGAGCAGTCTTTCGATGTTGTCGGAGCTTTTTCTAAGCAGCACTTGTATGAAAGTCGTAATCATTGTTGTTTTAAGCTTCGAGTTGAAGGTCTTTATATAGGCCAATTCCGGGCGCTTGGAACCCCTCCGGGCGTCTGGACCACATGGCTCGGCCAGTCGACGCACTCCACCTCAACTTGTGGATGAATTTTCGGGTCCGGTCGCCTGGACCAACTTTGGGTGCCCCGACCGTCCTGGTGCCCGCGACACCCGCTCGATCAAGCTGGTCCGGGCGCTCGGATCAGCTCTGGGCACCCGGACTCCCGTTTTCTTCAGCAGCTGCTTCCCTTAAAAAAGGTTAGTCCATAAAATAGAAAATATTTTTTACCTTGCAAAATAAAGTTAACACAATATAATAAAGTAAGAGTAGTAATTAGATTGTCTCTTTGAGACCAGGATCTAGTCAAGATCTCAGCTTAGGTTTTCCAAATGGATCTAAGTTGGATCGACGCCTACAATTCCCATAATGGGAAACACGTTCTTACTGGATCTCTCCTCCAGTTACTTTCCTTCACTTACCAACTACAATCACTTGACTTACCTTTGACCCACCAGGCCACCTGAGTTAGATCATTAGTATAAATTACACCAACACGATAATCCATTGTGGTAGTGGGAAATCAATTGATTAAGTATGTTGCAGTAAGAAATGCTTCATCCCAATAAAGTAAGGGCATAAAAGCGTGAGCTATCATAGCAAGACCCATCTTGGTGATGTGACAAATTTTGTGTTCAGCAACACCATTCTATTCACTTCTGTGTGGAAATGATAGGTGATGTTGAATATCTTGTAGTTCAAGGAGATTATAGTGTATTGGTTTGATCGTCCTACTAAATTGATTTTCAACTAAAGTTCGAAATTAGAGAAAAGTTGAGAGTACATCAGATTTGCATTTAAGAGGGAATATCCAAGTATAGAGGCTAAAATAATCCATAGAATGCACAAAATAGCAATACCCATTAGAAGAGAAATCAGGGGATGATCCCTAAACATCAGAATGTATCAAATCAAGAGGTCCTATAGTTTGAGACTGAAATAGCAAAAAAGACAGTTTATGGGCCTTTCCAAATTGACATGCATCATTAAAAGAAATAATCTTATTGCCTAAAGTAGGTAGACCATAATGAGAGATAAGACGAGCAACTGTAGTGGACACCAGATGTCCTAAACGATGATGTTATGTGCTAATAGAAGAGTGCTCTCCAAGACAAGCAGATCGCCTAGTAGCGGGCTCACCAGTCTGTGCTAGACGATAGACCATCTTTAAGGGTATCTCGAAGTAGTTCCACTTTCGTAGCCTGATCTTTAATAACACAAAAGGTCGAATGAAATTAAAAAAAATACACTATTGTCAGTCGTAAAATGAGCAACACTGAGTAAATTCTTAGTGATGACAGGCACATGTAATATATTTTGAAGCTACAATAATCTGGTAGGGCTACAAATAGATGAGTCATCAATCTTTGATATAGGAAGAGTCATAGCATTGCCAACCATAATTTGTTCCATACCTTGATAAGGAGAGTGAACCTGTAAGTTCTCTAAATCAGTTGTAAAATGGTCAGTGGCGACTGAATTAGGGTACTAAGTAAGATTAGATATTATGCCAGGTTCGGTTATCATAGCTGATGGTGGTGGCGTAATCTTAAAATTCTAGTCAAAGCGGCATTAACACGATGCTTCAGAATGACCCTTCCCTTTACAAATTTGGAACTAGTATGATGTACAACACTTAACAGTGATATGATCAAACTTGTCACACAGTTGACACTTGGGTCTCCTATTTCCATTATGCCACCTCCGCGATATGAACGTTTCTCGCGTTGCTGATTATGCGTCGAGAATCCATGTGCAGATATAAAAGGAGCTAGGCTCGGGTTCTCTGAATATTGGGTTTGATACTGGTCAGGTAACCTGTAAGAGTTGGGAGCCCCCGAAGGGTTAGAAGAAGGGGGGCGCCCAACAAAGGGTCCCTTGTAGTAGCACCTATTTGGAGCGACACAAAAATTTCTCCCAAACGATTCGAGTGCCAAATATGCCATGGGAGTGGCTCGGTGGCATGTATCTGCTGCAGACATTACTCATGAGTAAGTAGCATGCCGGTTAACTCTTCTATACTTACTCCTTCACTTTTGGTTGTTATGGCAACTACCATAGATTCATACTCGAATCCGAATCCTCAAAGGATGTAAAGCACTCAATCGGTCTTTGGAACCCGATGTCTAGCACCTGTGAAATCGTCTGAGATGGATTTTACCTTTTATAAATACTCGATCATGGATAGCCACCCTTCTTCACTGTCTGTGGTTGAATCCGGAGTGCATGAGGCGTGCACCAAATTATGAGGCTACCATTTTCTCCAATGATGTCCATAAGCGCCTTGAGGTGGTGCAAGGGGGGCCAATGACTTGACCCAAGACTTCCTCTGACATTGTTGACAGAAGCCAACTGAGAAGACGTTGGTCTTGCAGCACTCCTAGATTGTATATTCGGGATTGACTTTGATCTCCTTTGCACCAGCTTCATTTCGAGTTACTATCATCTCGGCTAGGGTTACAGACTCTCCATAAATGAATTGAAATAAGTAATGCCCTTTTAGCACAAGTAGTACCTAGGATTTCCAGAGGGTGTAGTTCCTCTAGTTTACTTTTGTCGATATTTGGGTAGTGAACGACGTCATTAGTTGTAGATTTCCAACCATAGGTCGTTGGAATTTTCCTTATGGCTTTGATACCAAGAAGAAGAAGAACAAATGGATAAAAGGATATATTATATTAATTCTGGTCATACAACCATTATTGTTGATATACTATTTATAGAGAAATAATGATAAGTAAAGATTCTTAATTTGTGGGATCATGATAAATACAAATAAATATAGATCCTGAATTTGTGGGATTAGATACGATTTCTAAGAATTTGAAGATAATTGTAAACCTAATCCGGAATCCTTAAAATCATGGGAAGTATATACCTTAACATATGGGTAGATGACGAGCAAGATTCGTTTCCCCCTTCTCCATTATTTTGAAGAAATTTTTACATACTTTCACATTCCACTCAATCAATTAGCTCTCAATTTCTTTCCATTTCTTTGTGGAGTATTCATCGGATTATAATATGCAAATAACACCCACCATCTTCCATTACTTTTTTTTACCTAAAGAAAGTCCTTGGGGATATGGTACCGCGGTAGGATATCCAGATTGTCACCCAGGCATCCGTGGTTCGATCCTCAACTATGACGTATTTACAGGAATTTTTTCTCCAAATGGGGTGAGCAACCAAAGGATGTTATGCTTCTGGACTGCTTGCCGTGTGCACTTCCCGATTTACTCTGGTGGCTGGTGAAAAAATTCTATGGGACCGGACTGGTCACTCAGAGCTAGTCAATGAGGTTAACTAGTTTTTTCATTTTTTTTACCCAAAAAAAAGTGAAATTGGTGTCTTTTTCTTCACCCAACCTCACAATTTACCTGATATCCAAAAAATTTAGGAAAATTACATCTTTATTCTATCTCCTTCACCCTTTACCTAACCCACTGGTTTGGAAACTGATCTCCCCCTAAAACCAGACTGAGGCTATTTCAAAAAAAAAAACTCTATGTATCAACACATCGCCGAATTCCTTTCAGAATGTCATTTTGACATATCTCGTCTTCTTGAGGAAGACACCCTTTTTTATTATAAGCTGAGCCTCATTAAGGTGGATCTCGAGGTAAATTTCTAAGTAATCTTGACTTGCTTGCATGATATCTAATTCTGAAATATTTTGTATTCTTTTGCAGAAAATAGAATGTGAAAAGTATCCCTCAATAAGCATAAGCATGTTACCAATAGATACGTGCTAGCTTCGGTAGATGCAGACCTAAGTGCAGAGTCTATATCGAGTCCTCGACTCTCATTATTACCACTAGTCGACACTCAACCATTGTCACCTGTAGTTGTGTCTTTTGACACCACCCCTACAATTATTGGATCGAGACGTGCTAGAGAGAGGGTGAATAGCATTCGTGGCTTTCACTTTTCATATTCGTAAAACTTAACGAGTAGGTGCAGCGGAAATTAAAACAAACACAGAAGGACCCAAGTATTTTTATTTGGTTCGGAGCCTTGGCGACTCCTACTTCAAGGTCCACGCTCGTTGAGTATTTACTTTGGGCAACAACTGTAATCACGCAAAAGTACAAGTATGAAATACAAATAAAGAAATAATTATATTATACTGACAACAGAAATAATAAATTTGAAGCTCCTGATCATCGGGGTGTTGCTACAGCTGTTCTGGATTGTCTCGTTAGCAGCGTGCGGAAGTAGGATCGCTTGGGATGTATTGTTGACAGCTGCTGGTCGAGACCTCTTGATAAAGGCCATTGAAGGCGCCTCCAAGACCCTTGAGGGTGCCTCCATCACTGGCAAACTCGCAACGAGGATGAGCTTTGACTCCTTCATAGCCTATCCTCTTGAAGGCGCCTCCATCTCCCTTGAGGGTGCCTCTAGTGCCGTCTGAGGCGCCTCAACTCTCCATGAGGGCACCTCCAGCTCCGCTGCGCAGTCTCCTAAGCCTTTGCACCCGAGACGCCTCCAAGCTCCATGGAGGACGCCTCGAGTACTATTCATCCGAGGCAAACCGTGCTATTTTGTCCCTGCAAGGTATGTTAGTCCCAAGCATACCCTGCAACACAAAGTTAGTACATAATAATAAGTGTAACACCCCGGCCCGGGCGGGCCCCACCCGATCGAACCGGGAACACCACTAGAATTGCCCATCGGATTGATAACTAACTCCATAGACCACCGGAAGTCCTTTCAGTGTGCTTTTGTCCTCACTCGCACGCACCCTGGAAAACTTCCCAGGAGGTCACCCATCCTCAGATTTCTCCAAGCCAAGCACGCTTAACTTTGAAGTTCTTAAGTTTGGGCTTCCGAAAAGGAAGGTGCACCTTGGTGATATGGATAGTACCATCTAACTTTTTAAGTCATACTTAATCAGAATCTCAGAACCGGGGTATTACAATCACCCCCACTTAAAGACACAACGTCCTCGTTGTGTAACCACAAATCACACCACAGACAAATCTCAAAATCTCCCTCGCTAGGTGGTGCCCTGGGTGCTCCTGCCACAGGCACTCACGGTCGCAAGGTTGCTCTGATACCATTTAATTGTCACCCCGGCCCGGGCGGGCCCCACCCGATCGAACCGGGAACACCACTAGAATTGCCCATCGGGTTGATAACTAACTCCATAGACCACCGGAAGTCCTTTCAGTGTGCTTTTGTCCTCACTCGCACGCACCCTGGAAAACTTCCCAGGAGGTCACCCATCCTCAGATTTCTCCAAGCCAAGCACGCTTAACTTTGGAGTTCTTAAGTTTGGGCTTCCGAAAAGGAAGGTGCACCTTGGTGATATGGATAGTACCATCTAACTTTTTAAGTCATACTTAATCAGAATCTCAGAACCGGGGTATTACAATAAGACAAACATAAATATTTTGACAGTCATCGGACTGCCCGATTTTGACTTTGGATTTTCGACCGGAAACCCTAGGTCGAACCGACGCCTACTGTTCCCTCACCGGGGAACGCATCCTCACCTACTCCACTCATGAGAGTTACTTGATGTCAGTCCGGTCCTCCAGACCGACTGGACTTTTGCTTAGCGCTCGAGTCTTCAGGTCTTTCCGCTGGACGTCCGCTCCACGATACGCCCAGACTTTCACCTAGTTCGCGACACCAGGACTTTTCACCTAGAGTCCCCGACTCTAGGACTTTTGCCCGAAGACCACGACCCGCCAAGACTTTCCGCCTAGGGTTACCACCCCCTAGGACCTAGGGTTACCACCCTTTTGGGTTTTCACCCTGCCTAACCGCAGCTAGGACTTTTGCCTAAGATATCTTAGGACTTTCCTGCAAAGCTCATTCACACATGTTAGATAACAACACAGCTTAACTTTGAACCCTTTAATATAATCAAAACACAGGTTCGATAGTCAGATGCTTCCCGCACCAATAATCTCCTCCTTTTTAATTATGGCAATACGGTTCAAAGTTAAGTCAAAATTATAACAATAAATACAGGAAGTTAAACATGAGCATAAATGAAATAATTTGAAATCAACACCTATGCTTTCTCTTTCACGTTTAAATTCTTAATTTACTTAACTTTGACTTTTCTCTCCCCATTTGACATAAATCAAAAACAACAAGTAGAGAGAAAAATATTCTATGTAATTTTAAGCTCCCCTTGAATAGTAGCACTTAGCAAAATTTAGCTTAGAAAATACTTAACTAATTTAGAAATATTTTGAAAAATATCTAACTTTTTCAATAAAAACTTAGAAACTTTTATATGTTTTTCGAAAAACAAACTTAGCTAAATTTTCAGCTTTAAAATTGATTGCGTTGAGAAAACACCTTGGCAAATAGCTAAGTTTTAGAAAATAATCTAACTAAGTTTAGTTTTAAAAAAAACTTGATTAAGTATTTAGCTTAAAGGGTTTTTTTTTTTACAAAAGCATAGTTAAGTACTTAGCTTGAAAATACTTAACTTAAAAACATTGTTAAGTATTTTACAAATTTAAAACATTTTCAAAAGTATTTTAACTTGATTTTTCAAAGAAAATTTAGTCAAATTTTGAAAATAAATGTTTTGTCAAGTACTTAGCTTTCAAAACTTAACTTAAAAATATTTTGATAAATATAGTGCTTAGCTTTAAAATATATAAATAAAATTTGATAAACCTAAGTTTTGAAACTCTCTTTTTCACAACAAAAAAAATACTTAGCTAAGTATGTGATTTGAAAAATACTTGAGCAAATACTTAATTTTTGTAGATAATTTATTTTTCAATTTTTTAAAATAAATTGAATTTTTGGGAAAAAAAAATATTTTTTGAAAAATAACTTAGCTCGACTCCCTTCACTTCCCCTTGATTAATGCTTAAAATTTTTTGAGGATCCTAAACTCCAAGCATGTATTTAAAAAAAATTATTTTATATTTTCCTAATTTTCCATCTCACTCATTCTAGGTTATCAAGCATGTTCAGCTTATGAGTGAGTGTGAGATGGAGTTGTCAATATTGAAATTGAGATATGGGTTTGGATTTCAAAATTTAAAATATAAGTAAACATTTCAGATTTTGAAGCTTCGAAGATATATTAAAAATTAATAATCTTCCATATTAAATTAATTTAATATAATTAAGAATTTGAATATCTAAGAATTAATAATTTGAAATTTGATTATGATTTGAGAATAAATTATCTTTTAGAAATAATTAAAATTTTGAAAATCTAATAATTAAATGATTAGGATTTTGAATTCCAATATGATTTTGAAATTAATTAGGATTTAGATTTTGAAAATTGAATATGATTTGAAATTTAATTATTATTTGAAACTTAAGATTAAGATCTTGAAAATGAAAATTTAATAATTTGAAATTTTAATTATGAATTGAAACTTAAGATTAAGATTTTGAAAATGGAAATTATTTTAAAATTAATTATAAAAATTAAGTAAGGTTTCAAAATTAATTATGATTTGAAACTTAAGATTTTGACAATAATGATTTTGAAATTAATCATAATTTAAAAATAATTTAATCATGATTTAAAATTAATTAGGATTTTAAAAATTAATTATGAAATTAATTATGTTTTTTAAAATAATTATGAAATTAATTATATAATTAAATAGAATTTGTTTTTTAAATTAATTATGATTTAGAATTAAATAACTATTTTAACCCTAGATCCATCTCACCCTTTTTCTAAGTTATCAATCAGGGAACCTTGTATGTTGTTGTGAGATGGTTAACTTTAATTTAAATTTTGTCTAAGGATTAATTTACATTTGAGTTAGACTTAGATTTTTCAATTGGTCAATTAAATACAATTTCAAAGATTAGCTCCTAGGCTGTGGCGAGGCACTAGGCATTCTTGGGTATGAGATCATCCACCACTTCTAGACAGAACCTTTTAAAGAAATTATATATTTAATTTTCCTTTTGAAAACTCTTAGGACTAACTAGTGATGTGTAAATTACGCCTGAGTCCTTAATCTAGCATAATCTAAGCATGCATAAAAATAAAGCAGAAAATAGCAATCATCAAGCAATTCTATTTATTTGTTAAGATAGTTTTTCTATAGACTCCCCCTGGATCATAGCCTCGATATGGTATATTAAGGTAATGGACTTGATCCTTGGGGATCCAATATTTACCAAGTCCAACTTGATTAATCAAGTTGGACTTAGGTACTCATGCTTGGACTACCTTTCTATTTGGTCTGTTAACAAGTGATAGATATGAATGATATTTTATTTTTGTTCTAAATCCTACTCTGGATCGATTGTATACGACCTTATGTTTTCCAAGAATTAAGTCAAGATTCTTGGAACCCAGTGTAAACAGTTCCAATACAATCTTCAAATCCTTGACTTGAGTTTTCAGGCTGAAATTCTCTTCCTCAAGCTTTTGGACTTGAGTTGAGGTTCCAGGCTTAATCGGGTCAGTCAAGGATTCGGTGATAGTCACTTCTTTAAGGGTTGTTACCTCTTTTAGAAGTGATTTGATTGGAATGTTAGATTTAGCTAATTTATGCATCAGGTAATTAATTAAGTTATATAACCGAGAAGTACTTACAGAGGGGTTAGGCCCTTCGGAAATGGATACGGGTCCGTGGCTTCTCTCGGACTCAACTTCCGATTCATCCTCGCTTCTAGATTCGTTGACTTGGTCCCGGGCCATCATTGCAAGGAAACTCATCTGTTCGAGTTCTTCATCGTTAGACTCTTCTGAAGAAGACTCACCCCAAGTCGTCTTCAGAGTTTTCTTCTTTCTTTGTTTCTTCGTATCCTTTTGATTTGGGCAATTTGCTTTGATATGCCCCTTTGATTGCAACCATAGCAGATTACTTCGAACTTCATCTTTGAGCTTGGTTGGACCTCCTTAGACTGGATCACCTTCTTGTTGAAGCCCTTCTTCTTTTTGTAGAGTCTTCTCACCAAGTTGACGAGTTCGGTCGTAAGCTCATCGTCGTCATCTTATGAATCAGGTTCTTCTTCTAACTCCGGTTCGATTCTACGTCTTACTTTTGGTTTGCGCGCTCTGCTTGTACCTGCAATCAAAGCTATACCATTCTCAGTCGATCAAGCGTTAACTTGTTCATGCAATTTAAATTCAGCAAATAGTTCATCTAATTTAATTGAAGAGAGATCCTTGGATACCTTGTAAGCATCTACCATGGATGCCCACAAGGTAGTCCTCGGAAAAGCATTAAGTGAATACCTGATTATGTCTCTATTTTCTACCTTTTATCCTATTGCGTGGAGATCGTTGAGGAGGTATTGGATGCGCGCATGCAACTGGCTCGCCATTTCTCCTTCTTGCAATTTTATATTATATAATTTATTAAGAATGAGATCCCTTTTACTTACCTTGGTGTCGGATGTTCCTTCATGTAATTCAATCAGTTTCTCCCACAATTCTTTGGCGCTCGAGAACGGGTCGACGCGGTTCAATTTCTCCTTCGTCAGTCCACATTGGAGGGTGCAGGTTGCTTTGGCATTGGCTTCTACTTTCTTTATCAGAGTTGCGTCCCAGTTATTGTATGATATTGACTTGTCGGCGCCGTCAGTTGGGAGTTCCATGCCGATTTTGATGATCATCCAGACTTCAAAGTGTGTTTGAAGGTACGACTTCATTCGGCCATTCCAGTAGCCGAAGTCCTCTCCAGTGAATAGCGGAGGTCGAGCTGTACTGTATCCTTCTTGAAGAGCCATAGAAACTTGTACAAGGAAAAACGAAAACAAAAACTTGTCCCAGGACTTGATCCTAGATTAGTAGTGCGGGAAACAGGAAATCTAATACGCGATCTCGAGTGGTGTTGCACCAACTTCGAGAATAAAAAAATCGATTATGAAAAACTAGATCGGAAGACGGCAAGAATACCGATTTCGATCGACTTCGAAAAATTGAAAATTACCACGAAAAATATGCTTGATTGGTGGTTTCACCAAATCGAAGCGACCCCGCTCTGATACCAATTGTTGGATCGAGACGCGCTAGAGGGGGGTGAATAATACTCGTGGCTTTCACTTTTCATATTCAAAAAACTTAACAAGTAGGTGCGGCGGAAATTAAAACAAACACAGAATGACCCAAATATTTTTACTTGGTTCGGAGACTTGGGCAACTCCTACTCCAAGGCCCATGCTCGTTAAGCATTTACTTTGGGCAACAACTATAATCACGCAAAAGTACAAGTATGAAATACAAATAAAGAAATAATTATATTATACCGATGATCCTGTCCGAACCAGGAGTCAACGGACACTGGGCACGTGGCGCTCCCTGCTGGATCCTCGAGCGCTCCGGCGAACCTGTAGTAAAACCGAGCCGGGAGGGGTGTCCCGGCGACGGCCCTCCGACGCTCAAGTCAGGCGAGGAATAACGAATAGGTGGCCTCAAGATGAAGATTTTTGCATACCTCCGGTGAAGAAATGGAGGCCTTATATAGACCTCTCGAAGAAGCCTGGGCGCGCCAGTCGAAGCAACCACCTGCCTTTGACCATGCCCAGGTATGGGTCTGTCAGAAGGGCCATGCCCAAATATGGATCTGTCAGGCAGACGTCCATGAGACCATACTGCTACTGTATCCACCTTTCCATGATGTGACGGCAAGATCCTCCATCGTGCGATCTTGTGTACGGCCTAGTCATCCTTCTGCTGATATCCCATATCCCGAGCTGAGCGCATAGGCCGCTCGGCCACCTTTGTACCCTTGCCCGTATTTTGGCTGAACGGACAACCCGCTCGGCCCTCTGGCCCCTGTCGAGCGGACTACCGCTCGGCCCTTCGATCCTCCTACCTTGGCGTCGGAAACCCAAGCCCCTGGATGGGTTATCTCTAGCTCCGCTCGGACCTACCCATCTGCTCGGCGCGGCCGTTAACCGCTTAGTCAGCCCTTCATCGGTCCTCAAGCTGAGACCATTCAGGAAGTGGGTCCCCCATTCTTACTGCCGGATCACTTGCCTTCCCTTCAAGTCTAGTCGAAGGAGGCAGTGAGTCCGACTGACTGGACTATATGTGTCCGAGCGGGCGGTCGCCGCTTTTCCGTAGCTTATAATATCACTGGGGCCGTCCGGCCCTTCTGCCAAATTCAGCCGCTCGGCTCTTTATTTTGGTTGTCTTGTCGCTTAATGTTGATATTTGCTTGTCTAGATCTCCTCGAAAATCATGCAAATCCTCTCCATTAAGTCGGAGCATGCGCAGTATGGGCGCATTAATTGCACTCGGTGACAGGGCGCCACGTGTCGACCCTTGTGTGGCGGCGGCGTCACTTACGATGGGACGCCCCCGTTTGAAATGGACGGCCCGATGGCGTCCTTGTTTCTCGTGACCTGGATCGGACAGCGGAGGCTGACCGGCCTCGGCCGTATAAAGCCTCCGTCCCTTTTTTGGCCGCATATTCGCTCGCGCGTTGCCTTCTGCTTCGTTCTGTTGCTGCGGCCTCTGGCGATCTAGTGTCTGGTTTTAGGCGACGATCACCTCATCGGTGATTCTTTCCACCCGTTTCCTTCCCAGTGAGTCTCCTTCCTTCACTTACTAAGTCTTCCCTGCTCATTTCGCCCTTTTCGTTTCCCTTCCTTCGATTTCTTGCTATTCTTTCGCCTCTCCGAGATGGCAAGCTCCTCCGAACCCGCTGTTGGCGTTCAGGGCCCTTGGTACCTGACCATGGAGAGCCGATTTGATGAGGAGGGTGCTCGGCGCCTGGTTCGGACGTATGGGCTTCCTAATGACCACGAAATAATTATAGCCGACCCGACCGACCGGCCACATGACCCGCCGATCGGCACAATTTGTTTCTTTTTAGATCAATTCCAGGGCGGCCTCAGATTTCCTACCCATCCCTTTATTTTGGAGGTTTGTAACTATTTCCGCATCCCGCTCGGCCAACTTGTGCCGAATTCCTTTAGGCTGCTGAGCGGAGTGGTCGTCCTCTTTAAGTTGCACAGTATTCCTCTTGACCCTAAAATATTCCACTTCTTCTTCTACCCCAAACAATCCGAGCCGGGCACTTTTATTTTCCAAAGTAGAATAGGCTTTAAATTTTTTGATAATATGCCGACCTCCAACAAACACTGGAAGGAGTTTTTCTTTACATCCGACTTCCCGAGGCCAAGATTCGAACCGGATGGCGGCATCACTGCCGACTCAGTATGAGCTTGGCAAGTTCGTACAACCCTATCTTCATGCGGCGAATCGTTGTCCACGATACAAGATCGACCATTCGCTCAAAGGTGTTGTATATTTTCGATTGTCTCCTGCTCGGCAAATCTCCGCATGAGTAAGGACCCTTTACTCCCTTGGTCTTTTTGTCTAATTGATTTTAATTTCTTTATTGCAGCTGAAGTCATGTGGCGCTCCAAGGCTACCGCTAACCTGAAATTGAAGTCCGTGGAAATTGAAGCGGCTACGAAAAGAGAGCTCGCCGAGCGGGGCCTCATCCCCAGCCGACCGGCAGATGCAGGAGAAAGGGGGGCGCAGTCCGCCCTTGAAACAGAAGCTGCCCCATCCGCTTCAACGGAGGTTGAGGCGGATCTCGTTTCCTCGGCTCCCGCCGAGCTGGGAATTCCCCCGGTTGGAGATCCACCATTGGAGGTTCGGCGAAAACGTCGAAGAGACCCCGGTCCCCCGCCACCCCAAGAGGGGAACCACAGGCGCCGATCGGCGTAGATCGGGACCCCTGTGGCCTCGCCTATCGCACAGCCCTCCGGCTCTCCTCCCCGAACTCGCCGCCGCTTACGTCGGTTGGGCGAAACTTCCACCATAGGGGAGTCCCCGCATCAGGCGGCCGCGACTGAAGAAGCGCCGTCCGGCCACCCTACCATCAAGACCACCCTCCGATTCCCGTCAGAGGAATATTTACTGTCTGCCGATCGGCCATCGAGCCCCGTTCACGAAATAACCCTGACTGGTCCGCTCGCCAAGCTCTTCGAGGACGCCCAGATTCAGGTGGCCCTTATGACGCCCAAGCAGCTCGGCGATAACAATATGCAGCAGGCCACTCAGGTAAACCCATCTTCATTCCCGTGTCATGCTATTGTTTGATTCCCGACATTATTATTTCCCTTACAGCGCTGGGCTGAGCAAATCGCCACGAGCCATCGGCTAGCCGAGTTGGAGGATCTCCTAGAAAAACTCCAAGTGTCGGGAGGTCCCACGGCCGAGCGGGAGAAACAAGCTCTTGAGGCCGAACAGAAGAAGGCTATCAATCTGGCTGCAGAGGTGGCCCGACTCGAAGACTTGGTGAAGAAGCGGGACGGGGACATGAAGCGCGCCAATGGTCGGAAGAGGCGAGCAATTGCTGATCTAGATAAAATGAAAGTCGAAGTCCGGGCCCTAGATCAGCAGTCTAAGAAGCTAGGGGCCGAGTTGGATGCCGAGCGGGAGATCCGTTCGGCCGAACGCACAAAAGCTGAGATGGACTTGAAGGCAGTCCAAGATACCTTAACCGCTTCCCGAGCGGCACTCAAAAAATATAAGGAGGGCGAGCCAAGTCGGCTAGCAGCAGCGCGCCAGGAATACATCCGCTCGGAGCGATTTGGCGAAAAGTTTGGTGGCAACGTCTCCTCAACCTTCCTCGAGGCGGTCAAGGTCACCACGGCGTACTTCAAGAAGGGGGGGCATCTTCATTCCCCCTCCCGAACTGGCGGCCATGATTGATGACATCCCGGACACCTTTTTTAATTTTGAGGATCCGGAGTGATGCGGGTTATTTCAAGCACTTTCTGTACTTCATCCGCTCGGCGGATGTAAAATTTTTGTACGTGCCGTTCGGCATAATTTTTCTTCTAATGAAACGATGCCCCTTTTCCTGTCTTCCTACTCATTGTCCATAATATTCTTCTGTTTGCTTAACATTGATGCTTGTAAAATTTTTGCCAGTCATGCTCTTAAGCTTTCTCCCTCACGCGTCCGATCGGCTTGGCTCATTGCATAAAGTCCGAGCGAGAAGACCTACTCGCTCTGCACGTATCCTGCTTGCGTGAAGTCAACAAACGCCGAGTATCGAAGGACCAACCCCCAATCGGGCCTGAATGTTTTAATATTTATAGTTTTCGCGGTTTCTTACTCTGATATTCGTTCTTCCGCTTGGTATATTTATAGCCGATCGGCGCGGCTCTCGATTTTTAACGACGGTGCTTGTCGGCGCGGATGTTTATAGCCGATCGGCGCGGCTCTCGATTTTTAACGACGGTGCTCGTCGGCGCGGATGTTTATAGCCGATCGGGCTCTCGATTTTAACGACGGTGCTCGCCGCGGATGTTTATAGCCGATCGACGCAGCCTCGATTTTAACGACGGTGCTCGCCGCGGATGTTTATAGCCGATCGCGGCTCTCGATTTTTAACGGTGCTCGTCGGTTTTCCGCTTGGTTTTTATACCGGTCGGTGCGGCTCTACGGTTTAACGTCTGGGCTAGACGACTCAGCTAATTTTGACGCTTCCGTTCGGCGAAGCTTTTTGCCCTCCTTTTTATCACTTTTGGTTCCTTTCACCCAGCTCGGATAACGTACTCTTGGCCGAATGGCTCAGGGTCTGCTTCGTCGAGCATCTGGGCTAGGATAATATACCTCCGTCCGAATGGTACGGGGCCTTCAATTTTAGAGCGCTTGGCCCGACCCATTTACCTCCGGCCGAGCGGCTCGGGGCCTTCGTTCTTTTGTCGGCGATGTCTTATTTGTTCTCTTGATTTTTCGTTTCTGCATTTCAAGTATTCAGTCGAAAAAAAGTACACAAGATGATTTACATATGCACACCTTTCACCCTGCCTGGTAAGGCTGGAGGTGGTTCGCGCTCCACGGCCTATCTAGCTGTCGACCTTCCTCATCCTCCAGATAATACGCGCCCGAGCGGAGCTTTTCGATGATTCTGAAGGGACCTGCCCATGGAGCTTCAAGCTTGCCGACGTCGCCGACCGGCTTGACTTTCTTCCAGACAAGGTCGCCGATCTGGAATGATCGGGGAATGACGCGCCGGTTATAGTTTTGCTTCATTCGTTGTCGGTACGCCATCAGCCGAACGGACGCCTTTGCCCTCTCCTCTTCTACCAAATCCAGCTCCATGTTTCTCCGTTCGGCGTTGTCCTCATCGTAGCTCTGGATCCGGGCGGACTCCACGCCGACTTCAACCGGAATGACGGCCTCGCCACCATATACCAAATGGAACGGTGTGACTCCTGTCCCTTCTTTTGGCGTTGTTCGGATGGCCCACAAGACGTTCGGCACTTCATCCGGCCAACTTCCTCCCAAATGATCGAGCCGAGCGCGCAGAATACGGAGAATTTCCCGGTTGGCCACTTCAGCTTGACCGTTGCTCTGAGGATAGGCCACGGATGTGAAATGTTGCTCAATGCCGTAGCTCTTGCACCAATCCTCCAACATCTTCCCTGTGAACTGCCGCCCGTTGTCGGACACTAGTCGGAGAGGGATGCCGAACCGACAAATGATGTGTTGCCAGATGAATTTTTTAACCATTTGTTCAGTGATCTTTGCTAGCGGCTCGGCCTCCACCCACTTGGAGAAATAGTCTACCGCCACTAGTAAAAATTTCCTCTGCCCGGCCGCCATCGGAAATGGACCGGCAATATCCATTCCCCATTGGTCGAACGGGCATGAAACGCTTGACGCCTTCATTTCTTCGGCCGGCCGGTGGGAGAAGTTGTGATACTTCTGGCATGAAAGGCAGGTAGATACTGTCCGAGCGGCATCTGTTTGTAAAGTTGGCCAAAAGTATCCGGCCAAGAGGATCTTCTTGGCCAATGAGCGCCCGCCCGGATGACCCCCGCATGATCCTTGATGTATTTCTTGGAGGATGTAAGCTGAGTCCTCCAAGCTTACACACTTCAGCAACGGGCGCGAGAAAGCTTTCTTGTAAAGCTGATCTCCGATGAGTGTAAACCGACCGGCTCTTCTTCTGAGGAGCCGGGCTGCATATTCATCGGAGGGTGTGGTGCCCGAACGGAGAAATTCTATAATAGGTGTCCTCCAGTCGCTTGGAAACGTGAGGCCTTGCATCCGATCGACGTGCGCCACCAGCAGTACTTTTTCAATTGGTTGCTGAATGGCAACTGGTGTTATTGAACTCGCGAGTTTGGCTAACTCGTCTGCTGCCTGGTTCTCCGTTCGGGGGATCTTCTGTATAAGAACCTCTCGGAAAGTAGCTTTGAGCTTTTCAAAGGCCTCAACGTAGAGTTTAAGCTGAACACTATTGATTTCAAAGGTGCCAGAAAGTTGTTGAGCGGCCAACTGTGAATCCGAATAGAGAGTCACCCGACCGGCACCCACATGCCGGGCTGCCTGCAATCCGTCTATGAGGGCCTCATATTCTGCTTCGTTGTTGGTAGCTTTGTAATCCAGCCGGACGGATAGGTGCATCTTCTCTTCTTGAGGTGAGAGCAGCAATATCCCGATCCCACTTCCGAGCCGAGTGGAGGACCCGTCCACATATATTCTCCACATAGCTTCCGGCTCTGGCCTTTGCACTTCGGTCACAAAATCAGCCAAGGATTGGGCTTTGATCGCCGAGCGGGGCTGATATTGGATGTCAAATTCACTTAATTCTGTCGTCCACTTGATGAGCCGTCCGGACGCTTCGGGATTCAACAGTACTCTTCCAAGTGGACTGTTCGTCCGGACAATGATGGTGTGAGCCAAGAAATACGGTCGAAGGCGCCGAGCGGCTAGAACCAAAGCAAAGGCCAACTTCTCGAGCCCGGTGTAACGAGATTCAGCATCCTTTAAAATGTGGCTTAGAAAATACACCGGCTGCTCTTCGCCGCTTGCCCTCACAAGTGCTGAGCCTACAGCATGCTCAGTCGATGACAAATAAATATAAAGTGACTCACCCCCGATCGGCTTGGCTAACACTGGCAGAGAATTAAGATACGTCTTCAATTCTCCGAACGCTCGGTCACATTCTTCGTCCCACTGGAACTTAGTAGCCTTGCGCAGGATCTTGAAGAATGGAAGGCTCCGGTCGGCGGTTTTGGAGATGAATCTGGACAAAGCAGTTATCCGACCGGTCAACCTCTGCACTTCTCTTGTATTTCTCGGGGGCGGCATGTCTTGCAGAGCTCTCACCTTGCTAGGATTTGCTTCGATTCCCCGTTCGGTCACTATGTACCCCAAGAAACGCCCTCCTTTTGCTCCGAACAAGCACTTCTGGGGATTTAGCTTGACTCCATATTTGCGCAGCGTTCGGAAGGTTTCTTCTATGTCCTTGAAAAGATCGGCCGCTCGGACAGACTTAATGAGAATGTCGTCCACATAGACTTCCAGATTCCGCCCGATCTGCTCCCTGAACACTTTGTTCATCAAGCGTTGATAGGTGGCCCCAGCATTCTTCAGTCCGAACGGCATCACATTGTAACAATACGTGCCGTCGGTGGTCACAAATCTAACCTTTTCTTGATCTTCACGGGCGAGCGGCACCTGATGATAGCCTTGGTATGCGTCGAGCATGCAAATCAATTCACAACCGGCCGTAGAGTCCACCAGCTGATCTATCCGGGGCAAGGGATAAAAATCTTTGGGGCATGCTTTGTTTAAGTCCCGAAAGTCGATGCAGACTCTCCACTTGCCGCCCGGCTTGGAGACCAATACCACGTTGGCCAGCCAGCTTGGGAACTGCACCTCGCGTATGTGGCCGGCCTCCAGAAGCTTTTCTACTTCCGCCCGGATTATGGCATTCTGCTCGGCACTGAAATCTCTTTTTCTCTGCTTCACTGGCCGAGCGTCCGGTCGGACATGCAACTCATGCTGCGCCAGGCTCGGTGAAATTCCGGGCAACTCATGTGTCGACCAGACGAAGACATCATGATTTCGTTGGAGGCATTGGATCAGCTTCTCCTTCTGTTCTTCCTCCAGATCAGAGGCGATAAAAGTCGTGGCCTCCGATCGGGTCAGATGGATCTGAACTTCCTCCTTTTCATCATAAATCAAAGCAGGAGGTTTCTCGGTTATGGCGTGTACCTCGATTCGGGGCGCCTTCCGAGCGGAACAAGCTTCTGCTCGGATCATCTCTATATAGCACCGCCGAGCTGCTAGCTGATCTCCACGCACTTCTCCCACTTTGTCCTCCACGGGGAACTTTATCTTCTGGTGGAAGGTTGAGACAACCGCTCGGAATTCGCCGAGCGCCGGTCGTCCCAAAATGACGTTGTAGGATGATGAAGAGTCGACCACCACGAAGTTTATTGTCCTGGTCCTCCTAAGCGGCTCTTCTCCCAGCGAGGTGGCCAGCCGGATCTGTCCGACCGGCTGAACTTCGTTGCCCGTAAACCCGTAGAGCGGGGTCGTCATGGGCAGCAGCTCGGCACGATCAATTTGCAGCTGATCGAACGCCTTCTTGAATATGATGTTGACCGAGCTCCCTGTGTCAACAAATATGCGGTGAACGGTGTAATTTGCTATTACCGCTTTAATGAGCAGCGCGTCGTCGTGGGGCACTTCTACTCCTTCTATGTCTCCGGGCCCGAAAGTGATTTCCGGTCCACTTGCCCGCTCTTGTCTACAGCCGACCGCGTGGATCTGCAGCTGCCGAACGCCCGCCTTTCTGGCCCGGTTGGAGTCTCCTCCGGTTGGCCCGCCAGCAATGACGTTGATCTCGCCCCGGGAAGTATTGCTCGACGCCCGGCGATTCTCCTGTCTTGGAGATCGGTGCCGATCGGGTGTCTGTTGATGTCGCCTTTCGGTGCGGGTCCGGTCGACTTCACGGGTCCTTTGTCTCCTGTCGATGGGAGGAGACCGTCGTTCGGCTTTCCTGGGAACGGGATTAGCCACGAAGGGAAGACTTCGACAATCCCTCGTGTTGTGCGTATCTGACTGGTGGAAGGAGCAGAACATAGGGGGCCCACCTCTTCTTTGGCTTGGGCCGAGCGGCGGCCACTTCTTGTACGTGCGATCTGGCGTGGGGGGATCGAATTGCTTCGGCCCTCGGTCCTCTGGGTGGCTGCTGAGCGGCGTGCTGTTTCCGCTCGGTCTGAACAGGTGCGCGCTCGGTTGGAGTTTCCTTTTTCCGAGCGGCCTGCGCTTCTTCCACATTTATGTATTCGTTGGCCCGATGCAGCATGTGATCATAATCTCGGGGTGGCTTTCGGATGAGCGACCGAAAGAAGTCTCCATCTACAAGGCCTTGTGTGAAGGCGTTCATCATCGTCTCCGATGTGGCCGTTGGGATGTCCATCGCCACTTGGTTGAATCGCTGGATGTAAGCTCGAAGCGATTCTTTTGGCTCTTGCTTGATGGCAAACAAGCTGACACTTGTCTTCTGATAACGCCGACTGCTAGCGAAGTGGTGGAGGAAGGCCGTTCGGAAGTCCTTAAAGCTGGCGATGGATCCGTCCGGCAGCCTCCGAAACCACCGTTGAGCCGATCCCGAGAGAGTTGTAAGGAAGACGCGGCACTTTACTCCATCTGTATATTGATGGAGTGTAGCTGTGTTATCGAACTTACCCAGATGATCATCCGGGTCCGTTGTTCCGTTGTACTCGCCGATCGTCGGAGGCACGTAGTGCTTGGGTAGAGGGTCTCGTAGAATAGCCTCCGAGAATTGGCGATTGATCCGCTCGGGAGATGAGTCCGCCCGGGGAGCTTTTCCTTTTCTGTCATCCCGCCTTGGCATTTCGTCTGAAGAAGAGCCTCTATCTCTCCGAGCTGGTGCGGCTTCAGGGGTACGAAATAAGGCCCGGTGGAATGCGACGGTGGCCGGAGGTGCTTCCGCTCGGCCGCCCGACGCAGATGTTGCTTGTTGCTCCGGCTGCTTTCTGTTTTTGTTCCACAAGTTTGGCGGCCCTTATCTCGACTAGAGCTTCGAGTTCTTCCGTCGAAAGCGCCACCGTGTGTTGTCGTCCAACCTCGTCCATCGTTCTTGTTCGGATGCAGGTGCGTTCCCACAGACGGCGCCAATTTGATCCTGTCCGAACCAGGAGTCAACGGACACTGGGCACGTGGCGCTCCCTGCTGGATCCTCGAGCGCTCCGGCGAACCTGCAGTAAAACCGAGCCGGGAGGGGTGTCCCGGCGACGGCCCTCCGACGCTCAAGTCAGGCGAGGAATAACGAATAGGTGGCCTCAAGATGAAGATTTTTGCATACCTCCGGTGAAGAAATGGAGGCCTTATATAGACCTCTCGAAGAAGCCTGGGCGCGCCAGTCGAAGCAACCACCTGCCTTTGACCATGCCCAGGTATGGGTCTGTCAGAAGGGCCATGCCCAAATATGGATCTGTCAGGCAGACGTCCATGAGACCATACTGCTATTGTATCCACCTTTCCATGATGTGACGGCAAGATCCTCCATCGTGCGATCTTGTGTACGGCCTAGTCATCCTTCTGCTGATATCCCATATCCCGAGCTGAGCGCATAGGCCGCTCGGCCACCTTTGTACCCTCGCCCGTATTTTGGCCGAACGGACAACCCGCTCGGCCCTCTGGCCCCTGCCGAGCGGACTACCGCTCGGCCCTTCGATCCTCCTACCTTGGCGTCGGAAACCCAAGCCCCTGGATGGGTTATCTCTAGCTCCGCTCGGACCTACCCATCTGCTCGGCGTGGCCGTTAACCGCTTAGTCAGCCCTTCATCGGTCCTCAAGCTGAGACCCTTCAGGAAGTGGGTCCCCCATTCTTACTGCCGGATCAACCGACAACAGAAATAATAAATTTGAAGCTCCTGGTCGTCGGGGTGTTGCTACAGTTGTTTTGGATCATCTCGTTAGCAGCGTGAGGAAGTAGGATCACTTGGGATGTGTTGTTGACAATTGTTGGTCGAGACCTCTTGATAAAGGCCATTGAAGGCGCCTCCAAGACCCTTGAGGGTGCCTCCATCATCGGCAAACTCGCAGCGAGGATGAGCTTTGACTCCTTCGCAGCCTATCTTCTTGAAGGCGCCTCCAGTGCCGTCCGAGGCACCTCAACTCTCCATGAGGGCGCCTCCAGCTCCGCTGCGTAGTCTCCTCTGTTAGGACAAAAAGTAGCTAGAGAGGGGGTGAATAGCTCGTCGCGTGCTCGTTGCTCGGTGTTGCTTGTTTCTTCAAGAATGCGCAGCGGAAAATACATAAACAAACACAAACACGCTAACACTAGGAGTTTACTTGGTATCCACCTCCAACGGAGATGACTAATCCAAGGATCCACACCATGCACGCACCCTCCACTATGAAAACACTCCTTTTCGGTAACTACCGAGGGCGGAGAAGCCCTACAAGACTCTCAGTACAAGAAGAAGAAAGGGCAGTAAAGAATAAGCAAAAGCTTACAAGAAATGCAGTAAAAACCCTAGCTTCTTCTTCTTCTCGTTGCAACTCGCCTCTTGACTTGGATGAACCTCCAAGAACCTTCAAGAACTGGCGGTGAGGAGCTTAGAGAGTGCTGGGGAGGAGCTGTGATGAATCTGGAATGAATCGGTGAAGTTCTGCTGAAGAAATCGCACGCCAACATCTATAAACAACGCCAACGGTCGAATCCCAATCGATTGGATTGCTCCCAATCGATTGGGGAGGCTTTGGATCGATCCACGGATCGATCCAGAGCGCCTCTGTGCTCTGGAAAAACTTCTGGATCGATCCACGGATCGATCCAGCACTTATCGCGCGAAGCAGCAGCGTCCCAATCGATCCACTGATCGATTGGGACCTCTGGATCGATCCACGGATCGATCCAGAGAGGTTCTGTTCGTGGGGACTCACCGGATCGATCCACGGATCGATCCAGATCTTCTGGATCGATCCACTGATCGATCCAAACCTGCTGGATCAATCCACGGATCAATCCAAACCTGCTGGATCAATCCACGGATCAATCCAAACCTGCTGGATCAATCCACGGATCAATCCAAACCTTGGTTTTTGCCCAAAACCAAGCCCAAAGCCCCCTAAACCAACATCTAGTCAACCATGACTTGTTGGTACATAAAACCTAGCATCCGGTCACCCTTGGCCAGCTAGGACTCTCTCACCAAGTGTCTGGTCAATCCCTTTGACCCACTTGGACTTTTCTCTTCTTGCCAAGTATCCGGTCACTCCCTAAGACCTACTTGGACTTTTCTTCCTCGTGCCAAGTATCCGGTCAATCCCTTTGACCTACTTGGACTCTCACCAGATGTCTGGTCAACCTTGACCCATCTGGATTTCTCTTGCCTGGCTTCACTCACCAGGACTTTCCCAATTGCCTAGCTTCACTCACTAGGTCTTTCACCTGGCTTCACTCACCAGGATTTTTCTCCTGCCTAGCTTCACTCACTAGGACTTCCCAATTGCCTAGCTTCACTCACTAGGTCTTTCACCTGGCTTCACTCACCAGGATTTTCCTCCTGCCTAACATCCCAGTCAAGTATCCGGTCATCCTTGACCTACTTGACTCTTCTTCAATCAATATCTTATTGTCAAACATCTAAACCCAAACCAAGACTCAGCTTGGTCAACCAGGTCAACCTTGACCTGAGGGATGTTGCACCAACAATCTCCCCCTTTTTGATGTTTGACAATACCACAATAACACTTACAATGCCACATGTAAGTTAGGCTAATCCCATAGCCTCATTCTTCATGCCACTAGGTAATGAAAGCATAAGTTAAGCTTTTCATTCTCCCCCTAAGAGGGAAAACTCCCTCTTAGATAATGAAAGCCTAACTTACTCCCTTTCACACGTCCTTTCATTCTCCCCCTATTGGCACACATCAACCTATGCCCCCTCTTTGGGCACACTTCAACAAATCCATTTGTTGAAAACTCTCCCCCTGAAGAGTTGCTCATCATTGGTTACAACTTCACTCGTTGAACCAACATGATAATGAAGGTCCCATACCCTTCATTTATCCTTAACTTCTTCCTCAATGTAGACAAATACCCAACCTTGAGCATTTTCTAACATCTTGAGTTCCCACTTGAAATAATGAGGATATCCACTCCCCATTTCAAGTTCAAAAGCTCGTCCATGAGCATTTTCTTTAAAGAAGGTTAACCACCTTCCAAGGTTCATGAAAATAATTTTCATGTCTTTAAAGAGTCCCTCCCCCTAAAGACATGGTGGTAACTTCTGTCATTGCACCAACAATGACTTGGAATCCCTAAACCTTTAGGAAACCCAAATTTAGAAGTTTTGGAGGTTCAAATATTCAAAATTTGAAACAAACCTCAACCTAAACTTCAACGAAGTCTTCCTTAACCATTCCATCCTTGTTTTCAACACGAAAACACTCGGTTTGTGTATACAAATGTATTTTTAAGGGTTTGGAATGGTTACATAGACTAACCATGGTTTAAAGATCAGGCCTTCCCAGCCAAAATCAGTAACTTGGATCGATTGGAGTTGGGTTCCAATCGATTGAACCTTTCTGAATCGATCCACTGATCGATTCAGACTCCCTGGATCGATCGGCTGATCAATCCAGTGAGCTTCTGCTCGCGGAATTACCTTCTGAATCGATCCACGGATCGATTCAGGAACTCCAATCGATCCATGGATCGATCGGAGTTCTGATAGTTGCTGAAATTCCATTTCAGTCAACTTCAGAAACCCCTAGAAAATTCTATAAAAATCCAAAAATCATGAAATTTCGTGTAGACATTATTTAGGGCATACTTAATCATGGAAAAATAGTTTTCTATGAAAATACATCATATTTTCAAAGATTGACATAAACTTGAAAACTTGCAAAAACTTTAGTGTTTTCTTCAAGTTTGTGTCTAACTATTCAATGGTGATTACTATCAAAAGACAGCCTTCACCAAGGTTTTCCAAAAACATTTAAAAATATTTTCAAAACCAATATCCCATCATGTTCCTTGGGCATAATGCACATGACTTGTACATTAGCTTTCCCAATGATGGGAAAACACATAACTATGTGTTTTGATGAACCTAAAACTCAAAAGAATGCACTAAATCAACATCTTGAGTTTTGTTCATCTTCCTAACATCTCACTTGTATCTAATGTACACTAAAACATGTACAAGTCACCTTATAGTCCTTGTGAGATGTGAGATTTTGGTTTTGCCCTAATCTGGGGATCATGCATGTCTATCTAGGCATTTTAAAGATATTAGACATCCACCTAGGATGTCACTTATTAATAAGTGTTGTTAAACGCCATTAGTCCTTAATTACAAGGAAATAAACTAATGCATGATAATGTTATGGCATACATCAAAATAAAATAACTTTCAAAAGAAAGATTCCTATAACTACATGATGTATGAATGTCATGACATGGTATTTTTGGATTTTTCATAACAAAACATGAATGCAAAAATAGACATGATGTCATGACATATGATGGGCAAACAATCATGGCAAGATTTAGCATAAATAAAATATACCTAGATTAACTATCTAAGTATCCTTAAAACCTTAGCTAAGCTTACAACTTAAACCTAGATTTGCCCTAAAGTGCTTTAAGAAAATGCCAAAGCTTAAATTGGCATTTCTAATTCCCTTGATTAATTTATGCCAGTCGAAAGTAAGCATATCCTCAAATGTTGGCATATTTCATTTTTCCACAAGAGTAGCACTTTTAAATTAAGGCCCGGATTACCTTAAATTTACTAAGAACATACCAAAATCCCAACTTGGTAGTTCTTATGAATTTCCCAATATGTGCCATTTAAGATTAAAATCAAATTTTCCACCATTAGGCACATTTTACTCTTTCAAGGAGTAAATAATAATTCCATTTCATTTTCAAAGGTTAACAAAAACCTTGAAAATGCTCCTTGAGTGTCAATTTCCTCAAAGTTGGGTTAACTACCCTTCTAATCGGAGTTGACACTCTCTAACCCATCTATGGGTAGAGAAGATGCTCCTAGGAACCCAACACCTATTGATGCTCCTTGGATGCTCTAGGTATTCACTAGGGATAACTTCCCTAGATACTTTCCTAGTGACCTTGTTTGGCTTCTTGGAGGCCTTGGTCACACTTTCTAGGTCAACTCTAGGGATAGCCTCCCTTGTGACCTTGTTAGTGACTTTCTTAGACTTCTTAGAAGCCTTAGTCACATTTGTTGCAAAAACACTCTTAGGGATGACTTCCCTAGTATTTTTGGCTTGACCACTAGACCTAGGGTTTGTTCCATAACTATATGGAACTCTATGGTAAGAGGGCAGATCCTTCTTAGCCTTTGGTTTGTATCCCAAACCTCTATGGCCATTGGATGACTTTTGTACCCCTAAACCTAGGTTATGCTCTTTTTGCCCTAATAGGATATTTTCCATCCTTTTTAGGGTCTTTTCCATTTTATCAAGTCTTGACCTCAAGACTTGATTTTCCATCACTAAGTCCTTAGTTTTTGTTTTTCCATTAAGTTCATGAGCATTTTTGTTTCTAGGCTTGTAGCTACAATCCTTAGAGTTCTTGCCTAGACTTTTACCTACATTCCTAGCCTTAGGTGTAGTAGTTTTGGCATGTAGGGCCACATGCTTTTCCTTAAAGCCCTCATGCTTCCTATTCTTATGGTAAATCGCATTAAAATGATAAAAGTTAGAACTATCATGCTTTTTACCATAATGTAAAGGGGTAGGCTCAATAAATGTTACCTTCTTCTTTACCTTGGAGGCTCCCCCTTGACTAATGCCTCCTTGAGCCTTGACCATCTTCTTCCCTTTGGGGCATTGACTTCGGTAATGCCCTTTTTGGTTGCAAGAAAAGCACACAATGTGCTCCTTGCTCTCTTTGTGTTCGGGATGGTCTCCTTGGGCTTCACCTTGCCTTTTGTGCCACTTGGCCCTTCTTCTTGGCCAATTTAGGGCACTTGCTCTTGTAGTGCCCATGTTCCCTACACTCAAAGCATATAATATGATTTTTATTATTAATTGAAATATTTATACCTTTGCTTGTAGGGGTGGCATCTTTTCCTTTGGATCCGGAGGTAGAAGCTTCCTCTTGATCGGACCTTGATTCTCCTCCATTTGATTTTTCTTGACTTGTGGAGGTAGAATCTTCTTCCTCCTCTTCGTCTTGACCCGGATGTAGAAACTTCTCCTTCTTCTTGATCCGGCGTCACCAAGGATTGCTCCCCCTCAATCCTAGAGGTGGAGGTTTCATCATCTTGAATATGAAACAAGGAGTATGCTCCCTCCTTGTTCCCTTCGTTGCATTCCTTTGAGGATGAAGCTTCTTGGATTTCCTCTTCTTCGGAGGTTGAGCATCTCTCAACCTCGGAGTCCTCCTCTTGGTCTTGCTCCAAAGAGTCACCCTCTCTGGATACTTCTTGCTCTTGTACAGTGGAGGGGATCTCTTCATGAAGCTTGGCCAATTTGCTCCATAATTCCTTTGCATCTTCAAATTCTCCAATTTTGCAAAGGATGGTGCTTGGCAATAAATTGACCAAAAGCTTGGTCACTTTGTCATTTGCATCGCACCTTTGGACTTGCTTCGAGCTCCATTTGCTTTTCTTGAGAAGCTTGCCCTTGGAGTTTGTTGGAGCTTCAAATCCTTCCATTAGAGCAAACCATTGCTCTATCTCCATCATAAGAAAGTTTTCAATTCTTGATTTCCAAGAATCGAAGCTCGTGGAAGTGTACGGTGGAGCCACCCTTGTGTCAAATCCAAGTCCATCTTGGAATTGCATCTTGAAGTTGAGCTTTATAAAGTCTTGAACTTGAAGAATTTGCTCCAACTTCTTCACCCTCTAGCTTTTCTTGTTATGCTTGACCCTTCCGGCGATGATTCCGGTGAAGAGCGGCCTTGCTCTGATACCACTTGTTAGGACCAAAAGTAGCTAGAGAGGGGGTGAATAGCTCGTCGCGTGCTCGTTGCTCGGTGTTGCTTGTTTCTTCAAGAATGCGCAGCGGAAAATACATAAACAAACACAAACACGCTAACACTAGGAGTTTACTTGGTATCCACCTCCAACGGAGATGACTAATCCAAGGATCCACACCATGCACGCACCCTCCACTATGAAAACACTCCTTTTCGGTAACTACCGAGGGCGGAGAAGCCCTACAAGACTCTCAGTACAAGAAGAAGAAAGGGCAGTAAAGAATAAGCAAAAGCTTACAAGAAATGCAGTAAAAACCCTAGCTTCTTCTTCTTCTCGTTGCAACTCGCCTCTTGACTTGGATGAACCTCCAAGAACCTTCAAGAACTGGCGGTGAGGAGCTTAGAGAGTGTTGGGGAGGAGCTGTGTTGAATCTGGAATGAATCGGTGAAGTTATGCTGAAGAAATCGCACGCCAACAGCTATAAACAACGTCAACGGTCGAATCCCAATCGATTGGATTGCTCCCAATCGATTGGGGAGGCTTTGGATCGATCCACGGATCGATCCAGAGCGCCTCTGTTGCCTGGATCGATCCACGGATCGATCCAGCACTTATCGCGCGAAGCAGCAGCGTCCCAATCGATCCACTGATCGATTGGGACCTCTGGATCGATCCACGGATCGATCCAGAGAGGTTCTGTTCGTGGGGACTCACCGGATCGATCCACGGATCGATCCAGATCTTCTGGATCGATCCACTAATCGATCCAAACCTGCTGGATCAATCCACGGATCAATCCAAACCTGCTGGATCAATCCACGGATCAATCCAAACCTTGGTTTTTGCCCAAAACCAAGCCCAAAGCCCCCTAAACCAACATCTAGTCAACCATGACTTGTTGGTACATAAAACCTAGCATCCGGTCACCCTTGGCCAGCTAGGACTCTCTCACCAAGTGTCTGGTCAATCCCTTTGACCCACTTGGACTTTTCTCTTCTTGCCAAGTATCCGGTCACTCCCTAAGACCTACTTGGACTTTTCTTCCTCGTGCCAAGTATCCGGTCAATCCCTTTGACCTACTTGGACTCTCACCAGATGTCTGGTTAACCTTGACCCATCTGGATTTCTCTTGCCTGGCTTCACTCACCAGGACTTTCCCAATTGCCTAGATTCACTCACTAGGTCTTTCACCTGGCTTCACTCACCAGGATTTTTCTCCTGCCTAGCTTCACTCACTAGGACTTCCCAATTGCCTAGCTTCACTCACTAGGTCTTTCACCTGGCTTCACTCACCAGGATTTTCCTCCTGCCTAACATCCCAGTCAAGTATCCGGTCATCCTTGACCTACTTGACTCTTCTTCAATCAATATCTTATTGTCAAACATCTAAACCCAAACCAAGACTCAGCTTGGTCAACCAGGTCAACCTTGACCTGAGGGATGTTGCACCAACATCCTCAGCCTTTGCACTTGAGGCGCACAAGCTCCATGGAGGGCGCCTCGGGTACTGTTCATCCGAGGTAAACCGTGTTATTTTGTCCCTGCAAGATACGTTAGTCCCAAAATACCAAGCATACCCTGCAACACAAAGTTAGTACACAACAATAAGACAAACATAAATATTTTGACAGTCATCGGATTGTCCGGTTCTGACTTCGGATTTTCAACCAGAAACCCTAGGTCGATTCGACGCCTACTGTTCCCTCACCGGGGAACGCATCCTCACCTACTCCACTCAGGAGCGTTACCTGTTGCCAGTCCGATCCTCCAGACCGAATGGACTTTTGCTCAGTGCTCGAGTCTTCAGGTCTTTCCGCTGGACGTCCGCTCCACGACCCGCCCTGACTTTCACCTAGTTCGCAACACCAGACTTTTCACATAGAGTCCCCGACTCTAAGACTTTTGCCCGAAGAGCTCGACCTGCCAAGGCTTTCCGCCTAGGGTTACCACCCCCTAGGGTTTTCGCCCTGCCTAACCGTAGGTAGGACTTTTGTCTAAGATACCTTTTCTTGCAAAGCTCATTCACACATGTTAGATAACAACACAACTTAACTTTGAATCCTTTGATATAATTAAAATACAGATTTGATCGTCGGATGCTTCCCGCGCCAACAACAACGATGAAAAAACATTTGTAACACTGCTACATTAACTATTTTACTTCAATAATTGAACCTTGCTATCCACCGCATTAAAAAAATTGGATGCTAAAGAAAGACCTGACTTGCAAATTGCATCAGGTGTTAAGACTGAATTCTTTCAATTCTTCATCTTCAAATTTCTCCCCTCTCCCTTTTCCAAGGAACAAGGAATTAATCATCAACAATTATCATAGAGTTCGTACTGAAAGGCTTAGATGGCTTGCAGATAACTTCATGGAGCCTTTTGGTCGGGAAGGCTTCTGATTGTGCTGTCCAACAATTTGGTGTGCAACATGGATCGAGTTGAATATGAGACCTCAAGAAGCTACTGTAGGATTCTCTCGCCAACTCTAAACTGATCATTAGCATCATTTACCGGGGGGAAAAAAAGAGAACATGTAAACAATAATATAAGAGTAATTAAAGATTAGGCCCAATGTAGGCATGGTGTGGGGAGACTAGGCTCAAAGTGTGCTTAGTGTGGGGATACTAGACTCAACTTGGGTCTGGTCTCTAGAGACCAGGCCATGTTAGGCTTGATCTGAGAGAAGATCAGACCCAATGTGGTCTTAGTCTCCCCACACCAAGCTCATAGTATTCCTTTGATCAAAATCAAAATTTGACGTTATATTTATCTTCCTCTCACTCAACCTTATCGAATTGATGTAAGTTTGTAGAAATCCAAATAGCCTAGGACTATAAGTGAATTTCAATCAAAATCCACTTATCAACCTAAAGAGTTCAGATTGTACCTATTTCGGGTACTGTAGATTTTTGTTATTGCAAGGAGTCTAAAGATCTAATCCATTATTTATTTCGGGCTCCCCAGAAGTGCTTTGGGATAAAACTTCAGTGGGGCATGAAAAAGAGGAAAAAACAAATTAATCGGAAAGAGAAGAGAGAGGAAAATTGTATGCAAATGAGAGATAAAAAGACTAAAAAGTCAACTTTGGTGGAAGGGGTAGAACATGAAGGGCAAACAAAGTTAGTGTGTCCTTTGATAATTATCAAAGTATTGTGCACCCTTTGGTGAATTCTCAAAGCTACGTGCATTCTTTGATAAATTTTAGTAAAAAAAATTAACTCTAACTAAGAAAATTTCATTTTGTAAAACATAATATTGCACATATTTAAACAAAAGGTGATAACATTCATCCTAGATGATCCAATTTCAACAACCCCCCCCCCCCCCCCCCCCAAGTTAGATACATATAGATAAATCACACGCATGTACCAATCATATCAATCCATGAAAATAATATAATATTGCACATAGAACATGGAAAAGATGATGGAGTACATGCCACATATTGATCATTTTACTCTAATAATTGTACTTTCCTCTCCCCTTCCTCATGCTCTATTATACTTTCCTCGCTCTTCGGGATGGACAGTTGACTAGCACATGATGGTATTGTCATCATGAGATCTGAGAGTCAAATTCTGCCTAGTAGCCAGGTGTCTGTCCTCTCCTATGGACTATTCAACTGTCCAAGATTAATAGTCACTTGTGATTTATTTCTTCCATATTTATCTAAAGATGAACTAGCGAAGACGCGGGAGATAAGCAAATCTCCTTTTACCATAATTATATCATTTTGCTCTAATAATTTCTCTCCACTTTACCCCTTTGTTTTGTTTTGTTTTATTTTGTTTTGTATTCTAGTGAAAATGTTTAAAAACTTATGTGATTCTCCATATAGGACATGGAAAAGATGGAGGAGTACATGCCACATATTGATTATATTATTTTGCTCCAATAATTGTACTTTCCTCTCCACTTCGTTTTGTTTTGTTTTTCTAATGAACATGTTTAACAACTTATCTGATTCTTCATCTTAAAGTTGTTACCCAAACAATTAAACAAACCTCCAGATGACCAGATCAAAAGGCCAAGGTCAAGGCAAGTATGCTTCAATCCATGGTGTAGATTAATATCGGCACATTTACCATCAACAGCCACACCAGGACAAATACAATTTGTAGGGTGAACAGAATATCTCGACTTCTAGGGGGCATCAGGGTCGACAATAAAGTCTTTGCACTCCATTGTTTTCTCACGCTTTGTTTGTCAACGTCTCTTCTTTGTTTCCCAAGGAAGAGAAAGCATCAAACAGCTAGAAATGACCTCGGGGAGATGGTTCGCGCTGACGGCCTTGGGATGGCTCGCTGAGAGCTTCGTGGGCGCCTTGGTCGGGAAGGCCGTCGATCGCGCTGTTCAACAGTTCGGTGAGCAGCATGGAGTTGAAGATGACCTCGAGAAGCTTAAGGATTCTCTCGATCACGCTAGGTTGACCATCAGCACCGTCGAGTGCTTACGGATCAACGATGAGGTCCTGCAGCAGAGATTGAAGGAGCTCCTGATACGCCTCAAGAATGCTGCTTATGATGCTGATGACTTATTGGATGAATTCCAATACAGAATTCTGGAGCAGCAGATCGAGCAGCAAGGAGATGAGGCTGGTAACCGACCATCATCTTCCTCCTACTCTACTCCCCCTCCAACCAAAAGGACAAAAATTTCATTTTCTAGTTATACCAGTGGTCTTTTCAGAAAAGGAGATGATGATGATGTGCAGAAGATCAGGAAAATAAAGGGGAGGCTAGATGACAACTCAGTTGCTCTTGAGAAAATTTACAGTTCGCTAAGCGCAGAAGATGATAGAGGAAAGAAACAATTGGTGTCCTCAGCGAGCCGGCAAACGAGCTCCCTTTCGACCGAACCTCATTTGTTTGGCAGAGACAAAGAGCTACAAGAACTCAAAGATTTGTTGTTGAAACCAGAAGTTGTATCTGAATTTGGCCAAAGTGGAGTGTCTGTTTTGTCTATTTATGGTATGGGAGGGATTGGGAAGACCACTCTGGCTCAGGAAGTCTTCAATGACAGTAGCGTGGAAGAATACTTTAAGCTCAGAATTTGGGTCTGTGTTTCTGAAAATTTCTACACAGATAGGCTGACCAGAGAGATTATAGAGTATGCAACCAAGAAGAAGTGTGATCTCACGAGTTTCGCTGCTCTTCAAGTGGATCTCAAGGAGAAGATCACGCCAGAGAGATTTCTTCTTGTATTGGACGATGTGTGGAACGAGGACAGGCACAAATGGGAGAGCCTCTGTGCACCATTGAGGTATGGAAAGCCTGGCAGCAAGATATTGGTAACAACTCGCTCTAGGAAGATTGCTGACATGATTGGTGATGTGGATCCCATTCATCTAGAAGGTCTCGATGAGGAAAGCTTCTGGGAATTTTTCAAGAAATGTGCATTTGGTTGTTCAAATAGTGGATTTCTTCATCCTCATATGGAAGCCATGGCGAAGAAGATGACTTGCAAGCTCAAGGGATTGCCGCTTGCAGCAAAGACTCTAGGAGGGTTGTTGAGCATGAAATTGGATGAGCAATACTGGGAAAGCATTTTAGATAGTGAAATATGGCAGCTTCCCCAAGAAGAAAATGGGATTATGCCAGTGCTACAACTGAGCTATCAACATCTCCCTCCTCATCTTAAGCAATGCTTTGCATTTTGCTCCTTGTTTCCTAAAGATTACAAGTTTTCTGAATTTGAGTTGATCGGTATTTGGATAGCAGAAGGATTTATAGTGCCTCAAGGAAGTACCAGAATGGAGGAGCTAGGAAGCAACTACTTTCATGAGTTAGTTAACAGGTCATTCATTCAAAAGTCAAAGGATGGAGTCTTTATAATGCATGACCTCATACATGATCTTGCAGAACTCATATCTATGGGAGAGTTTCACAGGATTGAAAAAGACAAGTCCCATGACATTTCTAACAACATTCGTCATCTTTCAATGCACGAAGAGGAAGAAGGTATGCAGACAAGAGTTTTAACAGAATTTTCTCATTATGATAAATTACGGACAATGATGTTGTCAGTAAGATTAAGTAGCAAGAGTTTTAATTTTGATTGTGGTATTTTGGAAAAATTAAAAAATATTCATGTACTTGCCCTGAATAATTGTTCTTTGGAAGAACTACCTGATAGTATTGGCAAGTTGATACATCTCCGCTATCTTGACTTATCCGGAAATTATGACATTCGACGGTTGCCTGAGTCATTATGCGACTTGTACAATCTGCAGACATTGAAATTAAACTATTGTTATAACTTAGAAAGTCTCCCGCATGGCATGATGAAGTTGATCAACTTGAGGAAACTTGATGTAGAAAATAAGTTTATTTCCGAGATAACAGAGGTCGGGAAGCTTACTTCTCTTCAGAATTTGGCTGCTTTCAAAGTGACAAAGGATAATGGACACAAACTTCCTGAATTAAACGGTTTGAAACAGCTCCGGGGAAAACTACGTATAACTAATCTTGAGAATGTGGAGAACAAAGATGAAGCAAATATTGCTAGTTTGAAGAGTAAAGAACACCTCAATGAGTTGGAACTAGAATGGACATCTATGCAAGAATCCGATTCAGATGTTAATTTGCACATCTCTGAGCAGGTGCTTGAAGGTCTCCAGCCACATCACAACATACAAAGTCTGACAATCAGAGGATACAATGGTGCTAGACCTCCCAATTGGCTACACGGACAAGTATATTCTAGATTGGAAGCTTTCCATCTTGAAAATTGTAAAAGGTGGAACGATTTATCGGTTATTGGACAACTATCACAGTTAAAGTCCCTCTCCCTTGTGAAAATTCCAGTCCACACCCAAAATTTACACAATTTGTTCGATCCAATAGTCTGCAAGTTCTTCTCCCAACTAGAAAGTTTGGTACTAGAGGGCATTACCATGTTGGAGGATCTCCCAAATCTTGGACAACTTCCATGTCTGACGGTTATTAGCATTAAGAGTTTGCCGGGAGTGAAAATGCTAGGCAATAAATTCTTTGCCAGGACAAAAGAAGGCAGTTGCTTTCCTAGACTACGTACTCTCCGTTTCACAGAAATGCCGGCATGGGAAGAGTTCTACGGCTCCGATGATAGAAATCTATTTCCCTGTTTGGAGGATCTTGATATTTCAAATTGCCAAAAGCTGCAGATGTTACCTCCCCTTCCTCCTTCAATTCAACATGTAAAATTAAATAACGTTGGGCTGGTAGATTGTCCAAGATTCTGGAAAGCAATTGATGAATGTAGCAGGATAACTAATTCTGCATCTCTTACGTATTTGTCCATTCAGAATTGTCCAAATTTGACAAGTCTAGAACAAGGGTTACTACCACACCATCTGCAGCGGATTCGTATAGAAAACTGTGAACAATTGTCGTGGGTGCCGGTCAAAAGGTTGAAAGAACTCAACTCTTTATGGTCGTTGTCAATAAAAGAGTGCCCGAAGCTCATGGGCATGAGCACACCAGATGAGTACATTGATTTCCAGCTCCCGCCATCAATTAAAGAACTATGTTTGTCTGATTGTGGAAATCTATCCCAATCACTGCTTGGCTTCCTGCATAACCTGACCTCGTTAGCTGTCTTGTTGATAAGCAAATGTCCCAATCTAGTTTCTTTGCCAGTAGAACCATCGCTTAGATTGATTCGTATAGAAATCCAGAACTGCAATGAGTTGAGATCAGTAGAAGGGCTACCAATAAAAAATCTGGAGGTCTTGAAGATTAAAGGATGTCCTAAGCTTCTACTTCCACAAACAGAGAAATTGCCAGTGTGGGAGTTAGAGATTGATGACACAGCGTTTATGAATCAACCTCTCATAAAAAATTCATTATCATCTGTCAGTGAACTTACAATCTCATCCTCTCGTGAAGCGGTGATGTTTGAGGGGGAAGATCAGGAGTCACTGCAAAGCTTGACATCTCTCCATTCCTTTTGTTTCTCTGATTGCAAGAATCTACAATCCCTGCCAACAAAGTTATACACCCTTAAGTCCCTTCAGGTTTTGAGGATACATAATTGCCCACAAATTCAGTCTCTGCCAGAGAAGGGGTTACCTCCTTCCCTCACAGATCTAGAATTTGAAGGCTGTGATCGGGCACTGGAGCAGCAGTTGGTAAGACACTTGGCAGAGATTAAGAAGTCATGGCTTATTCCATCATCACTAAGACACTTGGTGGTGGAGGTAAAATCACGATAGTATTTATTTTCTTCAGTAGAGTAATGATACTATTTAAAAGCTACAAGGAGATTGATCTTTCATTATTTGATAGCAACGGTTATTTCTGCTATCAAAGTTGTCAAATCTTCAGATGCTATTTTAACAAACTTCCTACAAGTGCAATGTAACTCATTTCTTCTGTCTGGTTGTTAATGCAGGGAACCTGCTGAGCCTGAATGGATGTAAAAAAAAATAACCCGAGCCATCCGCCTATAAATACTGGAGCACTCTATGAAGTACATGCGCCATCTTTCAACATAGTAATGCATATTACCAGGTATCATTGTCATTTCCTTGAAAAAAGGTTAAACAAGTGCATTTATAACTGTCTTAGTTCACCGGATCATTTAATTATGCTGTGTCTGTCTTTGCAAACTCTATTTTTGCTAGATTAGCTAGGGTGAGTTTGCCCCCCTTTCTTGCTTTTTTTTAAAAAAAAATTATAAGAATAAACTTGTGAATGTTGACTGATCAAATAGTTGTTGTAACTCAAAAATATAAACTGACTGTTTGAATACTTTAGTTGTCTTAAAAAAAATTGAAAATATTGGCACCTAGTTTTGGGGGCACATATTGCCTTTGTTTTGGAGAAAATGTTTGAAGTAAATACCGAGCGGAGCATTAGAATACGCACTCAACGAGGAGAATTTAGGGGGAGAGGATGATGCAGGACCAACGATCTTAATTTTAATGAGTCATCACTTTTGATGTAGATAGTGTTTTTTTTTCAATCGCAAATCATGGACTTAAATCTATTAATCGACCAAATTTTGAATCCGAAAAATATTATTTAGGGCCTTTGGGAAGACTCTCATCATTTTTTTTTGACTATTTTTATTAATTTATATTTTTTAATTGTCACGCCCCAGAGGAGTCTCTGTCCGAAGAAATTTCGGCAGCACCTCCCCTGTACGGGTGACAATCTGGAGCACTTCTACAGGCATAATATACCTCAGCCACATGCGGCTGGAATCATAACAATAAAAGAAAACAAACACCACGCAGTTAATATCAAATTCAGCCTCTGGCTGACATAACCACGCAGTTAAAAGTAAAGCAGCCCACTCGGCTGTACCAAAACCAAAACACAACAAAAACTGATAGAAACCAAATACAACCAAACACAAAACTGCTAGCCGGCTAGACTTACACAACCAACAACAAATACAAAATACCACATAACAACATCAACACTCCAAAAATAAAACCGAAGTACAGAGCTAACAAACTAATACATAAAACAAACAAAACATACGTGAAACCGATAAGTCTTCTGATGTGACGTGGGGACCAGCAGATAGGATGCTCCAAGCGACACCATAAATAACCTGGTACCTGAAAAAGATAGTGTCAATGGGGGTGAGTTCAACAACTCAGCGAATACCAATGGACATGAGTAGTAAGATATATCTAACAGCAACAAACATGGAATACAGCTTCCTAATCATATATAGGGAATATGCAAAACTGAAAGGTAACTGAGGAAGCTGTACTGACCAGGAACTCCTATCCAGACAAAAGGGTCATCAAACCGAAAGTGTCAATAATCCTGTATGCAGGTCAAAGGTATGCATCCAACCAAAATGCAGCAACCAAATGCAGCAAACACAATCACAATAATATAAATACATCAATGCATATGATGCTAATGATGCGTCCTGGTCACCCCTGACGCTAGTCAGTCCTCTCACACACAAATGGCGAGACCGAGTGGGTAGGGCTATGACAACCATGCACTCTGTCGTCACTGCTCCTGATGAGTGACCGAGTGGATGGGATGCTGTCGGAGTACTCCTGTCCTGTGACCCCAAATCATAAATGGGGGAGCTCAATGCTCTCAACTCCCGGTACACGATGACGGGGAGGTATCTCTGCCGGCTACCACGCTGAGTCACCTGACCAACGGAGCCAAACAGAGTCCACCGTCTGCCGGCTACTACGCTGCTACACTAAATGCCAGCGGAGCCAAACAGAGCGGAACTGTCTGCCGGCTACCACGCTGGGTCATATGACCAACGGAGCCAAACAGCAGAACCGCCACACACCTGCCTGATATACCACTAAACCATGAGTGGGGGTGTGTGAAGTACATGTAACTGGCGATGGACTCAACCATAGTGGAGCCGACAATCGCACAGCATGCAATCATGATGCATGTCACTATGCATAACAAAAACTGATCAACATAACCATATCCATATATACAAAATGGGTACTGTAAAAGCGATGGTCACATACCAAAATATAGAATACACAGGTCAGATAGAATATCAAAAACCTATGTCCTGAATATAATAAGTATGGATTATCCTGATCAGCATAGAAAAATCCATATATACATAATATGGGTACCACAATATCAGTAGGTCAATCCACGGATCTAGGGCATACAAGTCCTCTATGGTATAGCAACCTAGATCCTAAATATATCTCCTTCCATAACCTATGTACCAACAATATGCAGATATCAAGAATCAAGGTCTAGGTACACGAATCATATATGATATACAAATAGAGGTACACAAGCCAGTCATGGCATAAAACCTAAGTATAAGATAATCTCGATACACATGACTGAAACCAAAAATCCAGAACCTAGTCCTAACCTCAGTAAAACATAGTCTGTCACTTATTCTAGAAACTAAGATACTCATGGTAATACAGTACTCATGACAATAAATCACATGATATAAGCACGGATACGTCACAGGCGATAAACCTAACATACTATGGATATCAAACAGTGACATACCAAAGACAAACATGTTCATTGCTTGTAGTTATAAAATACTATGCATATCCAAAGACAATATCATAAAAGATAAGTCAAGAGGTACCCGCCTTTAGATGTAGATCGTGTCAAACTAATCTCTTGTCGAGACCCTCGTCCCGAATCCAAGTCCTGCTAACATAATAACTCTGAATCAACTAATCCAATCCAATTAGGAGTTGCTATAAAGCATAGTCAATCACAACAACTTAATCTAGATCAATTCATAAGAACTCACCCAAATCCAGTCGACTTCGTTGTTGACTCACTCGAAGATAACTGTTGTCTTCCAAAACCAAATACCTAAAATCATCACTTGTTTATCGGTATTCAACAGGTCCATAATGCTACTAAATGGATCATATTTGCTGAAAACCACCCACCTAGCACTTACAAATCAGATCATGAGGAAGTAGTTCTAGCGTCGATCCTTCTCCGGCGACCACAACACCCGGCGAAGATGCAGGTGTTGGAGCGTCTCACTGGTGGTGTCGGAGAGTGGACAGAAGCTAGGGCACGAAAATGTACCTCTCATGTTGGGCGTCGATCTAGGGCAACACCACAAGAAGAAGACTCGGATGCTAGATTCCCGGCGATCTCCAAATGCCTGCGACCAGAAGAGGAGAGGGAGGAGTTGACATTAGGGTTCCTGTGGCCGGCGGCTCTGAGCTGTGCTGATCGATCGGCGGCGGCAGTGGAGTACGAGGACTTAGGGCATAGCAGCGGCGCTGGATTCCAGTGGCCGGCGGAAGAGAAGGAGAGGCCGGCGGTAGACTGAGATCTCTGCGGCGACGAGGCAACGGCAGAGGGAAGGGCTGCTGTTGGCGGTGAACTCATGGTGGTCGGCGCCGAGAGAAAGAGGAAAGGGTGGGATCGACGTCGGGAGAAAAGGGGAAGAAATAAGGGTAGAAATGAAACTGTCGGGGAGTAGTTCTGCGGGGAAGAAGAATAAAAAGAAAATAAAAATAGGGAAAGAAATAAAACTTTTCCTCGTTCAGTGAGGTAGCCTAAACAGGCTTTTCCGGATCACGTTTTAACCCCGTAACCTGACTCATACGAGCTCCGAAAAATTCCAGAAAAATTTCTAAAAATTCCAGAAAATTCTCTTATCCTTATTCGTCATTTTTCCGGTATTTTACATTCTCCCCCACTAATAAAAATTTGGTCCCCAAATTTCGTTATCTACCATCAGCAAGTACTAGCAAACGCTAAACAGTATAAATGCTGAATGGAACCATAACTTACATATCTCAAGTGAAAAGGTGGGAATATCGAGCTCGGATAGTATCCTCGAGCTCCCAAATAGCCTCCTCGTCCGAATGATGTTGCCATCCGACTTTAACCAGCCGGATAGTCTTGTTCCACAACTGACGCTCTTTCCGGTCCAGAATCCGTACCGGAATCTCCTCATAAGTGATGTCAGGCTGAACAGGAACTGAGATATCTGTCAGCACATGCGTCAGGTCGGGTACATATCCCCTCAACATAGATACGTGGAATATATAGTGCACGCCTGACAGGGACGGTGGTAGTGCCGCCTATAAGCTACTGCTCCAATCCTCTCCAGGATCTCGAAAGGGTCAATGTACCGCGGAGCTAGCTTACCTCTGATGCCAAATCTCTTCACCCCTTCCGTGGGTGAAACTTGCAGAAATACATGGTCGCAAATGGAGAACTCTAAGAGTCTCCAACTCCGGTCAGCATAACTCTCTTCTGGCAGTCCTGTGCCTCTGACACTCTCTGTCTAATAGTACGGACCAATTCTGCCTCATGCTGAGCTATATGAGGTCCCAACAACTGAGTCTCCCCAACCTCATCCAGAGGGTGGTGTCCGACAAGGTCTACCATACAACGCCTCAAACGGTGCCATCTGACAGGCGAATATAAGCTGTTGTTGTAGGCGAACTCTACCAATGGCAGATGGTCCTTCCAACTACCTCCAAAATCCAATACACACAATCTCAGCAAGTCCTCTAGAGTCTGAAAGGTCCGCTCTGACTGTCCATCTGTTTGCGGATGGAAACTGTACTAAATCAGAGCTGAGTGCCCAAGGCATGTCGCAGACTCTGCCAGAAACGAGACGTGAAACAGGGGCCTCTATCCGAAATAATAGTCAACGGGACACCATGTGATCTGATGATCTCCCGGCAAAACAGATCTACCAATCGATCCAGGAAATCAGTCTTCCGGATCGCTAAAAAGTGCGCGGATTTGGTTAATTGATCAACAATTACCCAAATCGCGTCTTGGTCTCGTCATGTCCTCGACAAACTCACCACAAAGTCCTTAGTATTATGTTCTCATTTCCACTCAGGAAATAAAAATCCGCTGAAACAATCCGGCAGGTATCTGGTGCTCATCCTTCACCTTCTAACAGACAAGACATCTTGCTACAAAATCTGCGATGTCTTCCTTCACACTGTTCTGCCAATAGGAACGCCTCAAATCTCGGTACATGCGGTTCCACCTGAATGGATCGCAAATCGAGAGCGATGAGTCTCATGAAGTAGCTCCTGCAAGACCAGATAAGACTGGGGTACGCATAATCTGCCTCGAAAGTATATAATACCCTCCTCGTCTCGTGTGAACTCGGTCTACTGCCCGGAAGCTATCTGACTGCAAATAAACTGCAAATACTGATCAACAGCCTAGGGCTCTCGGATCCTCGTCCTGATCGACGACTGAACAACCATGGTAACCAGAATACCCTGCTCTGTCCGTCCCTTACCCCTCAAGGCCCAACTCGGAGAAACCTTGAATCAAGTCTGTGACCACAACTCGGTGGCACGCTAAAGTCCCTCTGGACTTCCTGCTAAGTGCATCGGCAACCACTTTAGCTTTTCCCCATGTGTGATAGCTAATGGTACAATCAAAATCCTTCAGGAACTTCATCCACCTCCTCTATCTGAGATTTGGTTCCTTCTAAGTAAAACAGATATTTGAGACTCTTATGGTCAGTGAGAATCTCAAATGTAACGTCATATAAATAATGTCGCCAAATCTTCATGGCAAAAATAATGGCGACAAGCTTCAGATCATGTACAGGGTAGTTCTTCTCATGCTTCTTCAACCGACGAAAAGCATAGGAGACTACTCTATCGTGCTGCATCAAAACAGCGTCCAAACCCAGTAGAGATGCGTCGGTATAGAGCACGAATTCGTCCTCTCTAGAAGGTAAAACCAAAAATCGGAGCCGACACTAAACTCCGCTTCAGCTCCTAAAAGCTGGTCTTGCAAACCTCAGTCCAAGTGAACTTCACGCCTTTCCTGATCAGGCGTGTAAGTAGCATAGCAATCCGTGAGAAACCCTCAACGTATCTCCGGAAATATCGAGCCAAACAAAGGAAGTTGCGAGCCTCTTATATCGACTCCGTCTACTCCCAACGGTAACAACCTCGATCTCCTGTGGAACCACGGTATACTCCTACTGGTGACCGCGTGTCCTAATCATCATCACATAAGACAATCCAAATAAGCACTACTGATCATCACATATTGATGTTCTCGTCGAAACATTCCTAGATCTAAGCAAAGGTGGTGTACGTGACTCACCGCGGATCCGAAATAGATCACAACATCGTCAACAAAGACAATGGAAATCGATCCAAACATTCTAGGGATACCCAAATCATCGAGTCCATGATAACATCTAGGGCACCGCAAGCACTAATGGTAAAACCAAAACACATAGTATCCGTATCACAGACATTCCTAACCATAACATCCTCAACAATAAACAGATCTGATCACCAACGATATATAATCACCAAAGAATAGATCCTCTAGTGCGAGAGCAATGCTCCATCACACGAAACACCACATATGTGGGAGCAACGCTCTACCACAAGAAATCCTCCATTTATTATACACCAAACATACACACAACTCAGGTATATATTCAGTATGATACCTCCAACAATACATACCGAACACGTGTGCAAAAACCAACGTAGGTATAATCGACAATACACCTCCAATAATTCTCACAACACATACCAAATGAGTATAATCACTTAATACTTCCAATTAAGCCTAATAGACACAAGTGTACCCCATAAATCAAATATAATCCAAAATAAAACAATCTAATCATCAGAAAATAACAATATATCACAATATCTTATCTAACAATATCCATTGCGAGCCTGAAGAGGTTGGAACACCTAACGGCAATAGAAGACTAAGTGCTCCACTTGGAACGTTACTTCAGTGCTCGGTTCTGCTCAGCAGTAGAATTCAATAATTCTATTCCTTTGCTACTCTTGCTCTGTTCTTCTAAGGTGCAATAACTACATCAATTGTCAACCAGATAGCAACCCTTGTGCCAGCTAATCAAAACCAAATTGGGTAGGTCAATGTGTAGCTTTAGTGTCCCCATTTATCCAATTGTTGTATTGAATTACTTATCCTTTTCCTTATCTCCACTTCTATTGATGTGAAGTGCAGTATCAAACTCAGCGTGTTGGTCTAGGTGAAATTCAAATGCAATTTCTCTGTATGAGACATAATTATTGTAATAAGGACTTAGAAAATTCTCAACTTTTAATAACCCAAGACACTGGCCCTCATTTTATAAAGAGAATCCAATTTACTCATCCACGTCCAATTGCTTCAAAATGAAATGGGCAATGTTTCCATCTCCAAGCTTGGTCTACTCCACTTATATGCAAATTATTGGAAGTCATCAATACTACAATGGTAGCTAAGGTTCAGTAAGATACAACATCACCAAGACTACATGATTACACTATTATCTATGGTGTACAATTATCTTTAATCAAAAATTTAATTTCAAATCTGCATAACTCATCCTCAAACATAGCCTTGACTAATTCTTTAGGCACAACATTTACACGCCAATCCAAGGTTCTTTTAATATTCACCTTAGCCTCAATTAGTTCTTATAAAATAGTCATCCTACAATGGAAGTCATCCAACATGATCATTTTTAAATATGTCATGTATAATTGTTTTGGTCTTTCTATATAACCTACCCTTTATACTCCAAATCCAGATGATTCAAGTTGTCCATCTATAGAATCTATCCACTACCCAGCTAATAATAACAGAGGCTGGTATGTGCCTCAATCTTCTAACCAACTATTCGTAACAGAAACTAAAACTACTGTGGGTATAATATGTAAAATCACCAAAGCCTATAATCCTTAATCTCTATTAAGGTGAATCAAGATCAGTGGCCAACCCATCACATATATATATGTTACAACAACCAGACAGGTACTAATAAGGAATACTAATACATGTCATAAACTATAATAGTCAACAGTGCATATACTAACCAAAAAGGTAGGATAATATATACCAACATACCTCCTATAGCTTGAAGATGTCCTGTTGCTGCCAGGTCCCAAAAACCCGAAAAGTCACATCGATAAGACTAAAACACAAAATCCGAAACACAGAAAAATAAGACTAGTAAGCCGATCTCTGATACCAAATAAATTGGTATCAGATAAATCTCGAAAATCCAAAACACATAGCAAGTATCGTATACCTGCTCTGATACCACTAAATTGTCACGCCCCAGAGGAGTCTCTGTCCGAAGAAATTTCGGCAGCACCTCCCCTGTACGGGTGACAATCTGGAGCACTTCTACAGGCATAATATACCTCAGCCACATGCGACTGGAATCATAACAATAAAAGAAAACAAACACCACGCAGTTAATATCAAATTCAGCCTCTGGCTGACACAACCACGCAGTTAAAAGTAAAGCAGCCCACTCGGCTGTACCAAATGAGGAAGCTGTACTCACCAGGAACTCCTATCCAGACAAAAGGGTCGTCAAACCGAAAGTGTCAATAATCCTGTATGCAGGTCAAAGGTATGCATCCAACCAAAATGCAGCAACCAAATGCAGCAAACACAATCATAATAATATAAATACATCAATGCATATGATGCTAATGATGCGTCCTGGTCACCCCTGACGCCAGTCAGTCCTCTCACACACAAATGGCGAGACCGAGTGGGTAGGGCTATGACAACCGTGCACTCTGTCGTCACTGCTCCTGATGAGTGACCGAGTGGACGGGATGCTGTCGGAGTACTCCTGTCCTGTGACCCCAAATCATAAATGGGGGAGCTCAATGCTCTCAACTCCCGGTACACGATGACGGGGAGGTATCTCTGCCGGCTACCACGCTGAGTCACCTGACCAACGGAGCCAAACAGAGTCCACCGTCTGCCGGCTACTACGCTGCTACACTAAATGCCAGTGGAGCCAAACAGAGCGGACAGGGACTACTCTGGGTCATGACACAAACAGCAGAACCGCCACACACCTGCCTGATATACCACTAAACCATGAGTGGGGGTGTGTGCAGTACATGTAACTGGCGATTGACTCAACCATAGTGGAGCAGACAATCGCACAGCATGCAATCATGATGCATGTCACTATGCATAACAAAAACTGATCAACATAACCATATCCATATATACAAAATGGGTACTGTAAAAGCGATGGTCACATACCAAAATATAGAATACACAGGTCAGATAGAATATCAAAAACCTATGTCCTGAACATAATAAGTATGGAATATCCTGATCAGCATAGAAAAATCCATATATACATAATATGGGTACCACAATATCAGTAGGTCAATCCACGGATCTAGGGCATACAGGTCCTCTATGGTATAGCAACCTAGATCCTAAATATATCTCCTTCCATAACCTATGTACCAACAATATGCAGATATCAAGAATCAAGGTCTAGGTACACGAATCATATATGATATACAAATAGAGGTACACAAGCTAGTCATGGCATAAAACCTAAGTATAAGATAATCTCGATACACATGACTGAAACCAAAAGTCCAGAACCTAGTCCTAACCTCAGTAAAACATAGTCTGTCACTTATTCTAGAAACTAAGATACTCATGGTAATACAGTACTCATGGCAATAAATCACATGATATAAGCACGGATACGTCACAGGCGATAAACCTAACATACTATGGATATCAAACAGTGACATACCAAAGACAAACATGTTCATTGCTTGTAGTTATAAAATACTATGCATATCCAAAGACAATATCATAAAAGATAAGTCAAGAGGTACCCGCCTTTAGATGTAGATCGTGTCAAACTAATCTCTTGTCGAGACCCTCGTCCCGAATCCAAGTCCTGCTAACATAATAACTCTGAATCAACTAATCCAATCCAATTAGGAGTTGCTATAAAGCATAGTCAATCACAACAACTTAATCTAGATCAATTCATAAGAACTCACCCAAATCCAGTCGACTTCGTTGTTGACTCACTCGAAGATAACTGTTGTCTTCCAAAACCAAATACCTAAAATCATCACTTGTTTATCGGTATTCAACAGGTCCATAATGCTACTAAATGGATCATATTTGCTGAAAACCACCCACCTAGCACTTACAAATCAGATCATGAGGAAGTAGTTCTAGCGTCGATCCTTCTCCGGCGACCACAACACCCGGCGAAGATGCAGGTGTTGGAGCGTCTCACTGGTGGTGTCGGAGAGTGGACAGAAGCTAGGGCATGAAAATGTACCTCTCACGTTGGGCGTCGATCTAGGGCAACACCACAAGAAGAAGACTCGGATGCTAGATTCCCGGCGATCTCCAAATGCCTGCGACCATAAGAGGAGAGGGAGGAGTTGACATTAGGGTTCCTGTGGCAAGCGGCTCTGAGCTGTGCCGACCGATCGGCGGCGGCAGTGGAGTACGAGGACTTAGGGCATAGCAGCGGCGCTGGATTCCAGTGGCCGGCGATGTCTCGAGAGGGTGTGGGAGCCGCGGGTCGCTAGGGCACGGGATACTTGCCGGCGGCCGACACTCGAGAGAGGAAGAGAAGGAGAGGCCGGCGGTAGACTGAGATCTCTGCGGCGACGAGGCAACGGCAGAGGGAAGGGCTGCTGTTGGCGGTGAACTCATGGTGGTCGGCGCCGAGAGAAAGAGGAAAGGGTGGGATCGGCGTCGGGAGAAAAGGGGAAGAAATAAGGGGAGAAATGAAACTGTCGGGGAGTAGTTCGGCGGGGAAGAAGAATAAAAAGAAAATAAAAATAGGGAAAGAAATAAAACTTTTCCTCGTTCAGTGAGGTAGCCTAAACAGGCTTTTCCGGACCACGTTTTAACCCCGTAACCTGAGTCATACGAGCTCCGAAAAATTCCAGAAAAATTTCTAAAAATTCCAGAAAATTCTCTTATCCTTATTCGTCATTTTTCTGGTATTTTACATTAATATTTAGGATATTTTATTTTATAAATTAAGTTTTTTATATATATAAACGCGCTGTTTATTTTTTTTAAATTATATTTTGTTATTGAATAAAACTTTTATTTTCAGTAAAATCTAAAGAAGGTCATTTCTCTTGGTTCGATTTCTCTTTTTATTTTCTCTACAAGAGGAGGACAAGGCAAGGGCAGATGTGATCTCAAAGAACATGATAGGACGATAGGGTTGTTGGTTGCTACTCGGAAAGCCTAGAGGTTCCACTGTACAAAAATTTTGTACAAAGGTCTGAACCTTTTCCTAGCTACCATGTGTTCTTTTAAATTAAATTTTGGATCGCCTGCGGAACTTAACACGTTTGATCCAAAACTTAATCTATTCGTTCTTTTAGGTTTTGACTTGGGTCTCCTGCGGAACTTAACACGTTCGACCCAAATCACCTTAAGTTATTAATTCCATTAAATATTAATTTCCATAATTGGTTCCCAGTACTGACGTGGCGAGGCACATGACCTTCTTGGATATGGGAGCAACCACCACCGACTAGACAAAACCTTTTATGGAAAGCTAATATTTAATTTCCTAAAATAACTTTAGGTTAACCGAAAAGAACAATCAAATCACAAGGAAAAAGAAAACAAAAGAACACAACATCGAAAAACATATTCGAAATAATAGAATCGCATGCCTCTTGTATTTGGTATTATTTCCAAAAATAACTAGTATGATGCGGAAAGAAAAATTACTAGTTATACCTTTTAGAAAGACCTCTTGATCTTCTACCGTATTCCTCTTCTAACCTCGGACGTTGTGTGGGCAACGATCTTCCGAGATGAGAAACCACCAAAGCACCTTCTTCTCCTTTCTTCAAGTTTCGGCCAAGCACTATGATTCCAAGAGATGAAGATCTTTTTCCACCAATCAAGCTCCAAGGGATGTAAGCTTTCTCTCCTTCTTCTCCAAGCTAAAATCCGGCCACCACTTGATCTTCAAGGAGGAAGAGAGGTCCGGCCACAAGATGGAGAGAAGAGAAAGGAAGGAGGCCGGCCACACCAAGGAAGAAAAGAAGGAGAAAATAATAGAGGTTGTTCACCCATGAAGGCTCCTCTACCTCCTCTTTTATAATCCTTGGTCTTGGCAAATAAGGAAATTTTAATAAAAACTTCCTTAATTCTTTTGCCATGAAAAGGAAAAATTTATTTTAATTAAAATAATTTTTATTCTCACTAAAACATAGCCGGCCACTTATTTCCTCAAATCAAGGAGAGTTTTAATTAAACAAGAATTAAAACTTCCTAATTTGTTTCCAGAAATTTATAAAATTTCTCCAATAATTTTATCCCTTCATGATTGGTTTATAAAAAGGAAATTTAATAAATTAAAATCTATCTTTTAAACATGTGGATAAAAAGAAAGTTATCTCTAAAAATTAAAATCTCTTTCAATCTACAAATAAGGAAAGATATCAAATCTTTTCTTAATCTTTTGTAGAAACTTATAAAAGAGAATATTTAATTTTTAAACTCTCTTTTAAATCATGAATATGTTTAAAAAGGAAAGTTTTCTTAAAATTTAAAATCCTCCTTTAATCAACAAATAAGGAAAGATTTCAAATTTTAAACTCTCTTTTAATCATGTAGATGATTTACAAATAAGGAAAGTTTTTACCAAAAATTAAAACCATCCTTTTAAACTACAAATAAGGAAAGAGATTAATCTCTTCTCTTAATCTTTTGTAGAAAGTTATAAAAGGAAATTTTAATTTTTTTAACTCTCTTTTAAAATCATGATATCCACATAAGAAATAATTTTAATAAAAATCCTTTTTAATATTCTAATGGCCGGCTACCTAAGCTTGGGACCCAAGCTTTTGGCCGGCCACCTTCATGGCTCATCCACTTGGTCTTGGCCGGCCCTAGCTTGGGTTCCAAGCTAGCTTGGCCGGCCCCATTGGATGGGTAAGAAGGTGGGTATGCGGTGGGTATAAATCTCTATATACTAGAGGCTACGATAGGGACCGAGAGGAGGAATTGGTTTTGGTCTCCCGATAAAATTAAGCATCCCGTGTTTGCCCCGAACACACAACTTAATTTTATCAATAATAATTCATTCCACTAGAGAACTATTATTGAACTACCGCACCAATCCCAAATTACATTTTGGGCTCCTTCTTATTATGAGTGTGTTAGTCTCCCTGTGTTTAAGATAACAAATGTCCACTAATTAAGTAAGTTACTGACAACTCACTTAATTAATATCTAGCTCCAAGAGTAGTACCACTCAACTTCATCATCATGTCGGACTAAGTCCACCTGCAGGGTTTAACATGACAATCCTTATGAGCTCCTCTTGGGGACATTCTCAACCTAGATTACTAGGACACAGTTTCTTCTATAATCAACAACACACACTATAAGTGATATCATTTCCCAACTTATCGGGCTTATTGATTCATCGAACTAAATCTCACCCATTGATAAATTAAAGAAATAAATATCAAATATATGTGCTTGTTATTATATTAGGATTAAGAGCACACACTTCCATAATAACTGAGGTCTTTGTTTCTTTATAAAGTCAGTATAAAAGAAACGACCTCTAATGGTCCTACTCAATACACTCTAAGTGTACTAGTGTAATTATATAGTTAAGATAAACTAATACCTAATTACACTACGACCTTCCAATGGTTTGTTCCTTTCCATTATGGTCGTGAGCTACTGTTTATAATTTATAAGGTACTGATAACATGATCCTCTGTGTGTGACACCACACACCATGTTATCTACAATATAAATTAATTAAACAACTACATTTATCATAAATGTAGACATTTGACCAATGTGATTCTTATTTCTAGATAAATATTTATACCAAAAGCTAGGCTTTTAGTATACACTCTAACAATTTCCCACTTATACTAAAAGACTAAGCTGCCATATCTGCTGCCATTCATCTGATTTCCAACCCTTCAACACGTCCATCAAAAAGCTCTCGCCTTAAGGACCTTAGTGAAAAGATCTATAGGTCATCATCTGATGCATTCTAGGCAGCAACAACTTCTCCTCGTTTATACGATTTCTCGTATTGGGTGGTACTTGCGCTCTATTGTGTTTACTTGCCTTTATAGACTTATGATTTCTTCGAGTTTGCTACTGCACCAATATTATTACAATAAATTGTAATAATTTTTGGACAAACCAGAAATCATATCTAAGTCTATCTTGAGGTAATTAAGTCATTCAACTTTTATGGTTTCCTCAGAGGCTTGCCATATACTAAGCTTCTATGGTGGAGTCTAGAAAAACACCTATGCTTATCACTCTTCCATAGTTATGACTTTACTTCCTAAAGTAAACACAAAACCCCGAGGTTGACTTATTATTGTCCCTATCCGATTGGAAGTCAAAATCCATGCAACCCACAAGGACCAAATTAACTGCCTTGTAAGCTAGCATATAATCTCTAGCGCCTCTAAGGTACTTTAATATATGCTTTACTGCAGTCCACTGTCCTTGTCCAAAGTTACTTTGATATCTGCCAACTATGCCCTTGGCAAAACAGATTTCTTATCTCGTGCATAGCATTCATTAGGCTTCCGACAGCCGAAGCATAAAGAACTGCCTTTATTTCCTTTATCTCCTTTAATGTCTACAGAGACATATCTTTAGATAAAGTTACTCCATCCTGAAAAGGTAAGAAACCTTTCTTGGAGTTTTGCATGCTTTAAAACGAGCAGGGATTTTTCCGATGTATGAAGCTTGGGATAAGTAAAATATTCTTTTCTTGCGATCCCTTATTACTTTGATCTCAAGAATATATACATTCTCCCAAGTCCTTTATATCGAATTGTTTGGACAACCATACCCTTACTTCTGACAACATTTTGATATTGTTTCCAACTACCAAAAATGTTATCTACGTATAGTACAAGAAATACCACCACGCTTCCATCACACCTTTTGTATACATAAGACTTATCCGGTTACTAAATAAATCCATAGATCTGAATCACTTTGATAAACCGAATGTTCCAAGACCTTAAAGCTTTGCCTCAGTCCATAGACTAATTGAGCTTTACACAAGATGCTCTTAGCCCTTTGCAATGAACCCTTCTGGTTGCTTTATATGGATGCTTTCTTCAAGACTTCCATTAAGGAATGCTGTCTTGACATCCACTTGCCAAATAGATAAAAGAATCCGGATAGAGTTAAGCATGGCTACCAGTGAAAAAAGTTTCCTTTTTCATCAAGCCTTGCTTTGAAGGTTTCTACCTTCCTGTCTATCCCTCTTTTCCTATTATAGACCTTTTACACCCAAAGGCTTTTACACCATTTGGTGGTTCTGCAAGCTTCCAGATTTTATTAGAATACATATATTCTAATTCTATTATTCATTACTCTTTGCCAAGATGTTGCATATTTATCTTGGAGTGCTTCGTCATATGTCCGGAGATCAGGTTTATGTCCTTCACGGATCGAGTCCAAAAACTCTCCCAAAACATGAATCTTTTAAGGTTGCTTAACAACCCTCCCACTACGACAAGGCATTTTCTGCAATTGTGTATCATTTGTGATACGTGTTGCAGTTTTCTTGTGATATCTCATCTTGTACAGTTGGTACTAGATTAGACATGTCTTTTATTATTTCCTTAAGAACAAATTTACTTATGAGCACGTGGTTCATTATATAGTCCTTTTCTAAAAATCAGTCATTGATGCTAACAATGACCTTCTGATTTTTAAGACTATAAACCTACTTTTGTTTATCTAGGATAACTTACAAACAAGTGAACTCCTATCCAACTTATCATTATCTCTCTTTAACATATGTGCTGGATTACCCGAATCCGAATATGCTTCAAAATAGGCTTACGCCTATTCAGCAATTCTATATGAGTAGAGAGTTATGACTTTGGAAGGTACTACGTTCACTTCCGTTTCCAGAGCATATCCTTAAAACAAATTTGGTAATTTTCTGAATAACTCATCATCTATCTAATTATTCCATAAGAGTCCTATACCTTCTTTCTACTACACCATTCTGTTGGGGTGTACCAGATGCAGTTAGTTGGGATTGAAATCCAACTTCTGATAAGTGACTCCTAAAATCTCTCAAGAGGTACTTGCCACTACGATCTTCCATAGTGACTTTTTACTTTAACATTTCTCCGCATCAGCCTTGTACTCTTTGAACTAATCAAAGCACTTAGTCTTGCGGCACATTAAGTAAATGTATTTGTATCTTGAATAGTTGTCTATAAAATAGACGAAATATTCGATACTACCTCTTGTCTGGATTGTCATAGGATCACACAAATTAGAATGAACCAATTCCAATATATCTTTGACTCCATACCCCTTAGACTTAAAAGCTTCTTGGTTATTTTTCCTTTCAAGTAAGACTCGTAGGTTGGAAAGATTTCCACTACTAATGAACACAAAAGTTCATCAGCTACCAATGAATCCTACTTAAGTTAATATAACCTAGCTTTAGATGCCAAAGATATAATTGGTTCATTTCCGAAGGTTGCTTTCTCTTAAAATTAGAAGATGTGTTACTAATTTCCATTTGTTGCATCGTGGGAGTTATTGGATTATAAATTGTCAACCATCAGAATAGATAACTTCCCTATTTTTCTTGATAACAACTTTGTTATCAAAATAGACACAATATCTATTCTATAATAGTTTAGAAACTGAAATCAGGTTCTTTCTAAACTTGGTACGTAAAGACAATTACTTATAATCCATATTTTATTCTTATCAAAGGATAAACATCTCCCACTGCAACAGCTACCATTTTTACAGTAGTGCCCATGTGAACGGTGTTTTAATTTTCATTTAGTTGCCGGATTTCCTGGAACCTGCAATGAATTGCGGACATGATTGATGGCATCTGTATCTACACTCCAGGTTCTGGTAGATAACACCACTAAACATGTTTCAACTAATGAATTAAATACACCTATATTGTTCTTAGTTCTAAGAAGACAGTCTACCTTAATGTCCAAGTCCTATTTCCAATCATTACAATTTGGACTACTAAGTCTTTTCTATAGTATAACAACTAGGGAATTGACAAACATTTTAAATCCTAAGAATCACAAAAATATTTGGTCAAGATCAATTCTTTAAAATTCCCATGAATTTTGTATGCCACGATAGTGTGGACGTATACAAAATCAAAGGGGAGATTTTAATTTTATTATCTCGTCAACTTTACTTTTTGACGAATAAAATTAATAGTTGATCTGTCTTTGATCAAATATTTGGTCAAAACTTTTTGAATTTAAAATAAAATATTGATTCCTCAAATAATATTATTTAAATTCACCAACACCTCAAACACCGTGAATTTTGCATGCCACGTTAGTGTGGACGTATACAAATTCAACATTTGTAAAAGGAGGGTTTTACCCATTAACTATCTTGTCAATGTATCTTTATGACAAATAAAATTATCTCAAACACCGTTAATTTTGTATGCCACGTTAGTGTGGACGTATACAAAATCAATCATTTGTAAGAGGGGTTTTAACCCTTTAATTTTATTATCTTGTCAACCTAGTTTTATGACAAATTAATAGTTGGTTTCATTTGGTCACACAAATAATAGCAATGACTCCGATGGGAGGATACTATTAGATGTGTCTAAGTGTATACCATTACTTGACACTAAGTCCATTAATAAGATTATGCCCTTCCGTTGGGGAGATCACACGCCCTTAATTAACTTCCTATAGTCATCCAAAATGGAAGTCCGTTCTAGTGATCCACAAACAAGCTCATCCGCATGGAGGAAGGCACTCGAGCCAACGCAAGCTTGTTTGCATCACTTACAAACCAAGAATGGAGACCATGAGATTTATTTAAAATCCTCTCCCACTTAGTTATTTATAAACGAGGAATTTTAACTATGCTAGCCTACTAGTCATGTATACTAACATGCACACAGACAATATAAAAGCAATAAATAGAAAATCTAATTTTCAACTATTATGGCTTTTATCTCTAGTTATCCTCCGTGTGTTGTCATCCCAAGCTGCTGCCATATTTGGCCACCGCCACCGGGTCTAGCTGGCAGCCATCTTGCTCCTAGTTCCGCTGCGCCTCTGGTCCTTAGAAGGTTCCACGCTTTGCAAGATTCGATCCGTGACATAAATAGAATTTTACATTTTGATCCTATATTCCATAAAAGGAATGTACATGTATCTAGATCAAAAATAAAATTCTAAAAAAACTAAATACAGCTCCTGCTGTATTTTAATACAATCATGCACACACGGATAAATGCCCTTGACATGTCCAAGGGTCCAATCACACACATAATAACTAAAAGCCATAATAGTTGGATCCTGCATCCACAAAGTTAGCACATCCTACTATTAACCTGCCTAAATTATGTATGACATGTGCATAATTAAACTAATACCAAATACACAGAGGCAAAACCCTAGCTCTGATACCAATTGATGGTTGCTACTCGGAAAGCCTAGAGGTTCCACTGTACAAAAATTTTGTACAAAGGTCTGAACCTTTTCCTAGCTACCATGTGTTCTTTTAAATTAAATTTTGGATCGCCTGCGGAACTTAACACGTTTGATCCAAAACTTAATCTATTCGTTCTTTTAGGTTTTGACTTGGGTCTCCTGCGGAACTTAACACGTTCGACCCAAATCACCTTAAGTTATTAATTCCATTAAATATTAATTTCCATAATTGGTTCCCAGTACTGACGTGGCGAGGCACATGACCTTCTTGGATATGGGAGCAACCACCACCGACTAGACAAAACCTTTTATGGAAAGCTAATATTTAATTTCCTAAAATAACTTTAGGTTAACCGAAAAGAACAATCAAATCACAAGGAAAAAGAAAACAAAAGAACACAACATCGAAAAACATATTCGAAATAATAGAATTGCATGCCTCTTGTATTTGGTATTATTTCCAAAAATAACTAGTATGATGCGGAAAGAAAAATTACTAGTTATACCTTTTAGAAAGACCTCTTGATCTTCTACCGTATTCCTCTTCTAACCTCGGACGTTGTGTGGGCAACGATCTTCCGAGATGAGAAACCACCAAAGCACCTTCTTCTCCTTTCTTCAAGTTTCGGCCAAGCACTATGATTCCAAGAGATGAAGATCTTTTTCCACCAATCAAGCTCCAAGGGATGTAAGCTTTCTCTCCTTCTTCTCCAAGCTAAAATCCGGCCACCACTTGATCTTCAAGGAGGAAGAGAGGTCCGGCCACAAGATGGAGAGAAGAGAAAGGAAGGAGGCCGGCCACACCAAAGAAGAAAAGAAGGAGAAAATAATAGAGGTTGTTCACCCATGAAGGCTCCTCTACCTCCTCTTTTATAATCCTTGGTCTTGGCAAATAAGGAAATTTTAATAAAAACTTCCTTAATTCTTTTGCAATGAAAAGGAAAAATTTATTTTAATTAAAATAATTTTTCTTCTCACTAAAACATGGCCGGCCACTTATTTCCTCAAATCAAGGAGAGTTTTAATTAAACAAGAATTAAAACTTCCTAATTTGTTTCTAGAAATTTATAAAATTTCTCCAATAATTTTATCCCTTCATGATTGGTTTATAAAAAGGAAATTTAATAAATTAAAATCTATCTTTTAAACATGTGGATAAAAAGAAAGTTATCTCTAAAAATTAAAATCTCTTTCAATCTACAAATAAGGAAAGATATCAAATCTTTTCTTAATCTTTTGTAGAAACTTATAAAAGAGAATATTTAATTTTTAAACTCCCTTTTAAATCATGAACATATTTAAAAAGGAAAGTTTTCTTAAAATTTAAAATCCTCCTTTAATCAACAAATAAGGAAAGATTTCAAATTTTAAACTCTCTTTTAATCATGTAGATGATTTACAAATAAGTAAAGTTTTTACCAAAAATTAAAACTATCCTTTTAAACTACAAATAAGGAAAGAGATTAATCTCTTCTCTTAATCTTTTGTAGAAAGTTATAAAAGGAAATTTTAATTTTTTTTAACTCTCTTTTAAAATCATGATATCCACATAAGAAATAATTTTAATAAAAATCCTTTTTAATATTCTAGTGGCCGGCCACCTAAGCTTGGGACCCAAGCTTTTGGCCGGCCACCTTCATGGCTCATCCACTTGGTCTTGGCCGACCCTAGCTTGGGTTCCAAGCTAGGTTGGCCGGCCCCATTGGATGGGTAAGAAGGTGGGTATGCGGTGGGTATAAATCTCTATATACTAGAGGCTACGATAGGGACCGAGAGGAGGAATTGGTTTTGGTCTCCCGATAAAATTAAGCATCCCGTGTTTGCCCCGAACACACAATGTAATTTTATCAATAATAATTCATTCCACTAGAGAACTATTATTGAACTACCGCACCAATCCCAAATTACATTTTGGGCTCCTTCTTATTATGAGTGTGTTAGTCTCCCTGTGTTTAAGATAACAAATGTCCACTAATTAAGTAAGTTACTGACAACTTACTTAATTAATATCTAGCTCCAAGAGTAGTACCACTCAACTTCATCGTCATGTCGGACTAAGTCCACCTGCAGGGTTTAACATGACAATCCTTATGAGCTCCTCTTGGGGACATTCTCAACCTAGATTACTAGGACACAGTTTCCTTCTATAATCAACAACACACACTATAAGTGATATCATTTCCTAACTTATCGGGCTTATTGATTCATCGAACTAAATCTCACCCATTGATAAATTAAAGAAATAAATATCAAATATATGTGCTTGTTATTATATTAGGATTAAGAGCACACACTTCCATAATAACTGAGGTCTTTGTTTCTTTATAAAGTCAGTATAAAAGAAACGACCTCTAATGGTCCTACTCAATACACTCTAAGTGTACTAGTGTAATTATATAGTTAAGATAAACTAATACCTAATTACACTACGACCTTCCAATGGTTTGTTCCTTTCCATTATGGTCGTGAGCTACTGTTTATAATTTATAAGGTACTGATAACATGATCCTCTGTGTGTGACACCACACATCATGTGATTTACAATATAAATTAATTAAACAACTACATTTATCATAAATGTAGACATTTGACCAATGTGATTCTTATTTCTAGATAAATATTTATACCAAAAGCTAGGCTTTTAGTATACACTCTAACAAGGGTTGGTGATGTGGAGGAGGACGAGGTGAGGGCGGATGTGATCTCGAAGAACATGAGAGGACGATAGGGTTGGTGATGTCAAGGTTGTTAAATTATATATATTTGTTTTTTTATACCTTTTTAGGGCAATTTAGATTTTTTCTCTTTTTTATTAGGGTTTAGGGTTTCTTAAACTATATAAAGATTTATATTATGTATTTCTGACAATGAATTGTAGATTCAATAATATAGCTATCTTTTTCCTTTTCTTAATTCCTATATGGTATCAGAGTGGTTATCTCTCTGACCTAATTTTTTCTACCGCCTCCTATTATTGCTTCATGTTGCCGTCGTCGTCTTCTACTATTGCTATCGATTTCAGTGCCGACATCCTTTTCTACTGATTTCGGTGCCAACGCCTTGTGCTGCCAATTTCGACGTTGACGCCCTGTGTTGTCGATTTCGACGTTGACGCCCTGTGTTGTCGATTTCAGCACCAACGCTCTTTTCTATGGATTATGGTGTCGACATGTTAGAGCAGTTTCAACAGTTCCTTGCTTTATGGCCCTCTGCCATGTCTGCTTTCTGTTATATAGATTTGTCATCATCTAGTATTTCAGGTATATCTTTATCCTTATGGATTTTGGACTCTGTGCCTCCCATCATATGTCATCTAATTTATCATCTTTTATTTTTTTTTCTCTCAGTTCATCTACATATATTGTGACTGCTGATGGTACTCCTATGCCATTAGTAGGTATTGGTTTAATTGTTACATCTTACTTATTTCTTACTAATATTTATTATATTTCGAATCTTACTTTAAATCTTCTTTCTATTAGTCAATTATGTCAGTCTAGATACCTAGTCTCTTTTTCTTCATCCAATTGTTCTGTTCATGACCCGTAATCTCAAAGAATGATTCGGTCATACTATAGGAAAGGAGGACTCTATGTTTTAGATGAACACAAATTACCAGAAGTTGTAGTTTCGAGTGTAGATTTATCATCTTTTCATCCGAGTCGTTCATCTTTTAATTTTTATTTATGACACTCTCGTTTAGGTCATGTTTCAGCATCTCGTTTATAGTTTTTAACTTCTATAGGAGTATTAGGATCTTTAAAAAGTTATGATATTTTTTATTGTAGTGGTTGTAAACTGACCAAATTTTCTGCCTTACCATTTTCTAAAAGTCTTTCTTTTTCTTCTGCCCCATTTGATCTTATCCATTCTGATGTGTGGAGACCCTCTCCTATTTCTACAAAAAGGGTGGGTCAAGGTATTATGTTTCGTTTATTAATGATTACATTCGTTACTCTTGAGTCTATCTTATGAAACATAAGTCTGATTATCTTACAGTTTTCAACAACTTTAGAGCTCTTGTGAAAACTCAACATTCTAGTATCATAAAATATTTTCGTTGTGATTTGGGGGGTGAATATACTTCGAAGCAATTTTCACATTTACTTGCTTCAAATGGTACTATTTATCAAACCTCGTGTACAAATACTCCTGGACAAAATTGTGTGGCTGAACGAAAACATAGGCATCTTGTTGAAACATCCTGTTCATTTTTATTATCTGTCAGTGTTCCTAGTGCCTTTTGGGGGAAAGCAATCCTTACTGCTACTCATGTTATTAATAGAATTCCAACCTCACACAATTTAGGTTTGTCACCTTTTGAAAAATTGTATGGGTATGCCCCTGTCTATTCCTCTTTGCGTGTTTTTGGTTGTACTTGCTTTTTCATTTTTCCACATGTAGAGAGTGATAAGTTAGCTTCTTGGTCTGCTCTTTGTATCTTTCTGGGTTATGATGTTAGTCAACAAGGATATTGTTGTTTTAATCCCGTTAGTCAAAAATTGTATGTCTCTAGTCATGTTGTGTTTCTTAAACATATTTCATTCTTTTCTATTCTAGCTAATTCGTATAATATGACAAAGTCATATCTGTTTTGTATTGATCCTTTCAATATCGATACTGAGGAAGATTCACCCACAAATCCTACTGGTAGTTCAACTAAATTTGGTACTTTGGTTCCTGAGATATCCGCTCCATATGTTCCTCCTTCTGCCACTATCCAATTATCTCCTGAGGTTGTGGATGATCCTTCTCTCCACCGTCATCAATCCATTCATGTTTGTAAGTTTACTAAACTACTAGATTTACTTAATCTTGTTATTCTCGTTCTTTTACTTCATTTGTTGCATTTATTTATTGTCTTTCTGAGCCTATATCCTATAGAGAAGCTGTTTGTAACCCACTTTGGTATAGTGATATAGCTGAAGAACTAATTGCTTTGCATCAGTCTCATACATGAGATTTGATACCTGATCCTATCTGAAAACTGCAAGATGGTGTACTGGTGTTGCCACCAGGAAAATACATTATTGATTCTCGTTCGGTATATAAGATTAAAACTAAATCTGATGGATCTATCGAATGGTACAAAGCTCATCTTGTTGCTAAAGATTATTCTCAGGAGTATGACATGGACTATGAGGAAACATTTGCTCCCACTACAAAAATGACGACTATTCGTATCCTAATTGATGTTGCTTTGTTTGTCGATGGAGAATATCTCAGATGGATGTCAAGAATGCATTTCTAAATTGCGATCTTCATGAAGAAGTTTATATGACACCTCCTCCTGGTATTTCACATCAACCTAGTGAAGTTTGCAAGCTTCGTAAAGTACTTTACGGTCTCAAACAAGCACCTCGTGTTTGGTTTGAAAAGTTTTCTACAGTGATTACTTCGCTTGATTTTCATCCTAGTAATCATGATTCAGCATTGTTTGTCAGATGTATGAGTACAGGTCGTATTCTTTTATCATTATATGTTGATGACATGATTATTACTGGTGATGATTCTGATGGAATTACTCTTTTGAAGTTTGAGTTGGCTCGTTGTTTTGCTATAAAAGACTTGGATTTACTACGCTACTTTCTGGGCATTGAGGTCGCTTATTCCCCCAAAAGTTATCTTTTATTCCAGTCAAAGTATATATCTGATCTGTTTGAGCGTGCTCGTCTTACTGATAATAGAGTCGTTGATACTCCTATTGAGACTAATGCTCAATATTCTCCATCTGATGGCTCACCTTTGATGGATCCTAATTTTTTGTGATGTCATGGACAGTGTCAAAAATGGTATTTTCTTCTGGAAATAAGGGAACAATTTTTGTGTTGATTTATTTGAAAGATTATAAACTGTTAACGAAGTACGATCGGAGTATGTGGAGTATAAAAAGACTAAATTTTTTAGAATTTTGTCAATTGACTTTAAAAAATGATAAATTCAGTTAGCGTCATTGACTAAGACACTCATTTAAAGTTGTCAAATTTTTTAAAAAATATATCTAATTTTTAAATTTCACAAAGGGCACACCAGATTTCCATTTTAACTCCCCTATCAATAACTAACTTCATTCCCATTTTCCTAAGCACCCCAACCATTTTTTTTAAAAAAAATAATTAATGATTTAAAAATATTTATTTTGATTTGTTTTTATTTTTATCACAATTATTGTGTTGTACATTTTCCCCACTGATCAATAAGATTGTAAAAATGGTCTTCCATTTGGCTAATCTAATTCTAATACTAATTTTATGAGCTATGAAACACACAATTTGTGATAATATAGAGGGCACAATCATTTAGTATCAATATGCAACTTTTAAATGAGATTAATGAAGATACCATTAATAGGATAAAAAGTGGGCAATTAGCATTGCTATGACTATTGAATTGTTGGATATTGGGGCCTTAATGGATCAATATGATTTTGTGGAAAAATCGGAATGCCATCAATAGATAAAAGTCGTAATCGACTTCAAAATTGAAATCTACGTTTCGAGTAGATAAATTTAGACTATTAATTTGCTCAAAACCGATTAAAAGTGAATGAGAAATTAATTGTTTAAAGTTGGCCCAAATAAACATTAATTATTCATTAATGATATATAAGGAAATGCATGGGAGAATAGTCCCACATCGGAAATTTTCGATGTGCATTCTTTGCTTATTAATGATGTTGTGTTAATGGAGTTAACTCAGGAAAAGACCAAGTGCTCTCTTCTCAGGGGCGAACAGGTGCTTGCACCTGTGAGCCCACCACGTGTCCACGTGCGCAATGGGCGCTTTGTAGGCGCACTTTGCACTTCGTATCAGGCTTGTATCTGACATGGCAATGCCTATGTGGCATCCACGTGGGCAAGAAGAGATGACTGGACTGTTGATTGGGTAAACGGATGGCAACCGTTGATCAAAGAGGTGTGATGGATCGCTTATGATGCGATCTAGAGCATTGGATCGTGAAGAGTCACGATCTGACCGCTTGGGATGAGACTTGATCTGAAGCGTCAGATCGAATGGATCAGTAGATCCAGATCCGACGGCTGATGACAATAGGCGAGATCTGTGGGTCACAACTCTTCAGATCTGATGGATGAGATTAAAGTGGGATATGTGAAGGGTTATAACTCTTCAGAATGGACGATCCAGATCGATTCAGCCCAAAAAACACATCCTCTCACCCAAAAAGGCATTCAACCTCTTCATTTGGTATAAATAGAACCCTCCAGATGCTGAAAATATCAATCGAATCATCTAATTCATCTATTTTACTCTCTCTTGAGCATTCATCTCATTTTGTGCATTTAAGAGTCCAAAAAGCCTATGAGAAGGTTCGCTGGTCTCGGAATTCGAAGTGCTACGATTCCAAGACGTTCGTCGTTGTATCTTGGGAATGAATTTGTAGGAATTTATAGAGTATTTTTATGTAATTTTTGGAGGTCATTTGATATTTTTACCAAAAGAAAGAAGTTTTGACAAAATAATATCCAAGCCAAGGCTCGAACCGGCAATCCCTGACTCGAGCAAAACCCGGCTAACCAACTGGGCTAGCAGTTGTCACTTGAACAAATAAAGGAAGAGATTTATTTAAGTAATAGGAATTAATAACAAAGAAATAAAAGGAAGGAAAAAAGGGTAACAGCCAAGAATTGAACTCGGGGCTTTTGGCTCGGTCAAAACCCAACCAACCAACTGTTCCCCGGATATTTCGTGAAAGAGTAAGGCAGCGAAATAATCTTAAGTTAATAGAAATATCAGAGTTATAAAAAGGAACTTAGGGCTTGAGAATTTCCCGAGCCCTAATTTCTCCCGAATCCTTTATTCTCCTCTCACGCGTGCGCGGCGTCGGCGACTTCTCTCGGGTGGAAAGCGAAGCCGAGTTAGGGCTTCTCTCCGGCGGCCGGCGAAGGCTTTTTCCAGCCAGTCTTCACCCGTACGTGACCACCTCGACGAGGAGAGCTCGGAAACACAAAGAAGCCGCCGAAACTCAAGCTTCTCTGCGAACCCTAGAGCCTCCCTCTTCTCGGTTGTAAATCCAAGAACGCTAGGTAAGTCTCTTACTCACCTGCGGTAAGGGTAGCTCTCGAATTCATTCTTTGATTTCGGTAGAGTTTGTGGCTTTAGAATTTCCTGCTGTGAATTGAGGTTTCGGGATTGGTTTTCTTCCTTGTATGAATGTTGTACAGAAATTCGAGATTTCTAAGAGTTTTTGAATCTTTTCTTTGCTTTTGGAAGGCTGTATAGAATCAGATTGTTGCTTGGGGTTCTGCCGCGAGTCTAAAAAAAAATTAGTGTGTGGAGCTTCTGTTCCTTTTTGGTTTTCTGCCATGCCACAGTTCCAGGGGGAAATTACTTCCTAGGTTTTCGGATTTGCTAGGGGTTTAGTTTCTTCTAGTATTCGAATTATACTATAAGGGCTATGGTTTAGGGCTTGCTGCTGTGGGGTTCAAAGGATCTGAGTTTGATTTGAGTTTCTCTTGAGCTTTCAGAATAAGCTGTAAGATTAATGAGTTTGAAGCTGCCACTGTGAGTTTTATAAGGGAGAAGAGAAGAGATTTAAATGAATTGAGCATGTAGTTGACTTCCCAGTTTTATAATTTGGTTCCCTTGCCGTGGCACATAGCAATCACCCTTTCTAATAGATTTTATTAAATTGTGCATGTTCCTAACCTTTAGGTGATTATGTGTAGCTATAATAGAAAGAGACCAATGCTTATTTTCTCTTTGCATTGCTGCTGTAGTATGCTTTAAGATTTCAGTTTTTCTGTGCTATTGGTTTCCTGTAGCTAGTGTGCTTTGTTGTCCTTGCTTTCAGATTTTGTGTACAGCATTGGGATAGCTAGAGGTTCTAAGAGTAGCAATCGTTCTTGGTTTTCTTTCCTTTTTAGTTCGGTTGTAACATGCTTAAAGATCTTGTTTGCTGCTGAGAATTGAGGTTTCAGATCTTGTTTACTTCTTTATCTAGTAGGCTGTAAAGAACATTGTCTAAAACTCACTGCCGTGTATATCAAAGGAAGGAAATAGGGTTTGTTTCGGTAGTTTAACTTGTGAATGCTTGCTTCGGTTATGTGAATTGAAATTCGGAATTTGGATTTTCAGAACAGGGGGATTAGCTGTGGGTAGGAACTAACCCTTTAGTTTGCTGTCATGGAAACTTAAATCAGAATTTATTAGATTTGGTGCAGAAGTGTGGATGAAAGAGTGAAGATGAGCATATGTAATGTGTTCTTTTGGTGAGTATCATGTGTTAAGACTAAAGATGATTTGAATTGATGTAATGAATTTAACAGGTGAGAAGTATGTGAGTAATTTAGATATGCTACTTTCATTCGAGTATACAGATTTGAGGTTCTTTAATCCGAGCATGAGGTTTAGATAATTTGTTTATGTTTTATCTGAACATGAGGTTTAGATAATTTGCTTATGTTAAATCTGAGCATGAGGTTTGGATAATTTGCTTATGTTAAATCTGAGCTTGAAGTTTAGATATGCTACTTCCATTCAAGTATATGGATTTGAGGTTCTTTATTCTAACATGAGGTTTAGATATGTTTCCTTGCTACCATTTATTTCAGCAAGCTTCACATAAGTTTAAAGTCAGCTAGTTGAGTTCTTTTAATTCGAAGCATGCTGTATAGGTTTTAAATCCAACAAGTTTTAGAGTTAGTTTAAGCTTGTATGATATACAGACTTTCATAAGTATTGTTTGCAGATTTTTGATAAGTGTTGCATGCAGAACTCCAATCTTAGAATGGATTTTTGTTAAGCTTAATATGCAGAATTTTATTAGCATAGTAGGCAGATTTTAGGTTTAAGCATTTCAAAGTTAGAATTTGCTTAAACATTTCAGTTTCTTTTTAAAGAAGCATTCTTTTAGAAGTATTAACAAGCATAAGAAAGATAAAGAAAAGAAAGAAAAAGGCCAAGACCTTAAGTAGATCCCAAAGTCAAGACTTTAGGGATTTCGGCACACAATGTGCTTATTAAAATGCCAAGGCATTTAAAGAAGAAGTAAATAAAGATAACAAGTATTTTACTTTATTCAAGAGGCTAGTACCCGACTTCCGAGGTTGTCGTTAAACAAATCCATGTACCCAATTCCGAGGTCTTGGCCCTGGTAGACCGAGGTCTGCTCTTTTAGGATTGGTGGCTCACTACCCCAACCTATTAGGAACGCGCATAAGATGGTACTATGCCTAGGCCCAAGAAGAGAAGTTGATTACTATTTTGAAGTATTATAAGTATAAGTTTTTGAACAAGTAAAACAAGTTTTACCTAAGTATAAAGTATTAAAGAATAAGTTTTAAACAAGTGAAATAAAGAATAAGTTTAGAACAAATGAAATAAGTTTCACTTTGTTTTAAAATCAGCAAGTTGAGTTTTCTTTTATGCTAGCATGTTATTTAGATTAGTTTACTGTTCTTTGCTATTAGAAGAGCATGAGTAGTTTTACATGTTTAGCATTTCAATATGTTTGTTTCTTTTACTAGTAGATGAGCATGAGTAGTTTTCCTTTGAGCATTCAGTTGCAGATATATGTACAAGCATATCGAGATTTTTTGTGAGTTAGATAGCGCTTACTAAGCATTTTGCTTATAGATTGCATTTCCTCTTACTGCAGATACAGGAAAGAAAAAGATTTAGCAAAGGAAGACGACAAGGTGGCGCGGATGGTGTGTGATGCCAGGACTATGGAAGCCTTGGGGCTTAGTTTAAGAATTTGTTAGATTAATTCTGTATATAGGTTGATAAGGAAATTTTGGAGTAAGAAGCTGTATTTTATTTTATTTCCGCTATTCATTACTTGCACGATTTGATCTTATTACTGCGTGGTTATGTAATATATATACCAGCCGCATGTGGCTGATGGTTTATTATTTGCATGTATTGATGATTTTGGTCACCGGTACAAGGGAGACTCTGCCAAAATTTTTCGGTAAGGACTCCTCGTGGTTTCAATCACACCGGTTAAGTGGAGTTAGTAGTTAAGTAACGGTCACCCTTAGAGAGTAGCAGTAGTAGTAAGAAGGGTGGACGTTACAGAATTACTGCTATCCGTTAGCACCATAGCGGAGCAATATCGTTTACGGAGATAGTGTTGAACATTAGCCTCGACGATCAGTATCAGTTTGCGCACTCTGGGAGATACCGGATTCCAACAGTCGTAAACGATATTTTGCAAACTGATATGGCTACTTCCAACGACGTTCCAACCGCCATTCCGCCAACATCAATTCCGCACAGAGAAAAGCCGGAGAAATTCAGCGGAGCCGACTTCAAAAGATGGCAGCAGAAAATGCTGTTTTATTTAACGACGCTAAACCTTGTACGGTTTTTTGCAGGAAGACCCGCTAGCCGCTACGGAAGGTAGTAAGGCTGCTTGCGATGCGTGGTCACACGGAGATTTCCTGTGCCACAACTATATTCTCAACGCCTTGGACAACACGCTGTACAACGTGTATTGTTCATTGGATATGGCGAAATCTTTGTGTGAATCACTTGAGAAGAAATACAAGACTGAAAATGTCGGATTGAAGAAATTCATCGTCGGCCGGTTTCTGGATTTCAAGATGGTGGACTCTAAGAGCGTCTCAGCTCAAGTCCAAGATATGCAATTAATATTGCATGATCTCGACACCGAAGGCATGAAGTTGAACGAGTCATTCGCAGTAGCTGCGGTAATTGAGAAGCTCCCTCCGTCATGGAAGGACTTCAAGAATTACCTCAAGCACAAGCAAAAGGAGATGAAACTGGAAGACATGATCCTGAGGCTACGAATAGAGGAGGATAATTGAAAATTATCTGACTCTAGAGGAACCAAGCGAACTATTGACGAAATGTCTAACCTGGTCGAGCCAAACGCCAAAAAGCCAAAGTAGTTCAAGAAGAAGGCTCAAGCAAAGAAGTTCAAGGGCTCTTGCTACAACTGTGGAAAGTCAAGACACATGTCAAAGGACTGCAGACACCCGAAGAAGCCAACCAAGGGGTCAAAAGATGCTGCAAACCACGTCGCAACCTCTCTTGAGGACTTGGATCTCACTGCAGTCGTGTTTGAATCCAATACAGTGGAGGATAACCCGAAGCAGTGGTGGATCGATACTGCGCAACTCGTCATATCTGTTCAAATAAGGCGATGTTCTCCAAGTATACTCCGATAAATGAAAGGAAGCTCTATATAGGCAATTCAACGACATCTCCGATCGTCGGACTTGGAAAAGTTGTTCTAAAGATGACATCTGAAAAGGAGCTAACTCTGATTGATGTGCTCCATGTTCCCGACATCAAAAAGAACCTAGTTTCTGGATCGGCACTTGTTAAGGACGGGTTTAAACTAGTGTTCCAGTCCAACAACTTTGTCCTTACGAAGAATGGTGTCTTCGTAGGAAAGGGTACTTAGAACAAAGTCTATTCAAAATGGTTGTAATGACTGTACTCCGAAAATTTGATGGTAATAAAATAATTGCTTCCAGCTATGTGGTTGAGTGTTTCAATTTGTGGCATGATCGACTCGGACATGTGCATAATAATACTCTGAAATATCTCGTCAAACTAAATTTATTACCGAACGTCAATGTTGACGAAACACACAAATGTAAAGTGTGTGTGGAAGCTAAAATGACGAAACTACCTTTTCATTCTGTGGAAAGGTCAACGACTCCTTTAGAGTTAATACATAGTGATCTATGTGACTTGAAATTTGTGCAAACTAAAGGAGGTAAAAAGTATTTCATTACTTTTATCGATGACTGCACGAGGTTCTGTACGTCTTTCTTTTAAGAAGTAAAGATGAAACCTTAGAGGCGTTCAGAACCTATAAAACAGAAGTTGAAAATCAATTTGACAAACGAATTAAAATAATTCGTAACTGATCCTGTCAGAGAAGCTGACCGTGACGGAGATCTGGAAGAAAAGACCCACCGTACTGATGAAGAATAATGCCGGCAGAACCTCGACCCGAGAAACCCAAAGCGGATCAGAAGAAAACCAAAATCACCGAAGGAAATCTGATGAGTAGGAAGAAATCCCCGTTTAGATAGAAGAAAGTCGATCTCCCAAGCTCCTAAGGCTTCCCGCGCACAAGAGACCAACCAACACTATCGTCAGTGGCCTAAGACCGGGGTGGGAATCCCTGGCTAGGCCCTCCGACGCTCAAGTTAGGGATCTCGCTTGATGTCAAGGAAGGAAGAAGATGAACAGTAGTCAGAAAATTAGGGATGTCCACTTACCCTGCCAACGGAGAGGATTCCCCCTTTTATACCACTTCATATAACCTCCGTAGTCATGAAGTGGACCCCGGTTTGTTAGAGTTCGTTATGACATCAGCTGCGTACTTGGGGAAGATGATTTTTAAGGAATCTTTTTTGTACCCCAGATGTACCTTCTTACTCGTTTAGTGCCTGCAAGACAATCTGAAAGCATATTTCCCGCCAAAATATATATTCTCTATCATGATTTATTCTATTCGATATATTCATGTATGATTCTTCTTCATGTGACTTCTATTTGTATCTTTATTGTGTCAAAATAATATTTTATCCGACATGTTTCTGAGGTATTCATTAACCCTTCTGGCCGATATTAGTCTATCTTTGCTCTGGAGTATGTATCGGTCGTTATTGGCTTACCTTCATACGGCAATCATGTATCGACCGATATTGGCCTACCTTCGTTCGGCAGGCATGTATCGACCGATATTGGCCTACCTTCGTTTGGCCGGCATGTATCGACCGATATTGGCCTACTTTCATTCGGCAGGCATGTATCGGCCGATATTGGTTTATCTTTCCTCCGGAGTGTGCATCAGTCGTTATTAACTTACCTTCATACGGCAAGCATGTATCGATCGATATTGGCCTACCTTCGTTTGGCAGGCATGTATCGGCCGATATTGGTTTATCTTTCCTCCGGAGCGTGCATCGGTCGTTATTAACTTACCTTCATACGACAAGCATGTATCGACCGATATTGGCCTACCTTCGTTCGGCAGGCATGTATCGGCCGATATTGGCCTACTTTCGTTCGGTAGGCATGTATCGACCGATATTGGTTTATCTTTCCTCCGGAGTGTGCATCGGTCGTTATTAACTTACCTTCATACGGCAAACATGTATCGACCGATATTGGCCTACCTTCGTTCGGCGGGCATGTATCGACCGATATTGGCCTACTTTCGTTCGGCAGGCATGTATCGGCCGATATTGGTTTATCTTTCCTCCGGAGTGTGCATCGGTCGTTATTAACTTACCTTCATACGGCAAGCATGTATCGACCGATATTGGCCTACCTTCGTTCGGCGGGCATGTATCGACCGATATTGGCCTACCTTTGTTCTGAAAGTATGTTTCGGCCGTTATTGGCCTTCCTCCTTTGACTCTTTCTTCCTTTTCTTTCCTCATCTGAAGACCCACAAAACCTAACCCATATCACTAGCCTTCCCTTCAAGTCTAGTCGAAGGAGGTGTAGACGACTGACTAGACAGAAGTATGATCTTGTCTTTTCCTACCCGTGACTCCGCTCCAGATTTTGAAATAACCTCACAGATTTTGTGTACCACTATCTTAATAGATTAAGTGTGGCCATACTGTACGCCTTTTTCTCCTTTAAATAGGGCTACAACCTTTTCTTCACCTACAACCCCTCTCAGTTCTTTTTCTTCCCTGCCAATTTTTGTTGCTAAGGCTATGGTCGTGGATCCTCCTTTTTGGAGGCAACTTTTGTTGGACCAGGTGAGATCTATATATGAGTTTATTGGGATTTTTGCTCTGGCTACTTCAGGGGTTCAAGGGATCGTCTTAAGAGAGGAAGCTTCACAGTTCCAATCTTCTATCCAAAGATGCAGGTGCTCTGAAGGACCCAAGAAACTTCAGAGAAATTTTTTCTACTTATAGGGGGGCAGCCAAATGACCCATGGGTGTTGTGTGAAGGGCACAGCACATGATACGCTTGGGCTAAGATTGGTTGCCCCACTTGCTGAGCTCATACGGCTTGAGAGGGGAAGTGGTTTCCATATTTACTTTTCCATTATGGAATGAATCAATGTCCCCTCTTTCATTGCCCTTGAGCTCCCTTATTTTTGTTGCTTTCTTCGTCCCGGGCAAAATATTGCCTCTTGTGCGCCTTGACAAGCTCGGATGAAGTGGGCTGTTTCCATCTCTGCTCCATGGTAAGTTTGAATCCAGTGGGACTAAAATTTTCTAGGTGCCCTAAGAGTTTATGCTTGTAATATTTGTTATCTATTTGAGGTCTGTTGTTCCTAAGGAAATGTGACGCTATGTATTTGATCAGATTCTAAGTGTAAAGATAAATTTTTGTATCTAATCAAAGGCTTTTATTGAATCCCTCTATCATTTACAATATGGTGTTGTGTTCTTCATTTCTTCATGTATCCTATGTATCATTTATCATAGCTAAGGTTATCTTAACTATAGTTTGATATTATAACCACAACATTTATCTAACATAACCACAATCGCCCTCGTTAATAAAAATATTTTCAATACATACTAAGTCATATTCTGCACGGACATATCAACATATATCACTCTTCTAAACTTTTTACCCTTAAAATATTCTTGTCTTTAGCCTGGGTATGATCAAAAAGTTCTGTCCTTTCTATTTTATTAGGCCCAGCTGATCACGTCTTCTTTCAAAATTTTCTAATCGGTGATTGGTTTTCCCTCGGGTGAGAGAATGTTCGAAGCATTACCAATCCCCTCGCGATCTGATTTGTCCCATCCGATGTACCTACTTTTCTTTTTATGATGTTCTGACACTTGCCTTTTCTGATCACCACGTCACATAGGCCCTTTGCCTTTCTATTGCGGTCCTCAGCATCTGCTGAGCTACCAACGTCCTAATCTGACGACCGTCTTGCGTTTTGCAAACCCTAAACCTTTCGTCTCCTCTTTAAACCTCGTCCTTCCTTTTTCCTTCTCTAGAGTTCTTTTCCTGCTGCTGTCTTCAACCAGTCCTCGTTCTCGTCGTTTCACGACGATCCCTTTTCTTGTCTCCAGTAAGTAATCCATTATTGCTCTAGCCCATACCTTTGTCCATGGTTGAAGAAGCAATTGCTCCTTGGTATGTCCATATGTCTTCTATCTTTGATAAGAATGCTAGATTATCCATCCATCGTCAATATGAAATTCCTAAGGAATATAAAATCATACCCCCAACACCGAATGATCGACCTCATCATCCCCCTGATAACTGCATGACTTTTTTCAGGGACCAGTTGATAGGGGGCTTAAGGTTCCCCATTCCTCCTTTCTTAATTGAAATAAGTCGATATTTTGATATTCCTTTATAACAATTTGCTCCTAATGCATTTCGTTATCTATGCGGTACTTATATGTTGTTTCGTCTACGAGATATTCCTCCTACTCCTCAGAATTTCTTCATGTTTTCCTACCCCAAGCTCTCGGAACCTGGTGTCTTCTTATTCCAGTCGAGAACTAAAATGGTCCTTTTTGGAGATATGCCATCGTCTCTCAAAGCCTGGAAATCTCGTTTTTTCTTTTTAAAGTTTCCGGGACCTATTCGTTGGTCTCATGCTTGGAAATCTTTCTTGCCTCCCTTACCTGATGTTAGAGAGTTTCATCTCCTTCCTACTTTTCCTGTTTATTGTGAGAAGTTATTAGGTCACCGGCTTTCGATCCCGAAATGGTTGAAGGTCGAGCTTCTATACCTATTTGGTTTAAGCCCCGTCAAACCCGATACTCACATTTCCTTAGGTATCGTCTTGTTCCTTTCTTTTTGCTTATAACTGGCTAAATTATTTCTCTGCTCTATACAGTGGAGAGTTTTTATGATGCTTTGATTGACGAAGAAATACGCGTGGAAGAAGAATTGCTTCGCGCCAAGGAGGCCGAATTTCTGGCCGCTATCGCCCCTCCACCGTCAATTGAAGAGCCAGCTCCCTTAGCCGAAACACCTAGCTCTTCTGGGCTTCATGAGACTTCAGGAGGTTCTTCTAGGGATCCTGCTGCGCAGATCCTTCCTGATCCTGCTCCCATTATTACGTCTCCTGCAGCTGTTGCTGTCTCCCCTTCTGCCTCTATTCCTCTTATCGAGCTTACATTTCTTGGTAGCTCTGATAAACCCATAACTGAGATTTCTGTGGGCAAGCATCCGGGACGCAAGCTAACCAGGGCTCCTCCTCCAAAAAGGAGGCTCATTCTTTCTGCTGATGAGCTTGCTTCAGAAGATTTTGTGTCAACTGACCTTCTTTCCGATGAGCCCACATTAGCATAACTGTATCCTTCCTTGAATTTTCCTGCCTCTCCTTTTCCTAAAACTAGTACTTCTGGTGACGTTTCTTTTACTTTTCCTTTGTCTATTCCGACTTCAGGATCTCTACCCTCTTCGCCTTCTTCTTACTTGATTTTTGCTCCACCATCTATCCCTACTTCTTCCTTCTCAACTGGCTCTTCTACCCTTCCTGTCCTCCCCATATTACTGGGGGTTCTTTCGCCAGTTCTTGGGATGAGGTGCGTCCCCTCTTTGAGGGGATTTCCATTCCTGAAGCGATTGACCGCTTTTCTAATAAAGAGAATAAGGTATGTTCACGTACTCCTGCTTTCTGTTTATGAAGTATCGTCTTACGATTTTGAATATGCTCCCAGCGGTGGCTAGAGAACATGGGTTTCTCCCGACTATTGCATAATCTGTACACTGAGAACGAGAAATTGAGATCGGAGAACAAGGGGTTGCGACAGCAGGTTATCGAATTATCTTCTGCCGAGTTTTCTGCTGCCACCAAGAAGCAATTTGAAACTCAAATTGAGAGCCTTGAAGCCCAATTCAAATTGGTTACGGACCTCAATCAAGAGCTGACCTCAAAACTTGGCGAACTAAAAGAGAATTATGAAGCAGAATTGAGCGAAAAGTTGAAGGCCTTGCAACTAAAAGAAAATGAGGTGGCATCTCTAAACAATTCCCTTGATTTAACAAAAGCCGAAGCCGCTGCTAGGGAGAATGAACTGAAAACCTCTCAGATGGCGTTGGTGGTTTATAAGGAGCATGAAGATGTTCGTTACAAAGAACGAGCCATCGCCATGATCGAGTCTAATGAATTCAACCGACCGATTGTGAGATCCATTCTGTCCGCTTTTACTACAGGGGCTAAAGGAGCAATTCGACAATTGGAAGAGGAGGGCTACTTAGCGCGCGTTCCTCCTCTCAATTTCCTGAACCGTCGCAGACTCATTGAAGAAAGACCTCCTGATTTGTACCCCAAACTAGTTCTAACTCATTCTCCAGTTGTTGTAAAGAAGGGGAATTGAGATTTTACAAACTTACGTGAATCTAAATAGTCTCTTCTAATTGCTGATCTTATTCTAATTTTTGGATAATTTGTTGGTTTCATGTACGTGTACTAAATGCTTCTTGGCTTGTTAGTGTCCAATTTTTTCCCATGACCCATTCTTCACTGACCCAGTCGATATATGTATAAACATTGGTAAGTATCATCCGATATAAGTATAAACATTGGTAAGTATCGTCCGATATTTCGAAGGTACTCCCAATTATCCCATTCTTCATTGACCCGGCCGATATATGTATAAACATTGGTAAGTATCGTCCGATATTTCGAAGATACTCCCAATTATCCTCATTCTTTACTGACCCGGCCGATATAAGTATAAACATTGGTAAGTATCGTCCGATATTTCGAAGGTACTCCCAATTATCCCCATTCTTCATTGACCCGGCGGATATAAGTATAAACATTGGTAGGTATCGTTCGATATTTCGAAGATACTCCCAATTATCGGTCGATTTATTAGGATGGTTCAATTTAACCAGGTTGCTTCCATTAATCAATATTCAAGGCTTGACCTGTGCTTTGAATCTATATTTATAGTACTAATTTTTGTTTTGTCTCATCAAGTTTCTTCAAAAATTATTTCTAGGGAAATTTTACGTCTTTTCCGAGGTAGTTTATTTGACTTCATCTCTTTCCCTTGATTTTATTCTATGATATTATTACCTTTTATGACGATTGACATTCTGAGCACCTTTTATTTCCCTTTCGTCTCTTATGTTTAGAGGTTTTAGCACAGGACTAGAAAAGGGACAAGGGTTTACGGAGTCTTATTCTGCTTCCCTCCGTCCATCTTTTCGCTTCTCAATTCCTTTTCTTCTAACCTTCTCTCTTCATGGCGATTTCTTCTCCGGCATGGTTCCTCTCGTGTTCTTCCGACCTCACAGATACAGAAGAAGTGGACTTACAGGCAACATATGGTTTTCCCTCTTACATTGTCTGTCCTGCTCCTCATGAGGGTCCTCACCTTCCTCCCTTAGGATGTATCTCCATCTTTAGGGACCAAGTCTTGCAAGGTTTCAGATTCCCCCTTCACCCTTTCTTTTGTGAAGTTAGCCGGTATTTTGCTATCCCGCTCAACCAGTTCGTCCCTCAATCCTTTTCTATTCTAATGGGTTTCATTGGGGTATCGAAACTGTTGGATTTCCCCTTGTCTCCTCGTCTTTTTCATCACTTCTTCATTCCTCGCCGAGTAGATGTGGGCGTTTTTAAATTTCAGTCTCGTCCTAAGGCCATTCTATTTAACCACATTCCTCCTCAAGGCGAATGGTATCATAAATTTTTCTATATGCGTCTACCTTTTCCACCTCCGTTTCCCATCCAATGGATACATGATATGCCCCTGCTTCCTGACACTCAAGGTCTCCTTAATGATCCCTCTGTTGTCTCTGCCTTACCTAAATTGCGGGGAGCGAAATTCAGTTTGCCACATCTAATTGAAGAGGGCTTAATGTTTCCCTTCGGGATAGGCAACATTAACACTCCTTTGGATAGTTCCTTTGGTGAGTATAATTATTTTACTTCGCCTTTGTTGATTAGTATATCTCTATAATAATGATGTTATCCTCTGTTTTTCAGCCGATGCTATTCTTCCGTCTTTTATGTACAGGAATTCTGTTATGACCAAGTCCTTTATCAATAATCTTGGAGAACAATGGTTGTTGGCTCGCCGATCCGATCCCAATCCCTCTACCTTGGGCTTGCTTTCCGAAGAAGAACGACAAGCAGAGGGTGTCGCACTCATGGAAGAGGAAGAAGAAGAGCCTTTTGTTACTTTAGTTAAAAAGCCGAATCTTACCAAGGATTCTCCCTTTGGTGATTTCTTTGGTACTTTTGTGCAAACTCCTCTTGTTCCGGTGCCTATTTCTTTTGAGAGAGGTAAGACACCGATGACTCCCACCAATATCATCTCCAATCCTGCTCTTCGAATGATGAGGCCCGGTCTGCTTATCTCTTCTTCTTCTATTGTTTCAGCTTCTCCTGCTTCTGCCTTTGAGATGGCCGTTATCTCTCCTGTGCCTTCTACATCCTTGGCATTGGCCTTGCCTCCCTTGGCTTATAGGTCTCGAGCAAAACGAACACCTTGCCGAAGATCTTCTCCCATTGTCAGCCCTTCAGCCGTTAATGTTTCCATAATTACAACAACCCCTCCTACACTGCTACCTTCTATTCCCTCTAGTTCCTACTCTGCTCCTCCTGCTTCTACTATCCCTTTTCCTCACATTGCCTCCTCTTCTTCTCCATCTCCGGCTTCCTCTAATCCCCCTCCTTTATTTAGAGTGGCTAGGGGCTTACCTTCTCAATTGGGACAGCCTTCTAGTCCTCCTAGCTATGGCACTTTGCAACTGCAAGGTTTATTGGCTGAATCTTGGTCACAAGGTTATGAACAATTACGAGGCCTTAGTCTCCCACATCGAGCGGATCGCCATAGTCATTAGGCAGCGGCTGTAAGTATTCCTAGTTATGTGTTTATTAGCTTTGTAACTGTATCTTTAACCTACATTATCCTTTTTTTTAGTTTCTAGCCACAAGTCTGCATATCGATCAGCTACTCACAGCTAAAGATCATGAGAACACTAAGTTGAAAGCTCAACTAGAGGCATTGAAGGCTGCTTCGCCCTCTTCTAGTAGTGATAGGACTTAGTTGCAAGAGCAGGTGGCCTTGCAAAATCAACAATTGGGAACCCTGAAGCAAGAATTGGAGGAATGTCAACAACTGTTGAAAGACAAAGAGCTTGCTAGGAAGACGTTAGAATTACAGGTGGAGAAGTTACACTCTGGTCTTCGACTAGAGATTGCTTTGAAAGAGAAAGCTCTTTTAGATGCTTCTCAAAAAAGCCTTATTTTAGAGAAATTAGAGAAGCTCCATAATGACTGTCTTTATGACCAAGCTCAGAACTTAGCCTCTCATGATTTCACTCTCCTACAGGAACAAGAGCAACGGAAAGCTCAAGAGATTGAATTGTCATCGCTTCAAAAGGAATTGGAGCAGCTTAGATCAGAGAAGAATGCTCTGACAACTCAGAACGCTAAGCTACAAGCTGATTTTCAAAGTTATAAGGAGCAGGAAAAGAGTCGGTGGGAAGAATGGCGGCAAGCTTACTTACAGTCCCCAGCATTTGCTCGGGAATTTGTTCGCAGGATAGTGGGTGCGCTAAATCATTCCGTATTGGGAGTTCTCCAACAGTTAAAAGAGGGTGGATATCTACCCAGGGAACATCCCCTTTCTTTCATAAATCGCCGCAGGGTTAATGAAGAATTACCCTCAGATTTGAAAGGTTCTTTTCCAAATGTTTAAAGCATGTATTCATAAAAACTTGTAAAGTAAGAATTGACAATGGGAAAAAAAAAGGTGCAGTTGGTACTGAGTAATTAAGTACTTGCAAGGTGTAAGAAAACTTTAACACTTACTTGCTTCTTCTTCATGCTAGTTTGAGAATGCCCCTTTTGGAATGCTATTGCTTGCTGAATATAAACTTTATTAAAAAATTCCTTGTTCATCCTTCAAAGCAGAGCCTTATATTGATGGATTCTTTTTTAAGTAACCTCCCGCGTGCTTCGTATCTCCCCGAGGATGAATAATCTCAGTTGAGACTGGATATGAAATTGTATAAAACTATTGGTTTTCGAGCTGAGTATAATATCCCGGACGACTTTTGAGTAAAGACTTTCACTTTCACATATCTGGGATCCTCTATGGAATCCCCTCTCGAAATTAGGCTTCGAAGCCAGGAAATTCTCTGATTATTTATGTCTTGCACGGGTTTAGAATCTTTGATCTCTTTTGTGAAGACTCATCTGATGTATTTCATATAATTTCCCGATGGTTCTGCTTCATATTGATTTATAGTCTCCGGTTTCTCCTATGAAGGCCCGTCCGGGTTGCATCATAGGATTTTCCCAATCGACTTTGGTTTATAGTTTCCGAGTCTTCCTATGAAGGACCGACCGGGTTACTTTATAGGATTTTCTCGATAGACTTTGATCTGTCTTGGTTTATAGTCTCCGGTTTTTCCTATGAAGGCCCGCCAGATTACTTCATAGAATCTTCCCGATCGACTTTGGTTTATAGTCTCCGAGTCTACCTATAAAGGCCCGACCGGGTTACTTCATAGGATTTTCTCTATCGACTTTGATCTGTCTTGGTTTATAGTCTCCGGTTTTTCCTATGAAGGCCCGCCAGGTTACTTCATAGAATCTTCCCGCTCGACTTTGGTTTATAGTCTCCGAGTCTACCTATGAAGTCCCGTCCGGGTTACTTCATAGAATCTTCCCGATCGACTTGGGTTTATAGTCTCCGAGTCTTCCTATGAAGGCCCGACCGGGTTACTTCATAGGATTTTATCGATCGACTTTGATCTGACTTGGTTTATAGTCTCTGGTTTTTCCTATGAAGGCCCGCCGGGTTACTTCATAGAATCTTCCCGATCGACTTTGGTTTATAGTCTCCGAGTCTTCCTATGAAGGCCCGACCGGGTTACTTCATAGGATTTTCTCGATCGACTTTGATCTGACTTGGTTTATAGTCTCCAGTTTTTCCTATGAAGGCCCGCCGGGTTACTTCATAGAATCTTCCCGATCGACTTTGGTTTATACGAAGGTATAATACTTGGGCTAACCTCGTGTTGGCTTGTAATTCCTTGAGGGGAGCTGAATAGGACTTTATGATTTCCCCTTATTTTACTGCTTGAAAAATAGAAAGGAGGCTTCTCCTGATACTTATCAATTTGTATGAACCATATTTATTTTCTGTGTCAATATTCATCTTGCTTGACTTTCATCAAAGAAACAAAGTACATAAACTGCAAGTATCTCAATTCGCCTGGGAATTCCAATAACTGTGAACATATTTAAAGTAATATGATCAACTCAGGATCGATAGGGTTGCAAATGATTAGCGCTCCCAGGGCGTTCCAACATCCTTCCTTCGGCATCTTGGAGATAGTATGAGCCTGACGCGAGCTTTTCTATCACTTTATAAGGCCCTCCCCATTGTGGTGCCAACTTGCTGACATCTCCCACAGGCTTAACTCGTTTCCATACCAAATCCTCTACTTGGAAGAATCTGGGGATGACCCTTTTGTTATAATTCTGTCTCATCCTTTGTCGATATGATATAAGACGAGTAGCAGCTTTATCCCTTATTTCCTCGATCAGGTCCAGCTCCATAAGTCGTCGGTTGCTATTATCCTCATCATACAATTATCTTCTGTCAGACTCCACTCCTACCTCAATGGGGATTACTGCTTCTCCTCCATAGACTAACTGGAAAGGAGTGATTCCTGTAGCTTCACGAGGCGTAGTACGATATGCCCAGAGAACACTGGGTAACTCGTCTACCCAGCTACCTCCGACATGATCTAGCTTAGTTTTCAGTCCTCTAATAATCTCCCTATTAGTTACTTCTGCTTGACCATTGCTCTGCGGGTAAGCTACAGAGGTGAAGGCCTGGGTAATCCCATAACTCTGACACCAGTCTAGGATTCTATTGCCTTGAAACTGCCTTCCATTATCAGAGACCAACTTATGAGGAATGCCAAACCTGCAAATTATATTTTTCCATAAGAATTTAATGACCGCGTCTTCTGTAATTCTAGCAAGTGGTTCTGCTTCCACCCATTTAGAGAAATAATCCATAGCCACCAACAAGAACCTCCTCTGTGCAGCAGCCATAGGAAATGGACCTACTATGTCCATACCCCATTGATCAAAGGGACACTAGACTATAGAGGTTCTTAATAACTGGGTAGGGTGATGTAATATATTCTGATGCTTTTGACAAGAAATACAAGTTCTTACCAGTTTAGCGGCATCTTCATGTAGAGTGGGTCAGAAATATCCCGCTAAGAGGATTTTACGAGCCAAAGATCTTCCTCCTATATGACTACCACAGGAACCCTGATGCACCTCCTGTAAAATAAATTGTGTGTCTTCTGTGCCTACACACTTGAGCAAAGGTCTGAAAAAAGCCCTTTTATATAATTGCTCCCCCACCATAGTATATTGAGCAGCTCGTTTCTTAAATACCCTGGCTTGTTCTGTATCTCTCGGAAGAAGACCTTGCTGTAAATATAATATAATTTGAGCTCGCCAATCACCCTGAATTTCTATATCAGTCTGTCTTTCAATACAGGAAATTAACAGGGTCTGTTCCACTGGTCGATCAAGACTCCATGGCACTACAGCAGAGGCTAGTTTAGCTAATTCATCTGCCACCTGATTCTCCGATCGAGGAATTTTTCGTATGCTCACATCTTGAAATTGAGACTTCAACTTATCGAATGCCTCAGCATATAACTTGAGCCTGTCATTATTGATTTCAAAATTACCTGCTAATTGTTGAGCTTCTAGCTGAGAATCAGAATATATAAGGACTCGAGCTGCTCCTACATGCCGAGCAGCCTGTAAACCAGCTATTAGAGCTTCATATTCAGCTTCATTGTTGGTAGCTCTGTAATTTAATCTAATAGAGAGTCGAAGTCTGTCTTCTCTTGGGGATATAAGAAGAAAACCAATTCCACTGCTTTGTCTAGTTGCAGAGCCATCCACATAAACTCTCCAGGTATCTTCTTCTTCTAGGCCTTGAACCTCTATGATGAAATCTGCTAGAGCTTGTGCCTTGATGGCTGAGCAGGGTTGATATTGGATGTCATATTCCTCAAGCTCGGTTGTCCATTTGACTAACCATCCTGATGCCTCTGGGTTGAGCAATACCCGTCCGAGAGTGCTATTGGTTAAGACAATAATCTCATGTGCTAAGAAATATGGGCGCAACCTCCGAGCAGTCAATATTAGAGCATAAGCTAATTTTTCTAGTGTAGTGTATCTACACTCAGCTCCCTTTAATAAATGACAAGAGAAATATACAGGTTGTTGCTCTTTTCCTTCCTGCCTGACTAATACAGAACCCACGGTGTTTTCATTAGCCGACAAATACACCCACAGAGTTTCTCCTGCTATAGGTTTAGCCAACACAGGGAGGGTAGCCAAATAATCTTTCAATTCTTGGAAAGCCTTATCACATTCTTCATTCCATTGAAACTTATTAGCCTTTCTGAGTATTTTAAAGAAATGGAAACTACGATCGGCTGATCTAGAAATAAATCTAGACAAGGCTGTGATTCGGCCTGTCAATCTTTGCGCTTCCCTCATGTTGCGAGGTGGCTCCATGTTCTGCAGTGCCTTGACTTTGCTCGGGTTGGCTTCTATCCCCCTCTCGGACACCATATATCCCAGGAATTTTCCTCCTTTCGCGCCAAACAAGCATTTGCTTGGATTTAATTTGAGCCCATACTGTCTTAATGTCTTGCAAGTTTCTTCCATATCCTTGCACAGATCATCAGCTTGAAGAGACTTAATGTAACGCCCGAAAATTCTCAAAACTATTTTAGAAATATTCTATGATTTTTCTGGAATTTTAGGATATTTTTACAGAATTTTTAGAGTAGCGGAGGTAGCAAAAACAAATAGAAAACGAAAACGGCCTAAGCGGGAATTGAACCCGAGACCTATGGTTTACGGATAATTTTAGTAACCAGTTGAACCCAGCAGGGCCGTGCTGAAAGGAAAGGGAATCAATTTTATTTAAGTTGGAGTTGGGGCGAATTAGATCACTTAATATAAATAAGAAATAATTAAGTGAAGGGTTATTTGGATCGTGATTTTTCCTCTCCTCAAAACCTCACCGCCGCCCACCTCTCTTTTCTTCCTCTCTCGGCGCCAACCATAAGGAGGGTTAGGGTTCCGCCCAAGGGCACCTTCCGGCGACGACTTCGACACGAGGACACTCCCCTCCGCGAGAGGATCGTCGAAAGGATCGTCTCCTCCGTGAAACCTAGCGATTAGAATCGTAAGAAATTACGAACAGGAGGTAAGAAACCCCTCACCTGCAGTATAAGTAGCTTCCATGTGAATTCCATGTTTTAGTTTAGTAATATGTAGACTTTCGGCACAAGGATGTAAATTAGTGCATACTAAGTGTTCGATTAAATTATTTAGCACAGAAAAATACAACTTAGGCATTTTAATAACTCAGTAAATGCAATAGAAGCATTTAAATAGTTTAGTTAGCCTTGCCACAGCATATATGGGACTACGGTCCAATGGGTGGGCACCCACAGTCGCCTCTAGGTTCAGATAACCTAGTAAAAGCAAGGTAACTTAATTAGCTATGATTCAGTATTTTACTTCCAGTAAGGGCACTGTAAAGGATTAGATATCCATTGGGCTAGGCTTCCATAGTCGGTCCCTAGGTTTAGATAACCTAGTAAACCTTACTAAATTCGGGATATGCAACCCCGGGTCTAGTTAAGGATGCGCGCATAGCATGTACAGTTGCCGGGCCCACTAGCAGTATGATTATGTACTTTAATCTATTACATTATTAGTTTTTCAAAACTCACAAAGATTAGTTATGTTAGTTAAGTTTGAATTCAGCTCCAGTCTAGCTCAGTTTTATATCAGTTTAGTTTTCTGCTGATACAAATGATAGTTTATCATTAGCTTTATTGCCATGATCAGTTTTACTTCTATGTGTTATATGTCATGCCATGCTTAGCATATTCAGTATGTATTTCCATTAGCATGTTTTAAAAACATAATTTGCATCGTATGCATGTTTTGTGAGTTAGATGGTTTCTTACTAAGCTCTCAAGCTTACAGATACTACTTTCCTTATACTGCAGATAAAGGTAAAGGAAAGATGGACTAGCGGAGGCTGGAGGGCAATGCTACGAAGATGTGTGTGGATGGAACTTGGAATAGAGATCTTAGGGAATTTTAGCAAGCTTGTTTAAGCATTAGAACTTTTCAGTATTTGATTATTTTGCACTTTAGTTGTTAATCACTATGAATTAGTAAATCATGCACCCTATCATGTTTAGAACACTATTTTGTGATGTTAGAATGTTTTGCATTTAGTTTAGAATTGTTATATGTAATTTTGGCACGAACAAGTGCTGAAATCAGGGGTTCTGATTCGAAATCAGAAACCAGATCGATCTACAGATCGATCAGAATTGGGTTGTGCCACTGGATCGGTCAGCTGACCGATCCAGTCGCGAACATAGAGTTAACGTCTGTTATGGATCGGTCAGCCGACCGATCCAGATGCGAATAGAGAGTGCAGAAGCTCACTGATCGGTCAGCCGACCGATCAGTGAGCCACTAGATCGGTCTACCGACCGATCAGTGTGCTCCTGGATCGGTCGGTAGATCGATCCAGCCGCATACAGAAGCAATATAGCTTATGGATCGGTCAGCCGACCAATCCAGAGTTTTTTTCCGTGCCAGTATCAAGCTGGATCGATCACTGGATCGATCCGACAGGCCAATCGATTCATGGATCGATTGAAATGTCTGATTACAGCTAGCGGGACATCCGAGAGGCATAGATTATTTTCCCTAGCATGTGTACAACTCCTAGGTACACCTAGAATATTAAGTTCAGATTTTACAGTAATCAGTTTAGCAAAATTTTAATCAATCCAGATTTCCGCAATAGTAATTTAGCACAGCATAATGTAGCGATCGGCCTCACAGCCTAGTTAGTAGAAGGCGGGTCGTTACAGAGTGGTATCAGAGCAGCTTCCATACTTCCTACACACACATCAGCATTGAACCTGCAGCTTCCAAGTAAGAATACCTCTCACTTTGTTATGTTTATTGCTTTCATGTTTGTAGATAACTAAAGCATGCTTGTTTATGATAGTAGTTAACATGATAACAATAGTTACTCCCTTATGATTGTGTTAGTCATGTATGTCCTTCATGTCTTTATAAATGACACGAGGACGCCCAGCTAGAAGGGCACCAGCTACTGAGCCCCAGCATGAGGCAGGCAGTTCAGTGCCTCCCCCAGACCTGACAGCATTGGTGGCTCAGTTACAGTAGCAGTTAGCTGAACAGCAGCAGGAGATAGCCACTCTTAGGGCTAATCAGCAGAATACTCCCACAGTCACCCCTGAACCTGACCTAGCAACCCCAGCATTTATAGAAGCTCCACCAGTCCAGCCTACAGCACCAGCAGCCCCAGTAGCAGAGGTAAAGAGGGAAGCTTACCTGATCCAGTGGCAGAGAGTCAAGCCCGAGAACTTTTCAGGCACTAGCGAACCATGGGATGCTCAAGCCTGGTTCAAAACACTGGAGAGTACGATGAAGCTTCTGGACTGGCCAGAACAGGAGAAGGTGAAATGTGCCTCCTTCTGCTTGACAGGAGATGCACGTATGTGGTGGGAGAAAATCAGAGCGAAGCGCCCAGTAAACCAGATGACATGGGCAGACTTCGAGAAGGAGTTCTTTGAAGAATTCTTTCACATGCGGGTCACAAATCGCCACTACGACGAGTTCACTGAGTTTCGTCAGGGCAACCTATCCGTTGAGGAAGCTGTGAAGAAATTCAACAGGTTGGCTCGGTTGTGCCCCGAACTGGTCAGCACAGAAAAAGAAAGAGTCCGGTTGAAGCTCAAGATGCTAAGGCCAGAAATAGCAATGAACGTGGCTGGAGGCATCCATAAGCCACAAACCACAGAGGAACTAGTAAGTAGTGCTCTGATCACCGAGCACTACCAGAACAGTATCAAGCAGTAGAAGCAAGTTTTCCCAGAATCCAAAGGTCAAGGAGGCTCAGGTACTCAGAAGCAGCAGGGTCACAGCTCCCACGGCTCTAACTGGAAAGGGAACTCCAGCAACAAGCGCAAACCAGGGAGTTACCCAAAAGGAGGACCAACCAGCAAGCAGCCAAGTTATCCAAAGTGTGCTACTTGTTGGAAATTCCATCCTGGACTTTGTCGTAAGGGCACACGAGGATGCTTTGAATGCGGACAGGAAGGGCATATGGCCAAGCAGTGTCCGAACAAGGCCAGCTTTCCTCCACCACAGCCGATTCATTACGGAGGCCAGCCAGCTCAGTTACATCAGATGCAGGCCATTTTAGATGGTCCGCACATCAGCCAGGGCAGATTAGAAGCCCCTCCAGCTACGACAAATGCACGGATCTACTCACTCACCAGAGAGGACATAGCAAATGCCTCGACAGTTGTTACAGGTCAGATTAGTATTTTACAGCAAAGTACAACTGTCTTATTCGATACTGGGGCAACCCATTCATATATATCCAGGGCATTTGTCGAGAAGTTAGCAGTACCTCCAGAGGTACTCAGTAGTCAGTTTCTGACGACACTGCCTTCAGGAGAAATTATGGCGTCCACGCACTGGCTCAGAGCAGTGCCAGTCATTATAGCAGACAGAGAACTCTTTTGTGATCTGATAGTGCTAAATATGACTGACTACGATGTCATCTTCGGGATGGACTTCTTGGTCAAATACGGTGCCTCCATCGAGTGCAGTAAGCAGAAAGTCACATTCCAACCCGAAGCGGAAGCACAGTTCGAGTTTATCGGAGAACCCAAGAGAAAGGCCAAGAAGTTTCTCTCAGCTATGAAGGCACAGAGGTTAATGGATTCAGGATGTACGAGATTTTTAGCACATGTAGTAAATACCAGTCAGGACAAGGACCAACAGCTAGTAGAGGTCCGAGTTGTATGTGACTACCCAGCTGTTTTCCCTGAAGAGTTACCAGGCTTAGCACCAGACAGGGAGATCAAATTTGAGATAGAGCTCATTCCCGGTACAAATCCTATCTCCAAAGCGCCTTACCGCATGGCTCCAGCGGAACTGAAGGAACTTCATGAACAACTACAGGAGCTGCTTGACAAAGGCTTCATACGTCCTAGTCACTCACCATGGGGAGCGCCTGTATTGTTCGTGAAGAAGAAGGATGGAAGCATGCGCCTGTGTATAGACTACCGAGCGCTGAACCAAGTCACCATCAAGAACAGGTATCCTCTTCCCAGGATTGATGACCTATTTGACTAGCTAAAGGGAGCAGCAGTGTTCTCTAAGATAGACCTCAGATCGGGTTATCATCAGGTGAAGGTCAAAGAAGGGGATATACTTAAGACAGCATTCAGGACTAGATACGGGCATTACAAGTTCATAGTCATGCCTTTGGTGTGACCAATGCTCCAGCTACTTTCATGGACCTCATGAACAGAGTATTCAGGGAATATTTAGATAAGTTTGTCATCGTGTTCATCGATGATATTCTTATCTATTCAGGAACTCAGGAAGAACACGTAGAGCACCTGAGAACAGTGTTGCAGACCCTTCTGCAGAACCAGTTATATGCCAAGTTCACAAAATGTGAATTTTGGTTAGATTAGGTGTCCTTCCTGGGTCACATCATCTCAAAGGATGGTATCATGGTGGACCCCAGTAAGATAGAAGCTATGAGTAACTGGAAAAGACCCAAGAACGCCAGTGAGATCAGAAGCTTTCTGGGATTAGCAGGCTACTATAGAAAATTCGTAGAGGACTTCTCCAGGATAGCCTCCCCACTGACAGCTCTTACCAGAAAGAACAGAAGGAAGTTTCAGTGGACAGAGGACTGTGAGAACAGCTTTAGCGAGCTCAAAAGGAGATTGACCAGTGCTCCTATTCTAGCTTTACTAGAAAATACAGACAGCTTCGACATTTACAGTGATGCCTCCAAATTGGGACTAGGAGCAGTACTGATGCAAAATGGCAAGGTGATAGCCTATGCCTCCAGACAACTCAAGGACTATGAGAGGAACTATCCTACTCATAACCTTGAGCTTGCAGTAGTTGTGTTCGCTCTCAAAATTTGGAAACATTACTTGTATGGAGCTCAGTGCAGAGTATATACAGATCATCAGAGTCTGAAGTACTTCTTCACTCAGAAGGATCTGAATATGCGACAGCACAGATGGCAAGAGCTGGTCAAGGACTACGATATAGACATCCTCTACCACCCAGGGAAAGCCAATAGGGTAGCAGATGCACTTAGCAGGAAGTCCAGTGCTACCTTATTATCTCTAGCAGCCATGTCACCGCCCCTACAGAAGGAGATCTCAGATTTCGGTCTCGAGCTCATAGTCGGACAGCTCTCTACTATGACATTAGAGTCTACCTTGCTCGGTGACATCCAGACAGCTCAGGAGCAGGATCCTGAAATTCAGAGAATCAAGCAAGGTTTAGCAGAATCAGAAGGCGGAGAGTTCAGAATATCAGATAGCGGGGTGTTGTATTTTGGTAATAGGCTATGTGTTCCGGATCAGGAGGAACTACAGAGGAAAATCCTAGACGAGGCTCACAAGACTCCCTATGCGATGCATCCTAGCTCCACCAAAATGTACCAGGACATGAAGAAATGTTTTTGGTGGCCTGCGATGAAGAGAGACATCGCTCGATATGTCAGCACCTGCCTAACCTGTCAGAGGGTTAAGGCAGAACATCAGAGACCAGGAAGAGTTTTGCAGCCCATTCAGATACCAGAATGGAAGTGGGAAGACATTTCTATGGATTTCATAGTGGGATTGCCCAGAACCACGAATGGTTTTGATACCATCTGGGTAATAGTTGACAGATTGACTAAATTAGCCCACTTCTTAGCTATCAGGATATCCTACTCCATGGAACAGCTAGCACAGTTGTATCTCAAGGAGATCGTTAGATTACATGGAGTCCCACGAACCATTATTTCAGACAGAGACAGTAGGTTCACATCACACTTCTGGGAGTGTGTACAGTCAGCTTTGGGCACGAAGTTAAAGTTCAGCACAGCCTTCCATCCTCAGACAGATGGACAGACGGAGCGGGTAAATCAGGTACTTGAAGATATGCTCCGAGCATGTGCCCTAGATTTCAAGGGTAGTTGGTGCAAATATCTGAGTCTAGCAGAATTTGCATACAACAACAGCTATCAGGCCACTATCGGCATGGCACCTTACGAGGCTCTCTATGGGCGGAGGTGTAGATCTCCAATCTGCTGGTATGAGAGTGGTAAACAGAAAGAACTAGAGCTTCAGACAGATCTAGTGGCAGCTATACAGCAGATCCGCTAGAGGATAGAGACAGCTCAGAGCCGCCAGAAAAGCTATGCTGATACACGGCGCAGACCCTTAGAGTTTTCAGTTGGGGATTCAGTGTTCCTCATAGTAGCTCCCATGAAGGGAGTAATGCGTTTTGGGAAGAAGGGCAAACTAAGTCCCAGATATGTGGGACCATACCTTATCACCAGAAGAGTGGGCAAGGTAGCATATGAGTTAGAGCTACCCCAGGAAATGTCAGCTGTCCACAACGTATTTCATGTTTCTATGCTGAAGAAGCATACCCCAGATGCCACCCAGGTGATTGAGCCCCAGTCGATACAGATCCGCGAAGACCTCAGCTATGATAGTCGGCCTATTCAGATAATAGACCGAGCAGTTAAGAAATTACGGAATAAGGAAGTACCATTAGTCAAAGTTATTTGGAGAAATCACATAGCAAAAGAGGCAACTTGGGAGACAGAAGCCGGCATGAGACAGAAGTACCCAGAATTATTCTAAGTTCGAGGACAAACTTTTTATAAGTTATGGGGGATTGTAATGCCCGAAAATTCTCAAAACTATTTTAGAAATATTCTATGATTTTTCTGGAATTTTAGGATATTTTTACAGAATTTTTAGAGTAGCGGAAGTAGCAAAAACAAATAGAAAACGAAAACGGCCTAAGCGGGAATTGAACCCGAGACCTATGGTTTACGGATAATTTTAGTAACCAGTTGAACCCAGCAGGGCCGTGCTGAAAGGAAAGGGAATCAATTTTATTTAAGTTGGAGTTGGGGCGAATTAGATCACTTAATATAAATAAGAAATAATTAAGTGAAGGGTTATTTGGATCGTGATTTTTCCTCTCCTCAAAACCTCACCGCCGCCCACCTCTCTTTTCTTCCTCTCTCGGCGCCAACCACAAGGAGGGCTAGGGTTCCGCCCAAGGGCACCTTCCGGCGATGACTTCGACACAAGGACGCTCCCCTCCGCGAGAGGATCGCATAGACGCGAGAAGATCGTCGAAAGGATTGTCTCCTCCGTGAAACCTAGCGATTAGAATCATAAGAAATTACGAACAGGAGGTAAGAAACCCCTCACCTGCAGTATAAGTAGCTTTCATGTGAATTCCATGTTTTAGTTTAGTAATATGTAGACTTTCGGTACAAGGATGTAAATTAGTGCATATTAAGTGTTCGATTAAATTATTTAGCACAGAAAAATGCAACTTAGGCATTTTAATAGCTCAGTAAATGCAATAGAAGCATTTAAATAGTTTAGTTAGCCTTGCCACAGCATATATGGGACTACGGTCCAATGGGTGGGCACCCACAGTCGCCTCTAGGTTCAGATAACCTAGTAAAAGCAAGGTAACTTAATTAGCTATGATCCAGTATTTTACTTCCAGTAGGGGCACTGTACAGGATTAGATATCCATTGGGCTGGGCTCCCATAGTCGGTCCCTAGGTTTAGATAACCTAGTAAACCTTACTAAATTCGGGATTTACAACCCCGAGTCTAGTTAAGGATGCGCGCATAGCATGTACAGTTGCCGGGCCCACTAGCAGTATGATTATGTACTTTAATCTATTACATTATTAGTTTTTCAAAATTCACAAAGATTAGTTATGTTAGTTGAGTTTGAATTCAGCTCCAGTCTAGCTCAGTTTTATATCAGTTTAGTTTTCTGTTGATACAAATGATAGTTTATCATTAGCTTTATTGCCATGATCAGTTTTACTTCTATGTGTTGTATGCCATGCCATGCTTAGCATATTCAGTATGTATTTCCATTAGCATGTTTTAAAAACATAATTTGCATCGTATGCATGTTTTGTGAGTTAGATGGTTTCTTACTAAGCTCTCAAGCTTACAGATACTACTTTCCTTATACTGCAGATAAAGGTAAAGGAAAGATGGACTAGCGGAGGCTGGAGGGCAATGCTACGAAGATGTGTGTGGATGGAACTTGGAATAGAGATCTTAGGGAATTTTAGCAAGCTTGTTTAAGCATTAGAACTTTTCAGTATTTGATTATTTTGCACTTTAGTTGTTAATCACTATGAATTAGTAAATCATGCACCCTATCATGTTTAGAACACTATTTTGTGATGTTAGAATGTTTTGCATTTAGTTTAGAATTGTTATATGTAATTTTGGCATGAACAAGTGCTAGAATCAGGGGTTCTGATTCGAAATCAGAAACCAGATCGATCTACAGATCGATCAGAATTGGGTTGTGCCACTGGATCGGCCAGCTGACCAATCCAGTCGCGAACAAAGAGTTAGTGTCTGTTATGGATCGGTCAACCGGCCGATCCAGATGCGAACAGAGAGTATAGAAGCTCACTGATCAGTCAGCCGACCGATCAGTGAGCCACTGGATCGGTCGGTTGACCGATCCAGCTGCATACAGAAGCAAGATAGCTTGTGGATCGGTCAGCCGACCGATCCAGAGTTTTTCTCCGTGCCAGTATCAAGCTGGATCGATCACTGGATCGATCCGATAGGCCAATCGATCCATGGATCGATTGAAATGCCTGATTACAGCTAGCGGGACATCCGAGAGGCATAGATTATTTTCCCTAGCATGTGTACAACTCCTAGGTACACCTAGAATATTAAGTTCAGATTTTACAGTAATCAGTTTAGTAAAATTTTAATCAATCCAGATTTCCGCAATAGTAATTTAGCACAGCATAATGTAGCGATCGGCCTCACAGCCTTGTCAGTAGAAGGCGGGTCGTTACATTTAATTAAGATATCTTCAACATACACTTCCATATTCCTACCAATCTGCTTCTGAAAGACCTTATTCATAAGCCTCTGATAGGTTGCTCCTGCATTTTTTAGTCCAAAGGGCATAACATTATAACAATAAGTGCCTTCAGGTGTTATAAAACTAACCTTTTCTTGATCTTCTTTGTCCAAGGGGACTTGATGATAACCTTGATACGCATCCAACATAGAGATATATTCACATCCGGCAGTGGAGTCAACCAGCTGGTCGATTCTGGGTAGTGGATAATAGTCCTTTGGGCAAGCTTTGTTGAGATCCCGAAAGTCAATGCACACTCGCCATTTATTCCCGGGTTTATAGACTAATATCACATTGGCCAACCAGCTAGGGAATTGCACTTCTCTAATGTATCCAGCCTCCATAAGCTTGGTTATTTCTTCCTTGATAATCTGGTTTTGTTCCATACTAAAACTCCTCTTCCTTTGCATGACCGGGCGGGCATCCGAAAAGACATGCAAGGAATGTTCCATGACAGCAGGAGAAATGCCCGAAACTTCTTTGGGAGTCCAGGCAAATACATCATTATTCTTCTTCAAACATTGCACCAACTCAGCTTTAAGATCAGGATCAAGATCGGCTGCAACGTAGGTGGTAGCTTCTGGCCGCCCAGTCTGGATTTGAACTTCTTCCTTTTCTTCATAAACCAGGACGGGCTGCTTTTCGCGAATGGCATTAACTTCTATTCTTTGAATCTTCCGGGCGGTGTTGGCCTCAGTTCGAATGATTTCTATGTAATATTTCCGGGCTGTCTTTTGATCGCCTCGTACTTCTCCAACCTGATCCTCCACAGGAAACTTAATCTTTTGACAGAAAGTAGAAACGACTGCCCTGAACTCATTCAAGGCAGGCCAACCCAATATCACATTATAAGAAGATGGAGCATCTACTACCATAAAATAGGATCTCCTAGTTCTCATGAGGGGTTCCTCTCCTAGAGAAATGGCCAATTTTATTTGACCCAAAGGTTACACTTCATTGCCTGTGAATCCATACAGAGGAGTTGCCATCGATTGAAGTTCACTGGGGTCAATTTGTAGCTGATCAAAAGCCTTTTTGAATATAATGTTGACTGAGCTGCCAATGTCTATGAAGGTACGAGCGATGGCGTAGTTGGCTATCATAGCTTTGATGATCAATGCGTCGTCATGAGGTATTTCTACCCCCTCAAGATCTTTGGGTCCGAAACTTATTTCAGGACCGGCTGCTCGTTCCATGCTGCATCCTACTGCATGAATCTCCAATCTTCGGGCATGTGCTTTTCTAGCTTTGTTAGAATCCCCATCAGTGGGTCCGCCCGTAATCATGTTAATATTACCCCGAGCAGCATTGTTTCTATTCTCTTCCTGACGAGTCATCGTGGTTTCGGAAGGTGCTTTATCTGATACTTGGCTGGTACCAGCTGGGACCGGTATTGCTTCTTGCCGGGTTCCATCCGGGTGATATTCCGGTTTGAGCGGACTTTGCTGCCTGGGGTATTGTTGCTGGTAATAGTTCTGCCTCTGATAGCGCTCTTTATTGACTCATCTATTTCTCAAAACAAAACAGTCATCAGAGTGATGACGGCTAGTTTTATGATAAGTACACCATCTCCTTGGTGCCTCCGGCTACACCTCTACATGCTGTACGGCTTGTGGACGATAATCTGGTTGCCGATGAGGTGGATGAGTGGTTCTAGGTCCTCGTGGTGGGGGTACCGGGGTCGGAGCTTTCTCCTTCACATGAGTAGGAGAAGAGGGAACACCTTCTTTCCTGCGAGCAGCTTGGGCTTCTTCTACGTTAATGAACTCAGTGGCACGTTCAATCAAGGAGTCAAAATTAACAGGATGATTTCTTACCAAATCTTTAAAGAAATCATTATCATTTAGACCCTGAGAGAAAGCACTCACTAATATTTCAGTAGTAGCATTAGGTACATCTATAGCTACCTGATTGAACCTTTTAATATATGCCCGGATGGATTCTTTAGATGTCTGCTTAATTGAAAATAGGCTCCACGGGGTCTTATGATACCTTTTGTTGCTGGAGAAATGATGTAGAAAGACTTTCTTGAAATATTTAAATTTTCGAATAGACTTTTCAGGTAATCTTTTGAACCATCGTTGTGCTGCTCCCCCAAGAGTAGTGAGAAACATCCGACATTTCACCCCATCGGAGAATTGTTGCAACAAGGCTACATTCTCAAATTTCAACAAGTGATCTTCCGGATCTGTGGTTCCGGTATATTCTCCAATTTGCAGATTCTGATATCGCTTAGGAAGTGGGTCATCTAATACACTTTGTGAGAATGGGGAGATGACCTTTTCTGGTGAACTATCACTAGTTATCATTTTAATCTTACGCTTCTCTCTGTCCGGCGCCTCACCAGAGGACTCTTGGAACACAGGCTTCTTACCCCCTGGATCCAAGGGAGTGCGGAGGAAGGCTCGTGGACGCTTGGTCGGAGAAACAGTAGCTGGAGGAAAATACAAAGGTTCTTCTTCTTCCATCCCCTTTCCTTTCCGATGCTCAGTAGTTGATATCGCCGGATGATGAGCCGTCGGCAGAGTGGCCCCAGTATGAGCTTGCAGTTGTTGCTGCTGTTGTTGTAGGGCTTTCTGAACATGAGAATTAATGAGATCCAAATCTTCGCGGCTGATAGTAAGTAGGTTCGACTTCCCAGCCTCTTCCATCACGTAGTCTCAGATTCAGGCAAATTTCCCACAGACGGTGCCAAATTTGATCCTGTCTGAGAAGCTGACCACGACGGAGATCTGGAAGAAAAGACCCACCGTACTGATGAAGAATAATGTCGGCAGAACCTCGACCCGAGAAACCCAAAGCGGATCGGAAGAAAACCAGAATCACCGAAGGAAATCTGATGAGTATGAAGAAATCCCCGTTTAGATAGAAGAAAGTCGATCTCCCAAGCTCCTAAGGCTTCCTGCGCACAAGAGACCAACCAACACTATCATCAGTGGCCTAAGACCGGGGTTGGAATCCCTGGCTAGGCCCTCCGACGCTCAAGTTAGGGATCTCGCTTGATGTCAAGGAAGGAAGAAGATGAACAGTAGCCAGAAAATTAGGGATGTCCACTTACCCTGCCAACGGAGAGGATTCCCCCTTTTATACCACTTCATATAACCTCCGTAGTCATGAAGTGGACCCCGGTTTGTTAGAGTTCGTTATGACATCAGCTGCGTACTTGGGGAAGATGATTTTTAAGGAATCTTTTTTGTACCCCAAATGTACCTTCTTTGTCGTTTAGTGCCTGCAAGATAATCTGAAAGCATATTTCCCGCCAAAATATATATTCTCTATCATGATTTATTCTATTCGATATATTCATGTATGATTCTTCTTCATGTGACTTCTATTTGTATCTTTATTGTGTCAAAATAATATTTTATCCGACATGTTTCTGAGGTATTCATTAACCCTTCTGGCCGATATTAGTCTATCTTTGCTCTGGAGTATGTATCGGTCGTTATTGGCTTACCTTCATACGGCAATCATGTATCGACCGATATTGGCCTACCTTCGTTCGGCAGGCATGTACCGACCGATATTGGCCTACCTTCGTTCGGCCGGCATGTATCGACCGATATTGGCCTACTTTCGTTCGACAGGCATGTATCGGCCGATATTGGTTTATCTTTCCTCCGGAGTGTGCATCGGTCGTTATTAACTTACCTTCATACGGCAAGCATGTATTGACCGATATTGGCCTACCTTCGTTCGGCAGGCATGTATCGGCCGATATTGGTTTATCTTTCCTCCGGAGCGTGCATCGGTCATTATTAACTTACCTTCATACGGCAAGCATGTATCGACCGATATTGGCCTACCTTCGTTCGGCAGGTATGTATCGGCCGATATTGGCCTACTTTCGTTCGGCAGGCATGTATCGACCGATATTGGTTTATCTTTCCTCCGGAGTGTGCATCGGTCGTTATTAACTTACCTTCATACGGCAAGCATGTATCGACCGATATTGGCCTACCTTCGTTCGGTGGGCATGTATGACCGATATTGGCCTACTTTCGTTCGGCAGACATGTATCGGCCGATATTGGTTTATCTTTCCTCCGGAGTGTGCATCGGTCGTTATTAACTTACCTTCATACGGCAAGCATGTATCGACCGATATTGGCCTACCTTCGTTCGGCGGGCATGTATCGACCGATATTGGCCTAACTTTGTTCTGAAAGTATGTTTCGGCCGTTATTGGCCTTCCTCCTTTGACTCTTTCTTCCTTTTCTTTCCTCATCTGAAGACCCACAAAACCTAAACCATATCAGTAACGATAGAGGTGGAGAATATGGTGCACCGTTTGATAAATTTTGTTCAGATTCTGGCATTATCCATCAAACAACGGCGCCTTACTCACCTCAATCGAATGGTGTTGCTGAACGTAAAAATCGGACACTAAAAGAGATGATGAATGCCGTGTTGATAAATTCAGGCTTACCTCAAAACTTGTGGGGGGAAGCAATATTATCGGCAAATCACATTCTCAACAAAATCCCTCATAAGAAAAGTGATAAAACTCCATACGAACTATGGAAAGGCCGCAAGCCATCGTACAAATACCTGAAAGTGTGGGGGTGTCTGGCAAAGGTCGAAGTACCTAAACCAAAGCAAGTAAAGATCGGACCTAAAATGTTTGATGCGGTATTTATCGAATATGCCCATAATAGTAGTGCATATCGTTTCCTAGTTCACAAATCAAACATTCCTGATATTCATATGGGAACAACCATAGAATTTCGGAATGCGATAATCTTTGAAAACGAATTCCCAAATAAGAAGGAAAACATTGAAAATAATAACAACGGAAGTTCAAACGAAAATGACGTTACCGAACTTAGTTGTTATAAAAGGACTTTTGACGATCAAAGCAAAGGGCCACGTCGTAGCAAACGGGCTAGAGCTGAGAAATCGTTCGGGCCAGATTTCATGATTTTCATGTCACAAATGGACCCAAGAACATTAAGTGAAGCTCTCTCTAGTCCCGATGCTCCAATGTGGAAAGAAGCTGTCAACAGTGAAATCGAATCCATCGTGAATAATTATACTTGGGAATTAGTAGACCTTCATTCTGTTAATAAACCATTAGGTTGTAAGTGGATACTAAAATGCAAGTATAAAGCTGATGGATCAATTGACAAGTATAAGGCCAGACTTGTAGCCAAGGGGTACAAGCAAGAGGAAGACCTTGATTACTTCGATACCTACTCACCGGTGACAAGGATTACGTCCATACGAGTGCTAATAGCCATTGCAACACTGTATGACCTTGAAATATATCAAATGGATGTTAAGACTGCGTTCTTAAATGGTGAGTTGGAAGAAAAAATTTATATGGAGCAACCCGAGGGGTTCGTGGCTCCAGGAAATGAGAAAAAGGTGTGTCGACTTGTTAAGTCATTATACGGACTTAAGCAAGTGCCTAAACAATGGCACGAAAAATTTGACAAAGTAATGCTGTCAAACAAATTCAGAATAAATGAATGTGACAAATGCATTTATGTCAAAGACACACCTAAAGGTTATGTAATCATCTGTCTATACGTAGACGACATGCTAATAATGGGCAGTAATCATGATATAATCATGACTACAAAGAAAATGTTGACCAAAAATTTTGATATGAAAGATATGGGTCAAGCAGATGTTATATTGGGAATTAAAATTCTCAGGACATCAGAAGGGATAGTTCTGACACAATCCCATTATGTAGAGTCAGTATTGAAAAGATTCAATGTGTACGATTTCTCTACAGTAAAAACACCTATGAATCTAAGTCAACACTTAGCGAAAAACCATGGTGAGAACTTATCGCAGTTGGAATATTCTCGGATAATAGGCAGTTTGATGTATCTCACAAACTGCACACGCCCGGATATTGCCTATGCGGTCAACAAGCTAAGTCATTTTACGAGTAATCTAAACGACACTCATTGGAAAGCATTAATGCAAGTTCTTAGATATTTGAAATATACTATGGACTATGGATTACATTATGGAAAATATCCCGCTGTGCTGGAGGGATATTGTGATGCTAATTGGATATCAGATACAAAAGACTCCAAATCCACTAGTGGATATGTTTTCACGATCGGTGGGGGAGTAGTATCTTGGAAATCCACTAAGCAGACGTGCATTGCTCGGTCAACTATGGAATCCGAGTTTATAGCACTAGACAAAGTAGCTGAGGAAGCTGAATGGCTGCGAAATTTCTTGGAAGATATTCCGAGTTGGACGAAACCTGTGTCTGCCGTATTGATCCACTATGATAGTCAATCAGCAATTGGAAGGGCACAGAGTAATATGTATAATGGGAAGTCACGACATATACGTCGTAGACATAATACCATTAGGCAGTTGATCTCGAATGGAGTGATTACAATCGACTATGTTAAGTCCAAAGATAATTTGGCAGATCCTCTTACGAAAGGGTTGAGTCGAGATCAAGTATACTGCTCATCAAGAGGAATGAGATTAAAAATCTACAACTAAAAAATGACTGTAGCGGTAACCCAACCTTGTTAACTGGAGATCTCAAGATCTTGGTTCAATGGGACAACAAACTTACAAAAGTTGTGTTATAGCACATGAGATATTTTATCTCTATCCCAATCCTAGGATGAATTTGTGTTGTCCTACCTCATGTAGAGAGGTTAAGCTTATGCTTTTAGTGACTTCTATACCTTATAAGGTGGAGTATGGTAGGATACTCCAGATAGAAGTGTCACCTATATGAGTGTGAAGACAGGCCGCTTCAATGAAACACTCATGGATCCAAGATGGTGTCCATGGCCGAAACGGAACCAACCATAAGAACCTAAAGTAGGTGAGATAGGTCTCTGTGTGGGTGTTATTGTCTAAGTATACACCAACAGCTGAGCAGTTCAAGACATCCCGTTCACTGCGTAGCCTAGTATACTCGATAGCATTCCACTACGGAAGATTCAAAGCCACAAGCTACCTCTCCCGATGCAGTGACTTATCGATTAGACTCTTGTAAAGTGTCAGCATGCATACACGCATTGCATTAATTTCCATTCATGTGCGGGATTGTTGGATATTGGGGCCTTAATGGACCAATACGATTTTGTGGAAAAATCGGAATGCAATCAATAGATAAAAGTCGTAATTGACTTCAAAATTGAAATCTACGTTTCGAGTAGATAAATTTAGACTATTAATTTGCTCAAAACCGATTAAAGGTGAATGAGAAATTAATTGTTTAATGTCGGCCCAAATAAGCATTAATTATTCATTAATGATATATAAGGAAATGCATGTGAGAATAGTTCCACATCGGAAATTTTTGATGTGCATTCTTTGCTTATTAATGATGTTGTGTTAATGGAGTTAACTCAGGAAAAGACCAAGTGCTCTCTTCTCAGGGGCGAGCAGGTGCTCGCACCTGTGAGCCCGCCATCTGCCACGTGTGCACGTGCGCACGTGCGCAATGGGCGCTTTGTAGGCGCACTTTGCATCGTCGCGAGGAGCATTGAGGAGCTTAAATTTATGCTCCAGAGGACATTGCAGTACCTACGTGGCACTCGGGTGCTCTAGAGCGTTGGATCGCGAAGAGTCACGATCTGACCGCTTGGGATGAGACTTGTTCTGAAGCGTCAGATCAAATGGATCAGTAGATCCAGATCCGATGACTAATGACAATAGGCGAGATCTGAGGGTCACAACTCTTCAAATCTGATGGATGAGATTAAAGTGGGATATGTGAAGGGTTATAACTCTTCAGAATGGACGATCCAGATCGATCCAGCCCAAAGAACACATCCTCTCACCAAAAAAGGCATTCAACCTCTTCATTTGGTATAAATAGAACCCTCCAGATGCTGGAAATATCAATCGAATTATCGAATTCATCTATTCTACTCTCTCTTGAGCATTCATCTCATTTTGTGCATTTAAGAGTCCAAAAAGCCTACGAGAAGGTTCGCTGGTCTCGGAATTCGAAGTGCAACGATTCTGAGACGTTCGTCGTTGTATCTTGGGAACGAATTGCTGCTATCCATTAGCACCGTAGTGGAGCAATATCGTTTACAGAGATAGTGTTGAACACTTGCCTCGACGACCAGTATCAGTTTGCGCTGATCAGTTTGCGCACTCCGATAGATAATGGACTCCAACATGAATCACATGAACCACCTCAGTTAACTATGTTACGATATATCATACTTTATGATTTAAAATCAAGATATTAAAAGGTGACTCTAAGCAGTAGGTAGTCAACCCACTACTTAGCGTCTAGGCATAAGGCATGTCCTAGGTCAGGGGTAGGTTTAAAAATTATTAAAATAAGAACCTAGATTCAAGTTTGCAATCATAAATACGATAAAAGAGTTTCGTCACTTTACTTTTTTCCTTCTCCAATCTTTTTTCCGATAACCTTTCACCTGCAGTGTTCTTTTCTCTTTCCTCTTTTGCCATCAGTAAGTAATTCGTTCTCTCCTTACTTCATGTTTTCTCACGGCGAAAGAATTCTTTGCCCCTTGATACACTCTAACCTTTTCGGCTTTTGATACCACTAATAAAGCTTACATTTGCGCTCGGTATGAAATCCCCGAGAGTTATCGAATTGTCATCCCTTCTCCCAACGTCACCCAACGTCCATCCGTATCATCCTCCTGATAATTATATCACATTTTTTTATGGATCAGTTAGCAGCCGGTCTTCATTTCCTTGTTCCCCCATTCTTATCAGCTGTGAGTCAGTATTTCAACATTCCTCTATAACAGTTCATTCCGAACGCTATCCGTGCCCTATGTGACACATTCATGTTATTCGTTTGTATAATATTTCTCCTACATCTCGAAATTTCTTTTTGTTTTCTTATCCCAAAAAATTGAAATTGGGAGTTTTTCTTTTTCAATCTCGTCCGAAGTCGGTTTTCTTCGAAGATATGCCTTCTTCGAATAAGGGTTAGAAGTCAAGTTTCTTTTTCCTTGAAATGTCTGAGCACGCCTCTTGGCCGACTTAATGACAATCCTCCCTTCTTCCTCTTCCTAACATAAGGAATTACAAATATGGCGCTACTTATATCTCATACTTTCCCAAGCTGAGTGTCCAACGCTTTAAGATCCATCGGTGGTTACGCAAAGGTCTCCTACACTTGTTTGGCTTGAGTCCTATCCAAAAGAAGCTTCCTGGCTCTCTCGGTAAGCTTCGATAAATTGGTCAATATATTATCACTAACTAAGGTATTCTTTATTTTATACAGTGAACATCATTTTCTCTGCTCTAGTCAATGATTCAATCGACCTAGAAGAGGAGGAAATCCATGCTAAGGAGCAAGAACTGTAGGCCAAGTGAGACTTACAACCAATCGCCACTACTAGTGGAGCGGCTGAGTCCAGCGCGGCTAGTGCCTCTAACGAGTTGCCTTCCGCTTTAGTTCAGTGCCCCAGGGTTCTCCCTCGGAGGAGGAGGTCGCCCCCCTAAAGAGACGCAAAAGACGTAGGCTTGTCCATGCCCAAGTCCTAGAAGGGCAAACACCCTCTACTGAAGTACCCTCCAGTAAAGGGCCTTCCACTCAAGTATCTCTCGCCCAAGAGGAGCCCGCCCGGAAGGAGATACAAGACCAATCTTCTGAGCAGACCCTATTCGCCCTTCATTCTATCAGTACTATGCCAGATCTCGCTCGAACACAGGAGGTGATCTTATTGCCGGACAAGTTAATAGACCACGCCTTTGTTATATCTCCCTGTACGAAGACTCCTTCGGGTTTTGCCATATCGAGACAACCTAATCAAATTTCAATTTCTTTTGATGTGCCATCCGCCCAAGCCATAACTCCTCCTTCGACTGCCTCGACCGGCTAGATACTTTTAAGAGGTCATTTAACAAAGGCCTGGGAAGACGCTGGAAACTAGCTCAGTGAGCTAACTTCTATGGATTTAGCAGACAAGTACTCTTACAAACAGACTAAGGAAGTATAATTTTAATTTACTATTTTCTATCGTTGAATATTTCTAACATTGTTTGCCTTTTCTCATACTGTTGGGCGGCCTCGATGAGCGTTGCCCAACAATTGTACATTTTGGCCCAAGAAAATGAAATACTGAAGCAACAAATTTCTTAGGTTACTATGGCTCCCTCCTCTCAGTGGCTGAGTGAGCTAGAAACTCAGCTCCAGAGGCTTAGCGATTATCGAAAATCGAAATTAAGAAGCCGGTCATCTTAAAGACTGTCCTGGACGCCTCTGAAGCTAAACTTCAGTCAGAGACAACCCTCCGGGCAAATATGAAGGAAGAGCTGGATGAAAAAACTACAAAATTTGACCGTCTATCCTCTCAACTAAAGGAGCAAAAGGCTACCCATGATACCGAGTTAGCTTCCAAAGTTGCTGAGTTGGTGGTCCGAGAGGTTGAGTAAGATACCTTATGCTCGGACCTAGTAACCGCTTAGACTGTCTTATCCACCAAGGAATTGAAGTTATCAGCTACCCAGACGGAGTAGGCAGCTTATCGGGTGGGAGAAGATGAGCGCTTCGAAGCAAGGAAGACAACTCTTTTCCAAACACCTAAGTTCAATGTACTCATCGCCCGCTCCATTAGCAAAGCACTTCTTCTCAGAGTGAAGGGTGCAGTGGAGAAATTAAAGGAAGGTCGTTACTTGGCCTCCAATTCCCCTGTCCACTTTCTTGACCGCAAGAGGATAAACTGTAATGCTCCACCCGACTTGTTTGTGAAACTATTCGATTTACTTTATACCCCCTTTTCCTCTGGTTAATGCATTAGAACTCTATGTTTGTGTCTGTAATTGTGAACGATTAAGCTTTTATTAAATTGGTCCTGTGGCTTCGTTCCAATAACTTGGGTCCTGATAACTTGTGTTTTTTCTTGAATGTGCATGATATACTAAGGATAGTGCAAGTTTGTCCGGACCAAAGTCCGGCTGGCTATAGTTTATGAAACCATTCATTCGAACTTGAAAATAGGACTAACTATAATGACTAATAGTTTTTTAGAGTAAAGGTATTTAGGACACATCAGGATTAAACTCATTCAACCTGGACCCCGCTCGGGGTTAAGAGCTAGTCCAGAACTCATCCAACCAGACTCCCCCCCTATTATTTTCCTTATTTTTCTCCCGGACGATTGCTAAGAACTCGTTCGGGCTTAGGAGTACTAGCCGGGCGTTTAAAAGAATGGCATAAAAAAATAAGGCTTACCTTGGTAAAAGTACTGACCCTTCGGGATGACTACATGACGAATTATTAGTTATTAATGCAGGCTTTTTATTAGTAACACGTGTGTATGCGTCATTTTGGGTATAAGCCCTTTCCTATACCTGTTGCTTTGTCTCACCATCCGATGACCCATGATTTGGCCCGCCTATTTACTGTTATAATCTGATGGACTTGCACAAAAAAGAACCCAAAAAGTAACATTTAAATTATTTTCGTAAGAAATTCTTAAGAACCCTAGCGTCTCCACTTCTTCTTCTTCTTCGTCACTTATTCCTCATTGCTCCTACTCGACCTTCCTTATTCATTGCACCCACACCTTATGTTTCCCTCCTTTTCTTTCCTTCCTTTTACCTGAAATGGCTGAGCATAATAGCTGGTATACGCAATGCTCCTCCAACTTCACCATCATGAATGCCTATGACCTCAACATCAACTACGGACTACCTTCTTACATAGATATACCAAGCAGTGAAGATCACCCTCATCTTCCTCTAGCAAAAAGCATTGTTGTCTTTAGGGAGTAGATCATAGCAAGACTCTGTTTCCCCCTTCACCACTTCTTTATCACCGTCAACCAATATTTTGGCATTCCGCTCCATCAAATCCTCCCGAATTCCATCCGCATCTTAAACGGTGTTACTATTGTTTTCATTCTATTCAGTGTCACTTCATCTTCTCGCCTATTCTATCATTACTTCTACCCTCAAAAAGTGACGGATGACCTATTTTGTTTTCATCCCCATCCTAGGACGACTCAGCGTAACAGGATTTCAGCCTAAGATGAGTAGAGAAATAAATACTTCTTCATTCGACTTTTACCCTCTCTACCTTGTCCCACAATTTGGAAACAACATCTTCCCCCTATCCTAATTTGGGCAACATCCACATGATCCAGTCATTCGCAAAGCTTTGTTGAGACTAAAAGACCCGAAGTTCAACTTACCCAAGTTAACTATAAAGGGCTTATTATACATTTTTGGGCTTACCCCGGTTGACCTTGTGTTAAGTGCCACATTTGGTAAGAGATCTTCCTCTCTACCTTAGTTATTTGTAAAGATTTCTAATGTTCACTTATTTTTGTAGTGGCGGCTATTACTCCAGCCTTCTTTTCAAGAATAATCGGCTAAAGGAAGATGCTTTAAACCAACGGGGGAGATTCTGCTAAAGGATTGCGAAGCAAGGCGAACTTCGTCCTTTGCTGGCCCTCTTCCTCCCCTAGATTCTTCTGAAGAAAATTCCTCTTCTAATTCAGCAGATTCAAATGCCCCCTTCACGTTCAAGCATAAAAAAGCTCAATCAAAGTCTCTAGAGTTACATGTGCAACCAATGGCTGAACAGGCTTCTCTTGATGTAACCAAGGTTTTTTTTTGCTCGGGGAAAGGAGCTTATGCCACCTAAGCATCATCGATCTAAGTTTGGTGTGGGATAGATCGGTACCATACTTGCACCTGTTGGTGCAGTTTGCACTAATGATCTAACTCAAGTTTTGATGAATGACAAGTAAGTTAAGTTAGGTGTTTTTGTAATCTGATTTCCTTACCGAGTGTGCAGAAATTGACGAGTCCAAAGGACCAAATATATAGCAGGAAGTCCAGCTAGGTCAATGGGCCCACCGGATAGCTGGTACAAAGTCCAGATAGGTCAACGGGGCGATCGGATATCTGGCGGGAAGTCCAACTATGTCAACGGGCCGATTGGATAACTGTGTGAAGTCTAAATAGGTCAATGGGCTGACCTGATATTTGGCAGGAAGTCCAGTTGGGTCTCTGAATCAGGACAACTGCAAGTTAATAAGTTAAGGTAAGTCACGGGAGGAGAGTAATCTTATGAGGACGCATCCCGATTGAGGGATAGTATGCGTCGGTCCAAGTTAGGTCCATTTTGGATCTCTAATCTGAGATCTTGACAAGTTCTTGGTCCTGAAAGGACAGGAACTAATTACTACTACTCATTATTATTGTGCTAACACTTATCTTGTATGCTGTTATTTGATTTATTGAACTAAAGTCATTTTGCAGGACAAAGGAGTAATTTTACCTTTAAATGAATAGTATCTGAAGGCGCCTTCAAGCAATGGAAGGCGTCTTTGTACTGATCTTGGAAGGCGTCTTCCAAGGCTATGGAAGGTGCCTTCGAAAGGATGAAATTTGGATTTCGGCGTAAATAAGGCACAACAAATCCGGGATAAAATTTATCCCATTGGAGACGCCTTCAACACTTATGGAAGGTGTCTTCCATGCTCTATTTAAGGCTGCTTGCCCAAGGTTTCAACAACAACTGATATACAAGCTTCGCGTTCAATTAAGGTGCCAACTACTCCGACCTACTGCTGGGACTCTGTGATGATGCTTTTGCGCCCGACTACTACTGAGGAACCAACCGACACCAAGCCTAAGTTGACAATCTTCGAAGGTGCTGGGTAACGAACTATAATTTGTGTACTTAATTATTTGCAATAGGACAAGTGCAGGGTGTTGCATTTGTTCCATCTTTCTGTGTACTCAATTTCCTTTTCCTGAGGTAACAGAAAGGTATTTTAATGAATTACCCATCGATAGGTCCGCGAGACTTGGGTCTTGGAGTATGAGTCGCCGAAGGTTCCGAACCAAGTAAAATCGCTTGTGTTTTTCTACCCTCAACTTCGTACATCTTTTCCGCTACGCGTACTCATACTTTAATTTCAAAATAAAAAACAAGTTTTTAAAAAACACGTGTTTCACCCTCCTCTCACGTGCATCTTGATCCAACGAGTGGTATCAGAATTGGTTTTGCTCTGAATTGGTGCAACCACCAATCAAACCAGGGGGATTTGCTTTAGTTTTTCTTCTAATTTTAGTTTTTCATATTCAATTTGAATTGGTAGAACTTACCTTTCAAATAATGATTTTGCGTTCGGTTCTTAACTTAGAGTTGGTGCAACACCATCGAGTTCTTCAAAATTTCTTATACTTCTCCTCAAACTCTGCTAATCCAAGACCAAGTCTTGGTATCTCTCTTCGGTCTTCTATTTACATATTTAAAATGGCATAAAACGAAGGATACAACACTGTTTGGCCCCCACTCTTCATTGGGAAAGATTTCCCATATTGGAAAAAAATGAATGGAGGTGTACCTGAAGAACGATTTCGACTAATGGTTTAGCGTCACCAAAGGATACAAAGTTCCAGTCGACCACAACACTGGAATTCCAATGGACCCGGAGAATTGGAATCCAAAAATGAAGAAGAATGTCCAGATTGATTTCAAGGCCCTCAACACAATCTAGTGCGGGTTAACCCAGGAGGAGCTGTAACGAAAAGAGATTTGTATGTAAATAAATTATTTAATATAAAAATATAGGAAGGTGAGACTGTCAGTCAGCTGCACGTGAGGGTAAAGAATATCCTCAACGAACTTCACACAATCAACCACCAGATGGAAAACCGGGACCTTATAAGGTATGCTCTAAACGCATTTCCTCGAAATGCACTGTGGGCATCCATGTTGGATGCCTATAATATTTTGAGGAATTTGTCCAAGTTAAAATTAGATGAACTTTTTTGCGAATTAGAGATACATAAACATACTAACACTATACCTGAGAAAGAAGTTGCTTTTATTACAAGAACATCAAAAGAAAAGACCAGAACCAAATCAGAACCTGAAGTTGAGTCTGACCAAGACTCAAATGATGAAGAACACCTGATGAACTTGGTAAGAAAAATGTTCACCAGGAGAAAGAAGAATTTCAGCAGAAGATCAACTCAACACCAAATAGCAACAAGACGAGTGTTACATGCCTCGGGTGTTGGATCGAGACGCGCTAGAGGGGGGGGTGAATAGCGCTCGCGGCTATAATCGTTCTATTATCGGAATCGTAAAACGTAAGAGTTAATGCAGCGGAATAAAATAACACAGAGAGACAAGGGATTTTTACTTCGTTCGGAGCATGTGATGACTCCTACTCGAAGGCCCGCGATCCTTGATCGCTTTCCGTGGGCAACAACTATAAGCTCGACAAGAGTACAAGTATTACAGTTAAGTATTAAAAAGAATACAGTTATACCGACGACAATATCGTAATCTGAAGATTCAGAGCTCCGGGTCGTCGATGTCTCGCAACAGAACTTCGGAATCACCTCGTGAGCAGCTTGTAGCAGTAAGATCACTTGGAAAGTTCTTGTGTTTGAAGCTGCTGGTCGAGACCCCTTATAAAGGGGGTTCAAGGCGCCTTATACTGTTCACCAAGGCGCCTTGAACGAGCCGAGTCACCCGCGTGGATCAACACGGACCTGGTCGAACTCTATCTGGTTCAAGGCGCCTTCAGCCGCCTTCAACCTCCGGTCCAAGGCGCCTTGAACTCCATTCAAGGCGCCTCCATCTACTGCGCTGGCCTTTTCCTGACCGAGGCGCCTCAAGCTCCATGGAGGCGCCTCGACACTGTTCATCCGAGGTCTTTTTTTTGGTCCTGCAAGATATGTTAATCCCAAAATACCTGCAGCACAAAGTTAGCATAAAACAATGATATAACTATTGAAATATTTAGCCTCTGGATCGTCTGAAGTCGACTTCGGTGTTTCCTAGGAAACCCTAGGTCGACGACGCCTCTGTTCCCTCTACGGGAACGCGTCCTCACCTACTCCACTCGGGAGATTTACTTGCCAGGTGATCCTCCAGATCGACCGGACTTTGCTCGGCACTCGATGCTTCGGACTTCTTGAACATCCGCCTCACCGCCAGACTTTCACCGGTTCGCGACACCGGACTTTCCACCTAGGGTTACCACCCCTAGGCCTTTCCGAAGCCATCGACCGCCAAGACTTTCCGCATAGGGTTACCACCCCTATGACCTAGGGTTACCACCCCTAGGGTTTTACCTGCCTAACCTCAGTTAGAACACTCAGCAAAAGCTGTCAGATAACAAAGCACCTTAACTTTGAATCCTTTGCCATTATCAAAACTTAGGTTCGATCGTCGGATGCTTCCCGCACCAACAATCTCCCCCTTTTTGATTATGGCAATACGTAATTCAAAGTTAAGAAAAACAACATATGTAATAACTGCATAAAGTTAACCAAGCTTAAGTAAATAAACTTCAAATGCAATAACAGTTAAGCTGGAAACTTTTAACTTTGTAATATTAGACTTCCCCTTAATAAAAGCCCTCCTTTTATTAAATACTTTGAATTTTCCTTTAATTTTAATTTACCTACTCTCCCCCTTTGCCATATATCAAAAATAAACCAGTTTGAAAGTAGATTTGTATTTTTCTGAAGGAAAATTTTCAAAGAGGGATAAAAATAAATTTTCTTCTTAGCAAAACGATTTAGCTTTTTGAATTTTGGAATTTGCCAAATTTGAAAATACTTAGCTATATATTTAGCTTCGAAATGATTTGTATTGAGAAAATATTTTGCCAAATAGCTAAGTTTAGAGTACAATCTAACTAAGTCTAGTTAAAATAGTCTTAAAATTAACTAAGTTTGAAAATATGAGTATTTGAATTTTCAATAAAAGGATTTGCTTAGAAGTTATAAAATATGAGGTCACTTGAAAACTTTAAAACGTTATAAAAAGTTGACTAGATTTGAAAATATTTGAATACTCAATTACATGGACAAGTTTTTTGAAAAACTCTAATTAAGTTTTGAATACTCATTTTGAAGAAACTTTGATATTAAAGAAAAATATTTAGTTTTAGGACACAGGGAGTAGCAGTAGTTTGTTTTCTAGTCCAAGCATGAGTCAAATTAAATTATTGAGTTTAATTTGATTAAGTATCAGAGCCTTAAAATAATCAGGTAAAGTAATTTGATTAGAACCTTAAAGTACAATCATGCTTAAACAAAAAATTGAAACACACTTTTCCCAATTGTCTAACCTTTAGCTACTTGCTGATTGCCTAGAGGGCAGTAGCTTTCACATGGTTAGTCAAATTAAGTCCATTTGGTCCAGTTAGAGTTGGCTAGAGCTGGAAGACTTGACTTGATTATTATTTATGATGTGTTTAACGCCCAGACTCATATTGATGCACAAATATAAGCATTCCTGAGTCCAAGCTGTACCCTATGCATCTCATGCCATTCTAAGTTTGTCAAACACAAGCAAGGTATACCTAGGTGATTGTGAGATGCTCTAGCTTTAATCTAGGGGTACATGATATCTAGGGGAAAACCTAGGCGTAATCCGAATTTTAGAAAATTCTAAGAAATTGGAATTTTGAAATAAGTATTTTCCTAGAAATTTTAAAAGCAAATGATAACCAATTTAAAAAAACATTGTCTATTCTACCCAACACATTCCTATTTGTCTTCTAAGTGAGCTGAACTCAAGTTCAGGTAAGGGTTTTGTGAAGATGTCGGCTAGATTTGATTTTGACTCAACATAGTTGAGTATAATATCACCCTTAGCTACATGATCCCTTACAAAATGGTGCTTCACTTCTATATGTTTAGTCCTTGAGTGATGAATTGGGTTTTTTGTTAAATTTATGGAACTTATATTATCAATTGAGATTTTTGTGTTATGATAGTTCAGTTGATAGTCTTTAAGAGTGTGCATCATCCAAAGCAATTGAGATGTGCATTCACCTAAGGCTATATATTCATCTTCAGTGGTAGACAAAGCCACACAATGTTGCTTTCTACTTGACCAACTTACTAGGCATTGTCCTAGAAATTGACAACTACCACTTGTGCTTTTTCTATCTAACTTGCATCCGGTGTAATCCGAGTCAGAATAGCCAAGAAGGTCAAAGGTGCAAGTTCTAGGGTACCAGAGTCCTATATTTAGAGTACCTTTAATGTACCTAAGTATTCTTTTAACATAGGTTAAATGTGACTCTTTTGCACAAGATTGGTATCTTGCGCACATACCAACCGCAAATAATATGTCGGGTCGGCTTGCAGTTAGGTAAAGCAAGCTTCCTATGGCACTCCTATAGTACTTTGGATCTACTGGTTTTCCTTCAGGGTCAGAGTCTATGTTAATGTTGGTTGCCATTGGAGTATTTATTATTTTTGAATTTTCCATGCAGAATTTTTTAATTAATTCCTTTGCATATTTAGTTTGATAAATGTATATTCCATCTTTAGTTTGTTTTATTTGTAAGCCTAAGAAAAAATTAAGTTCACCAACCATACTCATTTCAAATTCATTTTCCATTAATTTAATAAATTCTTTTAAAAATTTAGAGTTATTTGATCCAAAAATTATATCATCAACATAGATTTGAGCTATGAAGATGTCTTTTTCTACAGTTTTTACAAATAGAGTTGGATCTATTTGACCTTGGTTGAAACCTTTGGATATTAAGTGATTTGATAATCGTTCATACCATGCCCTAGGGGCTTGTTTAAGTCCGTACAAGGCCTTTTTTAACTTAAATACATGATTAGGATATCCTAAGTCCTCAAATCCTAGGGGTTGGCTTACATATACTTCCTCCTTCATAAATCCATTTAAGAATGCTGACTTGACATCCATTTGGTATAGTTTAAATCCTTTGTTTGCTGCATAGGCTAACAACATTCTAATGGATTCGAGTCCAGCTACTGGGGCATAGGTTTCATCATAGTCCAAACCTTCAACTTGGCTAAATCCTTTAGCTACAAGCCTAGCCTTATTTCTAATTATTTCGCCTTGATCATCTAGCTTGTTTCTAAATACCCATTTTGTATCGATTATTGATTTATTTGAGGGTTTAGATACAAGTTCCCAGACTTGATTTCTCTCAAATTAGGCTAACTCTTCCTGCATAGCTATGATCCAGTCCGGGTCAGGTAGTGCTTCTTCTATTGTTTTTCATTCGATTTTAGAAATTAGGGCAATCTGACTGTGGATTCTATAGGAGGATCTAGTTCTGACTCCTAGATTTGGATCACCCAAAATTTGATCAGATGGGTGAGAGGTACTGGCCCTAGTTGGTCTTATAAGTGGGTCAGGGGCTGGTTCCTCTGGTTTATTAAGATTTGGTTGAATTTCATCATCTTCTATATTTCTTGGATCAATATCAACATTCTCATTTATATTTGGTAGATTATTTTCTTCATCAAATATTATATTAGTTGTTTCTTCAACTTTTAGGGTGTTTTGATTGTAGACTCTATAGGCTCGACTGTTTGAGGAGTATCCTAAAAATATTCCTTTGTTAGATTTGGGTGTGAATTTTCTTAAATAATCTTTAGTATTTAAAATGTGAACTTTACATCCAAATACTTTTAAATAATTTAAGTTAGGAATTTTATGATAATATAGTTCATAAGGGGTTTTCTTGTGAAATTTGTTGATCAAGATTCGATTTTGAATATGATTTGCAGTATTTATTGCTTCTGCCCAAAATTGGTGATTTAAATTATATTTATTTAACATGGTTCTAGCGGCTTCTTGTAGAGTTCTATTTTTACGTTCCACCAGACCATTTTGTTGGGGGGTTCTAGGACATGAAAATTCATGTTGATATCCATTTATTTTACAAAATTGGGTAAATTTATGATTTTCAAATTCCCCTCTGTGATCACTTCTTATTCTTTTAATTTTAGTATCTTTTTCATTTTCTATTAATTTACAAAAGTTACTAAATATTTCATAGGTTTCATCTTTAGTTTTTAGGAATTTTACCCATGAAAATCTAGAATAGTCATCAATTATTACTAAGCAATACTGGTTCTTGCTTAGTGACTTAGCTCCATGTGAATCAAATAAGTCAAGGTGAAGGAGCTCAAGTAAGGAGCTGGTTCTTTCAAGATTTGTTGATTTGTGTGTTGACTTAGTTTGTTTTCCCTGTTGACAAGCATTACAGATAGAATTTTCAATGAATTTTAGTTTTGGTAAACCTTTAACTAGACCATTATGACTCATTTTTGAAATGAGTCTAGTGTGAGTGTGACACAATCTTCTGTGCCACAAATCAGTTTCCTCTTCTTGTGTTAGAAAACACTTTGTTGAGGATGTCGGTAGATTAATTGAATACATATTATTTATCCTAAGTCCCTTAAGTAAGATTTCAGGATTTTCAATGTTTTTAACTAAACACCTGGTTTTGTCAAAAGTTACTAAGTATCCGCTATCACACAATTGACTTATACTTAGTAAATTAAACTTGAAATTTTCAACTAAAAGGACTTTTCGAATAATAAACTCGGAGTTGAGTTCGATATTACCTCTTCCGATTACCTTAAGTTGACCTTCGTTACCGAATGCAACTGATCCTAAGTTCTTGTACGTGAGTTTAGTAAACTTCAATTTATCTCCAGTCATGTGTCTGGAGCAGCCACTATCCAACATCCATTGATCCAATTCCTACATAGGAAGTGGTTGAATTGTTTTAATGGATTTCACGATAGTTAAATTGAAGTAAACTTGTTAGAGATAAATTTTGAAAGAGTTTTGAAATTTAGTTTTGAAATAATTTTGAAATTTAATTTTAAATACTTTTGAATTTTAGTTTTTGAAATAATTTTGAAGTTTAGTTTAATTTTGAAATTTAGTTTTAAAATAATTTTGAAATTTAATTTTAAAATAATTTTGAATTTTAATTTTAAATTTCTTAATCATCTCACCCGACCTAAATTTTCAATCAGGTAATCCTATAATTGTTGTGAGATGAATTATAATTCAATTTTAAGATTTGGGTTAACTTTGTGTTAGATTCAGGTTTAGCTTTGGGTTCAACAGGTAAGCATTCTTTGGATAAACTTCTGGGCTATGGTGAGTCACAAGGAACTCATTAAAGTAACCATGCCTTCGAGGTTTTCCAAATAGTCCTACCCATTGAGCTTAGTACTAAACCTTGGTCTAACTAGTTAGGATCCATTTAAGGGTAGCTTCGGTCAGTTCCACTTGGCCAAATGCACCAGGTCGAAGTCATATCTTCCTAGACATGCGATGCCCAAGCTTCCCTAACGTACTATCATCCAAAAACTTCACCAGTACTGTGGTTCAAGTTAACCTTAGTCCGTTTTAATCTAACCTTAATTATCCTGCCGGGTAATCTACTCTTGTTTTACCCATTTTGGGTAGATTAGGTTCAGTTACCCTGCCGGGTAGTTTAGTTGGGGGTGCCAGCGAGTCTGGATCCTCCATCTTCATTTTGAGTTTTAATTTAATTTCGAATCTTGAATTTATAACTTAATTTTAAATTTTGAAGTTGATTTTAATTTTGAATTTTGAATTTAATTTTTAATTTTAATTTCGAATTTTGAATTTTGAATTTTGAATTTAATTTTTAATTTCAATTTGGAATTTTGAATTTAATTTAATTTTAATTTAGAATTTAGAATTTTAATTTTTAGGATTGTTTTTCTTTTTGCTCCCCCTGGATCATGACCTCGATATGGTCTATCGAGGTAGTATATTTGATCCTTCGGAACCCAGTATTGGCCAAGTCCAACTTGATTGACCAAGTTAGACTTGGAGACCCATGCTTGGACTGATTTAATACTTTGTTTGTTTATTAATGATAAATAAGATCTATATTTACTTTTGTATCCCAGCCCAGTTCTGTTGTAGACGGCTCTTTGTGTCCCAAGAATCAAGTCCAAATTCTTGGAGCCCAAAGTGAACCGTTCTAAGGTATTTTCTAAATCTTTAACCTGATTTGTTAGACTTGAATTTTCTTCCTCAAGTTTTTGAACTTGAGTTGGAAATTCAGTCTGACTCTGGTCAGGTAAGGGTTTGGTTTTGGCCACTTCTTTAAGGACACTTACTTCCTTTAGAAGTGACTTAACTTTCAGGTTTGACTTAGCTAATTTGCGCAATAAATAGCTAACTAATATGTTCAACCGGGAGATACTTACAGCGGGGTCTGGTCCTTCGGAAACGGATACGGATCCGTGGCTTTGCTCGGACTCTGCCTCAGACTCGCTCTCGCATCCGTATTCGACGACTTGGTCCCGGGCCATTAATGCGAGTAGACTCGTTTGTTCGAGCTCGTCGTCGTCGTCCTCCGATGAAGATTCGTCCCATGTTGCCTTAAGGACCTTTTTCCTTCTTTGCTTTTTGACCTCCTTCAGGTTAGGGCAGTTTGATTTGATGTGCCCTTTTTGGTTACACCCGTAGCATGTAACTTCAAACTTCATGTTTGTATTTTGTGGGCCTTCCTTTGATATTACTGCCTTCTTTAGATCCCTTTTGTCGAATCCTTTCGTCTTGTAGAGCTTCTTCACGAGGTTTACCAGCTCGGTTGTAATGTCACCTTCTTCATCGTCGGAGTTTGGTTCAGCTTCCGATGCTGGTTCGGTTCTCCGTCGTGGTCTCGGTTCCCGGGTTCCGCTTGTACCTGCAACCAACGCAATACCTTTCTCGGTTGGCTGTGCATTAGTCTGCTCATGAAGTTCAAATTCACTAAAAAGTTCATCTAGTTTTAAAGAAGATAAATCCTTGGAAACTTTGTAGGCATCTACCATTGATGCCCACAATGTATTCCTTGGAAACGAGTTTAGGGCATACCTTATTACGTCCCGATTTTCTATCTTCTGGCCAATTCCGTGAAGAGAGTTAAGGATGTCTTGTATTCTCGCGTGAAGAGAACTCGCCGTTTCGCCTTCCTCCATTTTTAGATTATATAATTTATTAAGTAAAAGATCTCTTTTACTTACCTTGGTGTCGTCAGTGCCTTCGTGGAGTTCGATTAGCTTTTCCCAGAGCTCCTTTGCAGAGGAGAACGAGCCATTCTGTTGAGTTCTTCCTTGGTAAGTCCACACTGGAGTGTGCAGGTAGCTTTGGCGTCGGCTTCCACCTTTTTTATTAAAGAAGCGTCCCACTTCTCGCAGGGTGTAGTTTTGCCGTCGTCATCGATTGGCAGTTTCAGTCCCGTCTTTATGATCATCCACGTTTCGAATTGTATCTTTAGATAGGTTTCCATTCTTCCCTTCCAATAGCCAAAATCCTCTCCGGAGAATAGCGGGGGGCGTACAGTGCTGAAACCCTCTTGTTGGGCCATTTATAATATGTAACAAAAGAAAACAATAGAATATGTTCCAAGACTAAGTCTTGGATTAGTAGTGCTGGAATAAAGAATAATAAAAACGAACTCGAGCAGTGTTGCACCTAGTTCGAGCAAAAGTCGATTCGAGGGAAACAAAATTAGAATATAGCTATAAGGCTAAATTCTAATTCGACTCAAAACGAAAAAAGCTACGAAAAATTTGTTTTGAAAGGTGGTTGCACCAATTCAAAACGACCCCGCTCTGATACCAATTGTTGGATCGAGACGCGCTAGAGGGGGTGAATAGCGCTCGTGGCTATAATCGTTCTATTGTAAAACTATCGGAGTTAAAGCAATGAGTAAATAAACACAGCGGAATAAAAGGAAACACTCAGACACAGACTCCTACTTGAAGGCCCGTGATCCTTGATCGCTTTCCGTAGGCAACAACTATAAGCTCGACAAGAGTACAAGTATTACAGTTAAGTATTAAAAGAATACAGTTATACCGACGACAATATCGTAATCTGTCGATGTCTAGCAACAGAACTTCGGAATCGCCTCGTGAGCAGCTTGTAGCAGTAAGATCACTTGGAAAGTTCTTGTGTTTGAAGCTGCTGGTCGAGACCCCTTATAAAGGGGGTTCAAGGCGCCTTATACTGTTCACCAAGGCGCCTTGAACGAGCCGAGTCACCCGCGTGGATCAGCACGGACCTGGTCGAACTCTATATGGTTCAAGGCGCCTTCACCTATCCAAGGCGCCTTCAACCTCGGTCAGCCTGAACTCCATTCAAGGCGCCTCCATCTGCTGCCTGGCCTTTTCCTGGCGCCCCCAAGCTCCATGGAGGCGCCTCGCACTGTTCATCCGAGTTTTGTACTTTGGTCCCGCAAGATATGTTAATCCCAAAATACCCGCAGACAAAGTTAGCACAAAACAATGATATAACTATTGAAATATTTAATCTCGGATCGTCTGAGTTGACTTCGTGTTTCCTACCGAAACCCTAGGTCGACCTCGTTCCTCTACGGGAACGATCCTCACCTACTCCACTCGGAGATTTACCTGTTGTCAATCCTCCAGATCGACCGGACTTTTGCTCGACTCGATACTTCCGGACTTTCTGTGAACATCCGCTTCCCCGGCTAGTCCACCGTTCAGACACTGGACTTTCCACCTAGGGTTACCACCCCCTAGGCCTTTTGCCTGAAGCCATCGACCTGCCAAGACTTTCCGCATAGGGTTACCACCCCCTATGACCTAGGGTTACCACCCCCTAGGGTTTTACCTTGCCTAACCGCAGTTAGGACTTTCCTGAAACACTCAGCAAAAGCTGTCAGATAACAAAGCACCTTAACTTTGAATCCTTTGCCATTATCAAAACTTAGGTTCGATCGTCGGATGCTTCCCGCACCAACATCGGGTGCAAAAAGGGGGCATTACAATAGCAACTGCCTGAATCTGAAGAAAAAGAAGGTCCTTAAAGCAAGGCGGGAGGAATTGTCTAGGGATGAATTGGACGATGAAGAACCAAAGCACAACAACTACCTCGCACTGATGACCTACAAACCAGACTCGGAAAGTGAATCGGAAGATAGGTCTGAACTCGAATCAAGCCACGAGTTCGCACTCGTTTCCAAAGATTCCGATGAGGTAAAATTTACTTTAAGCAAAAGATTTTTAAAACTATTGCATTCTTAAATAAAAAATTGACTTTGTATGAAAACAAATCTGCAAAATAAATTACTTAAAGATCAACTAAATTCAAACTCAACAAGTAAGCCTATTCGACTTGAAACCCTGACTCAAGTTGCAAAACTTGAAAAATAATTCCAGATTGAAAGGCAAAATACTTGAACTCAAAAAACTACTAGAAAAATATACAACTAGATCCAAGTACCTTGACATAATACTTGGATCATAAAGAGTTGTGTACAACAAATCCGGTCTCGAATACAAATCCAACTCAACTAACAAAATATTTATATCACTAATAAATCAAAATAAGAATCAAACAAAAGCTTGGGTTCCAAAAGTGTGTCTAACCATGCAACTAGGACTCAATCAATTTTATATACCTAAAAAATGAAATTCATTATCTAAAACCAAATTCAAAACTAAACCCAAAATATAATTCAAAACCAAACCAAAATTCCAAACTTAAAATAAAATCAAATAAATAAAACTTAAATCTAATAAATAAAATAAAGTCAAACAGTTCAAACCTAAACAGAAAAAATAAATCAAATAACTTAAATTACCATCAAGTTAACTATAATTATAAAAGTAATCGACATAAACTCAAAACCTAAATCGAAAAAGATAAATAATTCAGGGGGGCTTTAAATTAGTTGACACGTCTAAAAATAAATAGTTTACCCAATTGAGCAATTAAGACTAGTTTAAAAAGGGACAACAATTTAACTTGACCAATGGTACTAATGAAGTTTTGGATGATAGTTAGTTAAGGAAACTCTGTCTATGCATGTCTAGGAAGATATGACTTCGACCTGGTGCATTTGGCTTAGTGGAACTAACTAAAGCCTCTTATGAACCCTAACTAGTTAGACCAAAGTTTTGTACTTAGTTGAGTGGATATGACTATTTGGAAAACCTTGAAAGCATGGTTACTCTAATGATTTCCAAGTGACTCACCATAGCCTTGAAGTTTATCCAAAGAATGTCTATTTGTTGAGCACAAAGCTAAACTTGAATCTAACACAAAGTTAAACCCAACCCTAAAATTTTTATTTAACTCATCTCATAAAATTATAAGATTCCCTGATTAAAAATATAGATCGGGTGAGATAACTAAGGTTTTAACTTCAAAATTAAATTAAATTAAATAATATTAAATTAAATTAAATCTAAACCTTAAAATTCAAATTAATCTATCCAATTGATAAATAAATTCCTACCTTTTGTAGGAAATAAAGTGGATATTTGACAGTGAATATTCCAAACACATGATTGGAGATCACACCAAGTTCACTCAACTAACGTACAAAAGCTTAGGAACAGTTACCTTTGGGAATAACGACAAACTCAAGGTAATTGAGATAGGTAATATCGAACTCAAAACTAACTTTATTGTTAAAAAGGTGTTATTGGTTGATAACTTCAAATATAATCTACTTAGTATTAGTCAATTGTGTGATTCTAGATATAAGGTTAAGTTCTTATTTTCTGAATGCTTAATCAAGCACTTAGATAACCCTAAGATAAACCTAAAAGAGTTTAGGAAGAACACCATCTATGCAATCAATCTAACTGTCTCTTCACTCAAGTGTCACCTAACACAAAAAGAAGAAACTTAGTTATGATAAAGAAGAATGCCCCACATAAACTTTAGAAACTTAACAAAATTAAATGGACCAGTTAGAGGCTTACCAAAATTACCCAACTTAGATGTAACAATCTGTAATGTTTGTCAACAAGGAAAGCAAACCATCCACTTAAACAAATAATTGGTGACCTAGACTAAAGAGTCCAAACTAGATCAACGGTTTACAAAGCCGAAGTTGCCGAATGGGAGGAAGACTCCGCTCGATGTCTCTTGCGGCGTTGGATCAACGACTTGCTAGAGGTGGCCGACTCGGACAGGTCCGCGGTCAGTGCCATAAAGGGGCACTCGAGCGGTAGCTCACCAGTGTTAGCCGCTGTGTCACTGGCCGCCACCCGGATTCCCCCTGCTTTGCCTGTCGACTCTTCGAAGTGCTCAACCGTCAACAGACCACACTCTCTAGCTCGACCACCCCTTTGGCGTTGATCTTTGCATCAACAACCTTACACTTGCCGCTCAACAACGCCCTGTTCATGATTGGAGCTGCAAACAAGAAAGAGAAATCAGTCATATTCAAAGATGACAAAAAGAAAAATGACATACCTAGGGGAGGGGGGGGTGGGCGAGTAGCCTTATTTGGATAGGGCTTAGCTCGAACACATACAAGACTCCCTACAACAACAGTATGTGTATGTGGTACTTCTGACCAGCCAGATCTGTGGCTGCTTAAAGGTAAGTGTGCTCGCCTCGGTATCTCTCGAGCAGAGGAGGTTTCAACATTTCTATCTGCCAACTGTTCGGAAAGGTGGGTCAGTCGGGTAGACAGACGAAGAAGTAACGCTCTTTCCAATGTTTATTTGAGGTGCGCATTTTGTTAAAATAAACAGAGCTCACTCAGGCTTGAAAAAGAAAGTTGTCCGGCTAGGAAAGCTTAGGGTAGTAGAAGAAGTGGAAAAGGTGGGGCAAAAGGGGAATGTCATTTAGACAGAACAATACAACAACCCCGCATAATAGTCTAAAGGAATTAGGTACTAGCTAATGCAGTGGGATGTGAAAGTATTTACAAACTTTAGAGAAAAAGGGATAGATGGGAAAGCGTAGGCCAGCAAAGAACCAGTCTTTAAAAAAAGGAAGGAAACAGTCTGGGGGCATATGGGGGCGAGCATAAGCAGAGGGCATGACGATTTGGTAATCATCGAAATGTGGTAGGCTAGCCTCATTTGGTCGACCTCATCACCATTGAAGTCGGATTCGGTGGAGGTATACCATAGTCTGGGGACAGCCGGGGGTGGAAAAGGAGAGCGGGCTATGAATAGAAGGAAGAGGTAAACAATTGGAAGGAAGAAAGAGGAGAGAGCTTACTGGAGAAAGATCACCGATGACGAATAGAGAGGAGATGAACGAGGAGGATGAAGGCAATACAGCAAGCAACGAAGGGCTTAAAAACCCTAGATGCAGTTGTCCTCAGCAGTCCGATTGAGGGTTTTCGGAAAATAAGGTTTAATTGTGACTGTTGATTTCAAAAGGCAGCTGTCGCATCGAATTCAAATAGTCACCCATCACATCACACATGCGGCGGTGGGGGAGAGCGATGCGCGACATTCAATTATAGGTGGCATTAATGAGGAAGGAGAACACATGATTAAAGGACATGACCAAGCATGCTTTGCATTAATGGCTAGGGATTTGAAGGGTTTTCGAGAAATTATGGTGACGTCAGCAGCAATCAGAGTAGAAATCAAAGGGAAGTTAAAAAGCAAGTAAGTGTTGTCCATGATAGATCTGAGTGATATCAGCCTCAGCGTATGCAGAGCTGATCGGAGGGGTGATCATAAAGAAGTGCAAAGATAGCTAAAGTGCCTATCATAACTGAGTGGCAGCTCTAAACCCTAGCAGCTCCGGTCAGAGAAAAAGTAACTTCACGACAAACGATAGGAGTAGTGAACATCATAGCTGAGCAGCGGCTTTAAACCCTGAGACAGCTGAGCAGCGGCTCTAAACCCAAATATATGGACAGCTGAGTGGCAGCTCTAAACCCTAGCACCTTTGGTCGGAGAAAAAGTAACTTCGCAACAAATGACAGGAGCAATGAACGTCATAGTCGAGCGGTGACTTTAACCCTAAGACAGCCGAACTGTGACTCTAAACCTAAAGATATGGATAGCCGAGCGACGGCTCTAAACCTAGAGATCTGGATAGTCGAGCAGCGACTCTAAATCCTAACACACCCGATTAGGAGGAGGAAGCCCAGAAGACACTAATTGTCTAGTTAGTTGAACTTGCAGTCTACTTTGACTAAACTGGAGAAGGGGAAGACTTGTGATACGGTGATGAGGAAGTGCCCTACCAAAGATAGGTCAAAGCAGGGAAGACCGACTAACGTAGAGGTCAAAGTCAAGGTGGGTAAAGAGATGTTGTCCATAGATCAGGTGAAGTTGGCCGAACGGCAAGTCTGAGCGAACAAGCAAGGTTGGGCCGATATCGTAAGGTTAAGAGATAAACAGTACACCTCCCGGCCCACCGCCCCCGCCAGGTGAGCAGTGTGTCTAGTTGGGTGAAAGGCAGCCCTCCGACAATAGAAAGGCCGAACAAAGGAAGATAGCTCTGTTCAGTATGATAGAATGGGGACGTTCTGGCCGAGCGGCCTTCGGTCTGTGTTCGGTCGGCCTATAGTGGGACCCACTTGCGTATCTCATTGTATCTTTTTGGAAGCTTATGCCACTGACAACGGAGTATGTCCAGCAGCCAGACTGTCCTTTAGAAGCTTTCAACCTGTCACATAAGGAAAGATATTAGGGACACTTTTTGACTTATCTTTTCCTAAGACGTTTTGGAAAACGTGCATATGCTTTGAAATGTATGCATAAACACTACAGTGATACTATAAAAGAGAGGTATGCGTAACTTTACTAGTCGACGTATTCTTTACTACAACATTTTTACTATTATCCACTATGCCGGAAACTGACTTGAGCTTCGGAGGGTCAACATCGGAAATCCCTTCCCGGCTCGATATTAACACCTTTTGTATTGTAAGACCACACGGAGTCACCGTTTAATCAATCTCACAGTCACATCTCTAATTTACCATCTTCTTAACTTTCAAATAGCATCACACGCAATTTAGTAGATCAGAGTATCTATCTACACATTCTAGGCTTAAGGGGTTGCCCAAATGTTGTTGTCAGGATATAATCTTTCTATATTTTCCCATAGTTAAGATGGCAAGATAAATGTTCCATCAAAATTGATCAACCATTCTGTTTTCAGCAGTAACATAATGGTTCAGCACTGCTGGCAAGGATATGCACGAAAAATAATAGTTTTGATCGAATGACAAATTAAAGGCAGCTCAATTGATTAAGGATGTGCTTGTCTCAAGAAACAGTGGAGTTGAGGTTTTATAGGATAAAAATAAAAAAGATATTCTGGTCCGAGAACGAAGGATGGGTCAACTCCTTGCTCAGTTATCTCTTTTAACCGAGTCTGTTATTGGCAAGTCATCTGCCAGCAAGTCAATAGAGGTTGAGTAGACAGTCAGGCCCCGTTTGGTAGGGGTGATAGCTTTAAGATTATGTTTTCAAAATGTAAATAATATGTTGTTTGGTAGGGTATGTTAGAGGTAGGATTAGGATGGATTGGGAGTGGGATTCATAATTCTTAGACATGGGGAGTGATTATTAATCCTATCTCCAATCCTATTCTATCAACCCATTTCTAATCCTATCATCTTTACCAAACGGAGCCCCAGTAGTTAATAATCAGTAGTTGGTGAGTTAATTTGATATCTTTTTGAAATCCATCAAACGGAGAGGACTCTTCTTCTCTGACAAAGATTAACACGAGGTTAGAGGGAGCCAAAGTGCACCTTGTCATAACCCCTCGGATGCTTAATTGCTTAGTCAGGACTAGGGAAATGCACGGAGAAAGGATCAACGAAATAGTAAGTAGTTGCTTAGTTGATTGTGTCTACCTTCGTCTATTGGAGCAAATAACTTTTAAAAAGAAAGAAATATCTAAGCTCTTCATTGTCTGACGCCCTTTAGCTGTGTGACTCTTCATTTGCTGTTCATGAACTCCGACCACTGTGACTCTTCATTATTTGATGCTCTTTGACTCCACTGATTATGACTCTTCATATGCAAGGAACAACTTGTCCCCTTGCATAGTGGTTTCTAGCATAATTTTGAATAAGCAAGTAACTTCCATACCTATAACTGTCTCCTTTTGTATTTGACTCTGACTCAACCTTTCTTTAGTAAGTATTTTGAGATAATTTTAATGCAATCAATTAACTTAAGTTATATCCTATTATGATTTAAATTTAGGAGCATAAGAAATCGAGCGAATGACGAGAAAGAAGGCACGGGAGAAAGCTGACAAGTTTGGTGCATCCAAGGAACGAGGTACTACGGAAGAGTACGCGTGCAGACAAGAAGGAGACGTACGGTGTTTTTGAGAGACAAGAAGCCAGAGTGAAAGGTTTCTTGAGAAGGCCGAAAAATAGGTTCGGGTGAGCCCTATTTTGGATGACCGAAATCACCCAACCAAGTGGAACCGAAGCGGAAGACTCGGACCAATACGAGTAGAACTAGAGGAAGACGGGGGACCAAAAGTCAACAGAATGTTGACTTTTTGGTCTGGACGCCTGGACCAGGATTTTTATCCAAATACGACGTGGCGCATTCCGTTGCGACGAGGATAAAATTCTATCCACATTCAAGCGCTTGGAACCCTTCCAAACGCCCCGAACAGGGTTATAAATATAATCCTGATCCTAATAGCTTAAGATCAACACTTGTAAACAATTCCTTTGTCTGTTCTACTGCTATTTGAGCTGTCGACGCTGTTAAAGATTTCTTTGTTTGAAGGAAATTTTGATTGTGAGCTCTAATTATCTTAGATTAGCAAATAGAGGCTTCTATGTCTTAAAGTTCATTTTTATTTATAGGACAATTTAAGTTTCCAAGGGGCCATCAGCTTTACCATTCACGTCTATCTTCTGTAATTAATATATCCCACTTCAAAGTCCGAATTTTATTTGAATGTCCCTTGCTTATCTGGCATAGCTTCCTTCTTATTCGGATGAATTCTCATACTTCTTACTAGTAGAGTTTGGTCTAGTGATCCTGAGGAATATTGAGTCCTTTATCAAGTAGGCCAAAATGACTCATTGTTGCATTCTTTGCAAATGTTCCAACTTCTCCGGGAGAAAACCTAACTTCATTTGAATACTTTCTTGGACTCAGCCGACTCCAACCTCTTTTAATCGAGTTGGAAAGGTGTCATGTATAATCTACTTTGACTAAGTCAAGAGCTTTTCACATGAAGTCTTGGTTTACCATGTCAATATATTACTAATCTCTTGAAGTTTAGCCAAAGAAAGGTCTAGACCGAATGATTACACAGTCAAATTTAAAAAGCATGCCGAAAGATCAAATGTTCAGTAGAAATAATGCTATTTATAAGAAGGAAAATGCTAAATTAAATGGTCAAAATCCAATCAATCAGAATGAATATTTTATATTTTTTTTTTTTAACTAGCATACATTAATTAAGATGACATTCATTAAATGAAAAGTTTTATATTCATTTTCTGTTGATCAAATTCTAGTCATTCAGATTTACCGTTATAAGAATTGAGCAAGACTTAGGTATGCGAAAGCATGGGTGGTGATTGACAATACACTTCTATTCTTGTAACCATATTGTCTATCTACATAAAAAATAGGAAGTTATAAAAATTTCCTCTCGCATTTGAGATGGTCCGTGTATCATTGATTAACTCATACCTCGATGAGACCTCGACTTTACCAACGCCATCGAACGACGACATACCCTTAACAGAGTAAGGTCATGTGACAATCGAAAACCTTAACAGAGTAAGGTCATGTGACAATCGAAAACCTTAACAGAGTAAGGTCATGTGACAATCGAAAACCTTAACAGAGTAAGGTCATGTGACAATCGAAAAAGGCCATTCTTCTTATCCTCAGATGACTGTTTATCTTTTGCCATTACTTTTCACCCTTTGTCGTTTCCTTACCACCATCTTTACTAGCTGCTTCTCAACTGTTCCCGCCTCTTTTTCTCCAGCAAGCTAGCTTATTCAATCAGTAAGTTCTTTCCTAATTTCCCTTCTTCATGAGTGATCCTTACTGTGTCAATCTTCCCAATAAGTTCCTCATTATGGTTCAAAACCACTCCCTCGATCTACACAGAAGTCGACAACTCCGCCATCTGCCTTCTTCCAAATTCCTAGTCCATTACAACACCCTCGCTTCTCTACCTTCTTTTATGGGCAGATGACAAGCAGGATGTGTTTCCCCTTTCTCCACTTTTCTGAAGAAATTACTATTGAAAATTGGACCAACAAACAAGTAAATAAATTATTTATCTTACACTAACAATGACAACACTACAACACCTTTTTTGTGAATCACTCGCAATTCTAAGACAAAGAAGAAAAAATAAAAAACTTTGACTCACAAATTGATACTTGATTGATGAATGAAACTAAATACAAGGTAGAGTATTTATAGTACTCTTCATACAATCTGGACCGTTCGATTAAATTAAATCCTAGCCATTGAAATTCTAATTCTTATCCATGAAATGAGAAAAATACTCTTGACCACACATTTAATTTTATCTTTTACCAAGTCGTCATCTTTATCTATTAGAAAAATAAATAATTAAATAGCAAATCTTATCTATAACTCTTATCTTTTATTGGATAAGTTTTATCCTTTATTTGGGTTGGAGTTGATATTTAACACTCCCCCTCAACACCAACCCTTTGTACTATGCCGAGTTGATCACGAAACCTTTTGAATTTGCTGGCGCTCAAGCCTTTTGTGAACAAATCTGCAACTTGATCATCTGTACTGATTTGTCTCATCTCAATTTCTTCTTGGAGAACTTTTTCTCTGATAAAATGATAGTGCACTTCAACATGTTTAGTTCTTGCATGAAAGATCGGATTTTCCGCCAAACGAATTACCAATTGATTGTCACAATATATTGGAACTGCATAATCAACTGGTTGATGTAGGTTATTTAATAGTTGAATCAACCATGTGCTTTCTTGAGCTATCATTGCTGCTGCTCGATACTCAGCTTCAGTGCTTGATAATGATACAGTTGGTTGTCTCTTGCTGCACCAAGAAATTGCTCCAGAACCAAGCTTAAATAAGTAACCAGTTGTTGACCTTCTGGTGTCATGATCTCCTACATAGTCAGCATCACAGTAATCAACTAACTTACAGTCTCCAATTCTTTTATACACAAGACCATAATCAATTGTGCTCTTCACATATCTTAGTATTCGTCGAACTGCTTCCAAATGAGGCTTCATTGGATTTTGCATGTACCGACTTATTACACTAACTGCATAAGAAATATCAGGTCGAGTTAAGGTTAAGTAGATGAGACTGCCTACCAATTTTTGATACATAGTTGTATCTTCTAAGCTTTTTCCTTCATGTGCACACATTCTGAAATTTGATTCCATAGGTGTTGAGATTGGTTTGCAGTCGAGCATTCTGAACCTTTTCAACAAGTCTTTGGAGTACTTTTGTTGACAAAGGAATATTTCTTTTTGTGTGCGGTCAATCTCTAAACCAAGAAAATGCTTGAGTTGTCCAAGTTCTTTCATTTGAAATCGGACTGATAAATTCTCTTTTGTCTGAAGAATTTCTGATCCATCATCACCGGTGATGACTAAGTCATCAACATATACAAGCATGATAGCTAGTTTTCCTTCATTTGATTTGACAAATAGGCTAGAATCTGCAGATGTTACTAAATAACCACTCTGAGTTAGAAATTCAGCAATCTTACCATACCATGCCCTAGGTGCTTGTTTCAATCCATAGAGCGCTTTCCGCAGTTTACACACATATTCAGGATGATGTTGGTTCTGAAAACCTATTGGTTGGATCATATGAATTTCTCGATCCAATTCTCCATGAAGAAAAGCATTTTTCACATCCATTTGCCACAGATTCCAATCTTTGTTGGTTGCAAGTGCAAGTAGAACTCGTACAGTTGTAAGTTTCGCCACCGGACTAAACGTTTCATCATAGTCTAGTCCGTACTGTTGAGAGAAGCCACGAGCTACCAATCGTGCCTTATACCTTTCAATTGACCCATCTGGACGACGCTTTATTTTGTAAACCCATTTGCACGAAATGGGTTTCACATCTCTTGGTTTTGGTATGAGATCCCAAGTCTGATTTTGTTGCAGTGCATCAATCTCTTGTTTCATGGCTGTCATCCACTCAGAACTTTGTGATACTTTTTCAAACGTCTCAGGCTCTACTGCTTCTTCAACTATGGCTGCATTTGCATATTTTGGATTTGGCCTTCGTGTTCTTGTTGACCTACGGAGTTGAGATTGTGGAGTTAATTCTTCCACTTCATTAGGCCTTTCTTCTTCATTTGGATGTTGATATATGCCGATTTGCCAAGGACTCTGAGCCACTCTTTGCTCTGCATCATTATCATTTGGACCTCCTGATTCATCTGAACCTGATTGAAGTTTAACTATATGCTCCCTCATCTTTTGTTGTACTTTATCTTCAAGGTCTTTAGATTCTGGCAAGACCTCCTTCTCTGTGGTCCACCAAGAAGATGCTTCATCGAACACTACATTTCGTGAAGTGTAACATCTTTCGCTTGTTGGATCGCAGCATTTCCACCCCTTTCTCTGGCTATCGTATCCCACAAAGATGCATCTAATAGCTTTCTTGTCAAACTTGCTTCGTAAGTGATCAAGAACAAATACATAACATACACATCCAAATACTAGAAAGTAGCTAACTTTAGGTTTTTGTTCCATAACTTCTCAAAGGGTGAAATAAATTCTAACCTTGGTTGAGGAAGTTTATTGATGATAAAAGTTGCAGTCCTCATTGCTTCAGTCCAAAAACGTCCAGGTACATTCTTCTCATGCAGCATACTTCGACAAATTTCTGCAAGATGTCGGTTTTTTCTTTCTGCTACACCATTCTGCTGTGGTGTGTTGGCACAAGTGTATTGATGATATACTCGACTTTCTCTCAAGTATTGAGAGAACTCTCTTGAGCTATATTCTCCTCCATTGTCTGTGCGCAAGCAACATATCTTTTTTCCCAATTCTCCTTCGACTGACTGCTTGAACTCTTTGAACATTGAGAAGGTATCAGATTTTTCTTTCATAAATAAAATCCACACATACCTTGAGAAATCATCAATGAATGTCACCATATACCGCATACCACCAATTGACGACTGCTTAACAGGCTCGAATACATCAGAGTGAACTAACTCCAATGGTTCCTTTGCTTTGAAGTTTGACTCCTGATATGGTAATTGGTGTGCTTTACCATACTGACATCCTGCACATATTGTGTCTGTTCGTATGTCTAGTTGAGGAAGTCCCTTGAGCATCGACTTCTGCATCATCATGTTTAATTTGGAATAGCTAACATGACCTAGCCGCATGTGCCATATAATTGCTGTCTCACTTTTTCTTATCTTGTCTATATATGCAGACTCTGCTGACATCACGTAGAGCGACTCTAATCGTTGACCCTCCATTGTTGGTGTTTCTGAAATTTTGAGGTTTCGATATACCTTAACATAATGATCTGAAGATGTTAATTGGGCCACAGACAGTAAATTCTTCTTCATTCCTGGGACATGATAGACATCTTGAAGAGGCACTTGGTTAGAATTATATCGAGGCATAATTACCGTCTTACCAACATGTGCTATTGGTAACCTTGAGTTGTCGGCTGTAACCACCATACGAGCTCCTTTGTATTGAGATAAGTTTTGCAATTTTTCTTTATCACCCGTCATATGATTTGAGCAGCCTGAATCCACGATCCAATCATTTTTGTAGTCAATCTGTTCTGGCGTTGTTGTGAGAGCCAAGTCTTTTTCCTCCGTAGCCATCAAAGCTTCAGCATCCCAATCATCTTCGCTATTCTCTTTAGAATTGGAAGTAGCAGTGTTGCTTTGAACGAACTTTTTCTTGGACCAACAATCTTTTGCCATGTGGCCCACCTTCCCACAATTGTAGCACTCGTCAGAAAATTTTTTACGATCACCATAATTCTTCGAGGCTCCCCCTGGACGAGAGCCTCCATTCCCATGATAGCTTTTTCCTTTGTCACCATCCTTTTTAGATCCACCAGTGTGCCGTTTGAAGTTGCCTTTATTTTTGTTGGTGTAGAGCGCTTCTTCTTCATCTTTTAGTGAGAGTCCTCCCATTTGCTTAGCCATAGCTTCTTAACATGCAAGTAAATTTTCAAATTCAAGAAGCGATGGCTGTGTTGGCCATCCTTGTATAACAGCAATAAATCCTCGATATTCTGGCATCAAACCATGAATAATTATTCTTTTTATCCTTGCTTCCCCAATAGGAGCTGATGGATCTAGCTTTGAAATTTCGCGACATATCAACTTCACCTTGTGGAAGTATTGGGCAATCGTCTTGTCACATTGCGCTATTGACAATAGCTCGTTCTCCAGAAGTTGCAATCTTGTATCATTCTTCTTTGAAAAAAGTGTAGCAAAGATATCCCACACTTCCTTTGGTGTTTTGGCATATCGGATGTGCTCCAACATTTCTTCTTCAATTGTAATCTTTAAGGCAAACATTGCTTTACCTGCCTTAATCTTCCATTTTCGTAAAATGCCATTGGCGTCTTCTGCAGGCTGCGTAGCTTCACTACCACCAACAACCTCCCAAAGATCTTGACTTTGTAGGTAAGACTCCATGCATGTTGCCCACGTGTTGTAGTTTTTATTGTTGAGCTTCTTGATACCTCCTACTACTTGAAGGTCCCCCATCACGTCGAAAAACTTTGATTATACCAAACAAGTTTGATTAAAAAACTTGTAAAGCATAAAACTCCTCACAATCTAAGATAGCTCCACCAAGAATAATCCCTGATTAACCTGGCTCTGATACCAATTGTTAAAAATTGGACCAACAAACAAGTAAATAAATTACTTGTCTTACACTAACAATAACAACACTACAACACCTTTTTTGTGGATCACTCACAATTCTAAGACAAAGAAGAAAAAACAAAAAACTTTAACTCACAAATTGATACTTGATTGATGAATGAAACTAAATACAAGGTAGAGTATTTATAGTACTCTTCATACAATCTGGACCGTTCAATTAAATTAAATCCTAGCCATTGAAATTCTAATTATTATCCATGAAATGAGAAAAACACTCTTGACCACACATTTAATTTTATCTTTTACCAAGTCGTCATCTTTATCTATTAGAAAAATAAATAATTAAATACAAATCTTATCTATAACTCTTATCTTTTATTGGATAAATTTTATCCTGTATTTGGGTTGGAGTTGATATTTAACACTCCCCCTCAACACCAACCCTTTGTACTATGCCGAGTTGATCACGAAACCTTTTGAATTTGCTGGCGCTCAAGCCTTTTGTGAACAAATCTGCAACTTGATCATCTGTACTGATTTGTCTCATCTCAATTTCTTCTTGGAGAACTTTTTCTCTGATAAAATGATAGTGCACTTCAACATGTTTAGTTCTTGCATGAAAGATCGGATTTTCCGCCAAACGAATTACCAATTGATTGTCACAATATATTGGAACTGCATAATCAACTGGTTGATGTAGGTTATTTAATAGTTGAATCAACCATGTGCTTTCTTGAGCTATCATTGCTGCTGCTCGATACTCAGCTTCAGTGCTTGATAATGATACAGTTGGTTGTCTCTTGCTGCACCAAGAAATTGCTCCAGAACCAAGCTTAAATAAGTAACCAGTTGTTGACCTTCTGGTGTCATGATCTCCTACATAGTCAGCATCACAGTAACCAACTAACTTACAGTCTCCAATTCTTTTATACACAAGACCATAATCAATTGTGCTCTTCACATATCTTAGTATTCGTCGAACTGCTTCCAAATGAGGCTTCATTGGATTTTGCATGTACCGACTTATTACACTAACTGCATAAGAAATATCAGGTCGAGTTAAGGTTAAGTAGATGAGACTGCCTACCAATTTTTGATACATAGTTGCATCTTCTAAGCTTTTTCCTTCATGTGCACACATTCTGAAATTTGATTCCATAGGTGTTGAGATTGGTTTGCAGTCGAGCATTCTGAACCTTTTCAACAAGTCTTTGGAGTACTTTTGTTGACAAAGGAATATTTCTTTTTGTGTGCGGTCAATCTCTAAACCAAGAAAATGCTTGAGTTGTCCAAGTTCTTTCATTTGAAATCGGACTGATAAATTCTCTTTTGTCTGAAGAATTTCTGATCCATCATCACCGGTGATGACTAAGTCATCAACATATACAAGCATGATAGCTAGTTTTCCTTCATTTGATTTGACAAATAGGCTAGAATCTGCAGATGTTACTAAATAACCACTCTGAGTTAGAAATTCAACAATCTTACCATACCATGCCCTAGGTGCTTGTTTCAATCCATAGAGCGCTTTCCGCAGTTTACACACATATTCAGGATGATGTTGGTTCTGAAAACCTATTGGTTGGATCATATGAATTTCTCGATCCAATTCTCCATGAAGAAAAGCATTTTTCACATCCATTTGCCACAGATTCCAATCTTTGTTGGTTGCAAGTGCAAGTAGAACTCGTACAGTTGTAAGTTTCGCCACCGGACTAAACGTTTCATCATAGTCTAGTCCGTACTGTTGAGAGAAGCCACGAGCTACCAATCGTGCCTTATACCTTTCAATTGACCCATCTGGACGACGCTTTATTTTGTAAACCCATTTGCACGAAATGGGTTTCACATCTCTTGGTTTTGGTATGAGATCCCAAGTCTGATTTTGTTGCAGTGCATCAATCTCTTGTTTCATGGCTGTCATCCACTCAGAACTTTGTGATACTTTTTCAAACGTCTCAGGCTCTACTGCTTCTTCAACTATGGCTGCATTTGCATATTTTGGATTTGGCCTTCGTGTTCTTGTTGACCTACAGAGTTGAGATTGTGGAGTTAATTCTTCCACTTCATTAGGCCTTTCTTCTTCATTTGGATGTTGATATATGCCGATTTGCCAAGGACTCTGAGCCACTCTTTGCTCTGCATCATTATCATTTGGACCTCCTGATTCATCTGAACCTAATTGAAGTTGAACTATATGCTCCCTCATCTTTTGTTGTACTTTATCTTCAAGGTCTTTAGATTCTGGCAAGACCTCCTTCTCTGTGGTCCACCAAGAAGATGCTTCATCGAACACTACATTTCGTGAAGTGTAACATCTTTCTCTTGTTGGATCGCAGCATTTCCACCCCTTTCTCTGGCTATCGTATCCCACAAAGATGCATCTAATAGCTTTCTTGTCAAACTTGCTTCGTAAGTGATCAAGAACAAATACATAACATACACATCCAAATACTAGAAAGTAGCTAACTTTAGGTTTTTGTTCCATAACTTCTCAAAGGGTGAAATAAATTCTAACCTTGGTTGAGGAAGTTTATTGATGATAAAAGTTGCAGTCCTCATTGCTTCAGTCCAAAAACGTCCAGGTACATTCTTCTCATGCAGCATACTTCGACAAATTTCTGCAAGATGTCGGTTTTTTCTTTCTGCTACACCATTCTGCTGTGGTGTGTTGGCACAAGTGTATTGATGATATACTCGACTTTCTCTCAAGTATTGAGAGAACTCTCTTGAGCTATATTCTCCTCCATTGTCTGTGCGCAAGCAACATATCTTTTTTCCCAATTCTCCTTCGACTGACTGCTTGAACTCTTTGAACATTGAGAAGGTATCAGATTTTTCTTTCATAAATAAAATCCACACATACCTTGAGAAATCATCAATGAATGTCACCATATACCGCATACCACCAATTGACGACTGCTTAACAGGCTCGAATACATCAGAGTGAACTAACTCCAATGGTTCCTTTGCTTTGAAGTTTGACTCCTGATATGGTAATTGGTGTGCTTTACCATACTGACATCCTGCACATATTGTGTCTGTTCGTATGTCTAGTTGAGGAAGTCCCTTGAGCATCGACTTCTGCATCATCATGTTTAATTTGGAATAGCTAACATGACCTAGCCGCATGTGCCATATAATTGCTGTCTCACTTTTTCTTATCTTGTCTATATATGCAGACTCTGCTGACATCACGTAGAGCGACTCTAATCGTTGACCCTCCATTGTTGGTGTTTCTGAAATTTTGAGGTTTCGATATACCTTAACATAATGATCTGAAGATGTTAATTGGGCCACAGACAGTAAATTCTTCTTCATTCCTGGGACATGATAGACATCTTGAAGAGGCACTTGGTTAGAATTATATCGAGGCATAATTACCGTCTTACCAACATGTGCTATTGGTAACCTTGAGTTGTCGGCTGTAACCACCATACGAGCTCCTTTGTATTGAGATAAGTTTTGCAATTTTTCTTTATCACCCGTCATATGATTTGAGCAGCCTGAATCCACGATCCAATCATTTTTGTAGTCAATCTGTTCTGGCGTTGTTGTGAGAGCCAAGTCTTTTTCCTCCGTAGCCATCAAAGCTTCAGCATCCCAATCATCTTCGCTATTCTCTTTAGAATTGGAAGTAGCAGTGTTGCTTTGAACGAACTTTTTCTTGGACCAACAATCTTTTGCCATGTGGCCCACCTTCCCACAATTGTAGCACTCGTCGGAAAATTTTTTACGATCACCATAATTCTTCGAGGCTCCCCCTGGACGAGAGCCTCCATTCCCATGATAGCTTTTTCCTTTGTCACCATCCTTTTTAGATCCACCAGTGTGCCGTTTGAAGTTGCCTTTATTTTTGTTGGTGTAGAGCGCTTCTTCTTCATCTTTTAGTGAGAGTCCTCCCATTTGCTTAGCCATAGCTTCTTAACATGCAAGTAAATTTTCAAATTCAAGAAGCGATGGCTGTGTTGGCCATCCTTGTATAACAGCAATAAATCCTCGATATTCTGGCATCAAACCATGAATAATTATTCTTTTTATCCTTGCTTCCCCAATAGGAGCTGATGGATCTAGCTTTGAAATTTCGCGACATATCAACTTCACCTTGTGGAAGTATTGGGCAATCGTCTTGTCACATTGCGCTATTGACAATAGCTCGTTCTCCAGAAGTTGCAATCTTGTATCATTCTTCTTTGAAAAAAGTGTAGCAAAGATATCCCACACTTCCTTTGGTGTTTTGGCATATCGGATGTGCTCCAACATTTCTTCTTCAATTGTAATCTTTAAGGCAAACATTGCTTTACCTGCCTTAATCTTCCATTTTCGTAAAATGCCATTGGCGTCTTCTGCAGGCTGCGTAGCTTCACTACCACCAACAACCTCCCAAAGATCTTGACTTTGTAGGTAAGACTCCATGCATGTTGCCCACGTGTTGTAGTTTTTATTGTTGAGCTTCTTGATACCTCCTACTACTTGAAGGTCCCCCATCACGTCGAAAAACTTTGATTATACCAAACAAGTTTGATTAAAAAACTTGTAAAGCATAAAACTCCTCACAATCTAAGATAGCTCCACCAAGAATAATCCCTGATTAACCTGGCTCTGATACCAATTGTTAAAAATTGGACCAACAAACAAGTAAATAAATTACTTGTCTTACACTAACAATAACAACACTACAACACCTTTTTTGTGGATCACTCACAATTCTAAGACAAAGAAGAAAAAATAAAAAACTTTAACTCACAAATTGATACTTGATTGATGAATGAAACTAAATACAAGGTAGAGTATTTATAGTACTCTTCATACAATCTGGACCGTTCAATTAAATTAAATCCTAGCCATTGAAATTCTAATTATTATCCATGAAATGAGAAAAACACTCTTGACCACACATTTAATTTTATCTTTTACCAAGTCGTCATCTTTATCTATTAGAAAAATAAATAATTAAATACAAATCTTATCTATAACTCTTATCTTTTATTGGATAAATTTTATCCTTTATTTGGGTTGGAGTTGATATTTAACAATTGCCACTTACTTTCATATTTCACTCAATCAATTAGCCTCCAATTCCTTTCAACTTCATTGTGGAGTGATCCTGTCTGAAATCTGCGAAATGTGCACTGGCTCCGGTGAACGACGATCCTGAATGAAGATAACCTCTGAGAGATCTGGAAAAAGCCCTCCTCAATCCTACGTACCACGAGGCAAAAGCGTTAGTGACCTAAAATCGGGGTGAGGATCTCTGGCTAGGCCCTCCGATGCTCAAGTCAATTTCTCTCTCGAAAGATGGAAAGGTGGAAGAAGAAGAAGAAGAAGAACAGCAACTGAAGTGAAATAGAATTTAGATGTTAAAACTTACGTACCTTGCCAACAGAGAGGATCCTCCTTTTTAGACCATCTCATCTGATCTCCGTAGTCATGAAGTGGTCCCCGGTTTGTTAAAGTTTGTTAGGAGATGATGTCATGTCCTAGGTTTCGTGCAATAATATGTTTAAGGAATCTTTTTTGTATCCTAGATATACCTATTTTGTCATTTACGACCTATGGGACACGTCATCATAACTGAAGAAGCTTCTAGAAGATGCTTCCTGCCAATTTTGCTAAGCTGTCATATCTTGGCCGTCGCTCAAGCCGGTCTCATATAATAATAATACCTTCTGTTAAGCTTATCTTGATCGGTCGTTCAAGCCGGTAACATATAATAAAAATATCTTTTGTTAAGCTTATCTCGGTTGGTCCTTCCGGCTGGTTGCATATAATAAGAATACCTTCTGTTAAGCTTATTTCGGCCGGTTGTTCAGGTTGGCCGCATATAATAAGAATATCTTCTGTTATAAACTTATTTCGATCGGTCATTTAGGCCGGTCGCAGATATGAGAATATAATCTATTACGTATGTCTCGGTCAGTCGTTAAAGTCGACCGCATATATGAGCTCATGAGTACATGTTTATTAAAAACCATATATAAAACTAAATACCTTCATGCTCGGGCGGGCCTTCCGCGGTCGAGCGTAAATGAACACATTGGTGCTCGCTCGGCCTTCGGTCGGCCGGTAATGTGTTGAGAATCTCATACAAGGCCAAATGCCTTTACGCTCGGACGGGCTTTGCCCGGTCAAGCATATACGAGCGCATGGGCGCTCGCTCGACCTTCGATCGGCCGGTGCTATGTTGAGAACCAAATACAAGGCTAAATGCCTTTAAGCTTGGGCGGGCTTTGCCAGGCCGAGTGTACATGAGTGTTCGCTCCGCTTTTGGTCGGTCGGTAACGTGTTGGAAACCCAGAAAAGGCTAAATGTCTTTATGCTTGGGCGGGGCTTTGCTCGATCGAGCGTATACAAGCACATGGGTGCTCATTCGGCCTTCGGTCGGTCAGTAACGTGTTGAGAACTTAGACAAGACTAAATGTCTTTACGCTCGGGCAGGTTTTGCCTGGTCGAGCGTATACGAGCACATGGGTACTCTCTCGGCCTTCGGTCAGCCGATAACGTGTTGAGAACTCGGACAAGGCTAAATGCCTTTACACTCGGGCAGACTTTGCTCGATCAAGCGTATACGAGCACATGAGCGCTCGTTCGGCTTTCGATTCGTCAATAATACGCTGAGAACCATATACAAGGCTAATGCCTTTACGCTCGGCGAGCTTTGCCTAGCTGAGCGTATACGACCATTTTGGTGCTTGCTCGACCTTCACTTGATCTTTACTTGACCAACTATATATCTTTCTTGACCTTGACCCCTCCTTCACTTATCAAGCCGATCTATCATAATCCGTATCATAGAGTATTCATCGTATTCTCATATTCATATGGAACTAACATCCACCATCTTTCACTACATCTTTTACCCAAAAAAAAATGAAGCTGGTATCTTTTTTTTTTCATTGCCCGTCCAACTAAAACCTCACAATTTTTGGAGAAATACTCGACATCCAATCAATTTTGGAAAACATAATACTTCTTTATTCAACCTAGCTCCTTCACCCTTTGCCTTGCTCACTGGTTACGACTAAGGCTGTTTCAAAGAAAACTCTATATGTCAACTCATTACCGAATTCCTATCAACATGTCAGTTTGACATATCCAGTCTTATCGAGGAAGACACCCTCTTTTATTTTAAGCTGAGCCCCATAAAGGCAGATCTCGATTGTATCTTAGATAAATTTCTGAGTAATCTTGACTTGCTTCCGTGATATCTAATTTTGAATTATTTTTTATTCTTTTGCAGAAAATAGAATGTGAAAAGCATTCCTAAGTAAGCATAGTCATGTTACCAATAATGTGCTAGCTTCGGTGGATGCCGAACTAAGTGCAGAGTCTATATCAAGTCCTCGACCCTCATTATTCCCACTAGTCGGCACTCAGCCATCATCACCTACTATAGCTGTGAGGAAGAGTCAATCGAACCCCTATAACCACAAAAAAAAAACATTTGTCTTATACACTGATACATTAACTATGTTGCTTCAATAATTGTATCTGGCGGTCTACTGCATTAAAAAATTTGGGTGCTAAAGAAAGACGTGACCTGCAAATTGCATCTGGTGTTAAGACTGAATTCTTTACGAACTTCTCCAGTTCATCATCTTCAGATTTCTCCCCTCTCCATTTTCCAAGGAACAAGAATCATAAACAATCATCATGGAGTTGATACTAATGGCTTAGGATCGATGGATTGCAGTAACTTCATGGAGCCTTTGGTCGGGAAGGCTTCTGATTGCGCTGGCCAACAATTTAGTGTGCAGAATGGAGTTGAAGATGAGAACACAAGAAGGTGTAGGATTCTCTAAAAGAATTATGATGAATATGGTAACATCAAATCAAATTTGGGATGACCGGTTCGTCCTAACCATCAAAGTAAATAGGAAAATGTTTATGACGGACAATCTAAAAGTTCAGTATCTCGTAATTGTGCTTCTTATTTGGAAAAAAAATTACTGTAAATACATATCAAATCATGAGTGTCTGAGTAAAAATTTGACGTCCTTCCACTGCACCGTAATTTGGGGGGCATCCTTTTGCTACAGTGAACCCGTAGGATTCTCTACCCAATTCTAAACTGATCATTAGCATCATTTACAATATATGTAAATATATATATATATATATATATATATATATATAAAAGATATAAAGGGAAAACATATTAACAATAATACAAGAGTAATTAGAGAATAGAATATGAAAAAAAAATAGCGAATTAGTCTCTTCAAACATATACATCCCACTTAGATAACTTCCTTTAGGTAAAACAGAATTAATTTTTATAGAACACCTCAATTTAATATAGATTAATTTAATATTTTTCTGACATAGATAATATTAATATTTGTAATTTACTTTACAGGTGAGTATTCCTGTCCAGCATAACTACTTTTCCCCTCCAGCGCAGAAAATTAATTTATCTTATAAATTTTCAATTTGTAAAATATAATATCTCACATTGTGGAAAAAAAAAAAAAACTTCCGTCAACTCGTTTCTAGGCCATCACGGAAAAAGATAAATCACATGGCTACGAAGGAATGCATGCCACATATTGATTATATTATTTTGCTCCAATAATTGTAGCTTCCTCTCCACTTCCTTGTAGCTTCCTCTCCAATAATTGTAGCTTCAACAGCCACTGCAGGACACATTCAATTTGTGGGGTGAACAAAGTATCTAGGCTTGTAAGTGAGGTTTTACTCTCCATTCTTTTCTCACGCTTTGTTTGTAAACTTCTCTTCTTTGTTTCCCAGGGAAGAAGGAAGCATCAAACAGCTAGAAATCATGATTGGGTGGTTCGCGCTGACAGCCTTGGGATGGCTCGCGGAGAGCATCATGGTTGCCTTGGTCGGGAAGGCCGTCGATCGCGCTGTCCAACAGTTCGGTGAGCAGCGCGGAGTTGAAGATGACCTCGAGAAGCTTAAGGATTCTCTCGTTCACGCTAGGTTGACCATCAGCACCGTCGAGTGCTTACGGATCAACGATGAGGTCCTGCAGCAGAGATTGAAGGAGCTCCTGATACGCCTCAAGAATGCTGCCTATGATGCTGATGACTTATTGGATGAATTCCAATACAGAATTCTGAAGCAGCAGATCGAGCAGCAAGGAGATGAGGCTGGTAAACAAGCATCGTCTTCCTTCTACTCTGCTCCCCCTCCAAGCAAACGGACAAAAACTTCAATTGCAAGTTATACCAGTGGCCTTTTCAGAAAAGGAGATGATGATGATGATGATGATAATGTGCAGAAAATCAGGAAAATACTAGATGACAACTCAGCTGCTCTCGAGAAAATTTACAGTTCGCTAGGCGCAGGAGATGATAGAGGAAAGAAACAATTAGTGTCCTCAGCGAGCCGGCAAACGAGCTCCTTTTCGACTGAACCTCAATTGTTTGGCAGAGACAAAGAGCTGCAAGAACTCAAGGATTTGTTCTTAAAACCAGCAGTTGCATCTGAATTTGGCCAAAGTGGAGTTTCTGTTTTATCTATTTATGGTATGGGAGGGATTGGGAAGACCACTCTGGCTCAGGAAGTCTTCAATGACAGTAGCGTAAAAGAATACTTTAAGCTCAGAATTTGGGTTTGTGTTTCTGAATATTTCTGCATAGATAGGCTGACCAGAGAGATTGTAGAGTGTGCAACCACGGAGAAGTGTGATCTCACGAATTTAGCTACTCTTCAAAAGATTGTCAATGAGAAGATCACGCCAGAGAGATTTCTTCTTGTATTGGACGATGTGTGGAACGAGGACAGGCACAAATGGGAGATCCTGTGTGCACCATTGAGGTCTGGAAAGCCTGGTAGCAAGATATTGGTAACAACTCGCTCTAGGAAGATTGCTGACATGGTTAGTGATGTGGATGCCATTCATCTGCAAGCTCTTGACGAGGAGAGCTTCTGGGAATTTTTCAAGAAATGTGCATTTGGTTGTTCAAATAGTGGTGCTCATCATCCTCATATGGAAGCTATGGCGAAGCAGATGACTCACAAGCTAAAGGGATTGCCGCTTGCAGCAAAGGCTCTAGGAGGGTTGTTGAGCATGAAATTGGATGAGCAATACTGGGAAAACATTTTAGATAGTGAAATATGGCAGCTTCCCCAAGAAGAAAATGGGATTATGCCAGTGCTACAACTGAGCTATCAACATCTCCCTCCTCATCTTAAACAATGCTTTGCATTTTGCTCCTTGTTTCCTAAAGATTACAAGTTTTCTGAATCTGAGTTGATCGGTATTTGGATGGCAGAAGGATTCATAGTGCCTCGAGAAAGTACCAGAATGGAGGAGCTAGGAAGCAACTATTTTCATGAGTTAGTTAACAGGTCATTCTTTCAAAAGTCAAAGCATGGAGAATTTATAATGCATGACCTCATGCATGATCTTGCAGAACTCATATCTGCGGACGAGTCTTACAGGGTTGAAGAAGGCAAGTCACATGATATTCCTTGCACCATTCGTCATCTTTCAATATACATAGAGAAAGAAGATATGCTGACAAGACTTTTAACAGAATTTTCTCATTGGAATGAATTACGGACGATGATGTTGTCCATAGGTTTGGCAAACATGAGTTTAAATTTTGATTTTGGTTTTCTAGAGAAATTAAAAAATATTCGTGTGCTTGTCATGAAGAATCGTTTTTTGAAAGAACTGCCTAATAGTATTGACAAGTTGATACATCTCCGCTATCTTGACTTATATGGAAGTTACAACATTGAAAGGTTGCCTGAGTCATTATGCAATTTGTACAATCTACAGACATTGAAATTATATGGCTATCATAAATTAGAAAGACTCCCGCATGACATGATGAAGTTGATCAACTTGAGGAATCTTACTGGAGTAGTTAAACTTATTGCTGATATAACAGAGGTCGGGAAGCTTGCTTCTCTTCAAAATTTGCCTGCTTTCAAAGTGACAAAAGATAACGGACACAAACTTGCGGAATTAAATGGTTTGAAACAGCTCCGGGGAATTCTACGTATAACTAATCTTGAGAATGTAGAGAACAAGAACGAAGCAAATATTGCTAGTTTGAAGAGTAAAGAGCACCTTAATAGGTTGGAGCTAGAATGGACATCTCTACAAGATGTTGATTTACACATCTCAGAGCAAGTGCTTGAAGGTCTTCAGCCGCATCACAACCTACAAAGGCTGACAATCAGAGGATATAATGGTGCTAGACCTCCCAATTGGTTATACGAACAAGTATATTCTAGATTGGAAGGTCTCAAACTTGAAAATTGTAAAAGTTGGAACGATCTATCAGTTATTGGACAACTACCACAGTTAAAGTCCCTCTCCCTTGTGAGAATTCCAGTCCATACCCAAAATTTACACAAATTGTTCGATCCAAAAGTCTGCAAGTTCTTCTCCCAACTAAAAAGTTTGGTACTAGAGGGCATTACCATGTTGGAGGATCTCCCAAATCTTGGACAGCTTCCATGTCTGACGTCTATTTGCATTGAGAATTTGCCAGGAGTGAAGATGATAGGTGATAAATTCTTTGCCATGACAGAAGAAGGCAGCTGCTTTCCTAGACTATGTACTCTCCGTTTCACAGAAATGCCAACATGGGAAGAGTTCTATGGCTCCGATAATAGAAATCTATTTCCCTGCTTGGTGGATCTTGATATTTCAAATTGCCAAAAGTTGCAGACGTTACCTGCCCTTCCTCCTTCAATACAACACGTAAAATTAAAAAACGTTGGGTTGGTAGATTGTCCAAGATTCTGGAAAGCAATTGATGAATGTAGCAGCACAACTACTTCTGTATCTCTTACGTATTTGTCCATTCAGAATTGTCCAAATTTGACAAGTCTAGATCCAGGGTTACTACCACACCATCTATTTCCCTGCTTGGTGGATCTTGATATTTCAAATTGCCAAAAGCTGCAGATGTTACCTCCCCTTCCTCCTTCAATACAACAATTAAAATTAAATAACGTTGGGCTGGTAGATTGTCCAAGATTCTGGAAAGCATTTGATGAAGGTAGCAGTACAACTAATTCTGCAACTCTTACGTATTTGTCCATTCAGAATTGTCCACATTTGACAAGTCTAGAACCAGTGTTACTACCACACCATCTACAGCATATTCATCTAAAAAAATGTGAACAATTGTCGTGGGTGCCAGTCAAAAAGTTGAAAGAACTCACCTCTTTAAGGTCATTGTCGATAGAAGAGTGCCCGAAGCTCATGAGCATGAGCACACCAGATGAGTACATTGATTTCCAACTCCCGCCATCAATTGAAAAACTATGTTTGACTGATTGTGGAAATCTTTCCAAATCATTGCCTGGCTTACTTTCGTTGACTCCCTTGTTGATAAGCAAATTTCCCAATCTAGTTTCTTTTCCACTAGAACCATGGCCTAGAGTGATTCATCTAGAAATCCAGAAAACAACAAACAACCTCGAGTTGTTGAGGATTAAAGGATGCCCTAACCTTCTACTTCACATAATACATAACTTGCCAGTGTTGGAGTTAGAGATTGATGACACAGCGTTTATGAAACAATCTCCCATCAAAAATTTACTATCATCTGTCAGTAAACTTACAATCTCATCCCTTGGTGAAGCTGTGATGTTTGAGGGGGAAGATCAGGAGTCATTGCAAAGCTTGACATCGCTCCAGAAATTATGTTTCTCCGATTGCTGGAATCTACAATCCCTACCAACAAAGTTGTACACCCTTAAGTCCCTTCGGGTTTTGATGATACATAATTGCCCACAAATCCAGTCTCTGCCTGATAAGGGGTTACCTCCTTCCCTGATAGAAATAGGATTTAAAGATTGTGATCCGGCACTGGAGCAGCAGTTGACAAGACACTTGGTGGAGAATCCAAAGATCAGGTTTCTTCAATATCAGGAAGACATGTGGAGGTAGAATCACGATAGTATTTATTTTCTTCAGTAGAGTAATTATACATTTGCTATTCATTGGTATCGTCGTCCAATACTTTGCTTCAAGAAATTAGCGCCTAGAGATGTAATACTGAGTTAGTGATCCATATTAAAAGCTAGAAGCAGATTGATCTTTCAGTATTTGATAGCAACGGTTATTTCTACTATCAAAGTTGTCAAATCTTCAGATGCTATTTTAACAAATTTCCTACAAGTGTAACTTGTTTTTTCTTTTATTCTGAAATGATTCATTTTTTTCCCTCTGACAAAGTAACTCATTTCTTCTATAGGATCATTTAGGGCTCTTTCGGAGGAATATCTTTGGTAGTATTTTTAGTAATATATATATATATATATATATATATGTTGGAATTTTTTTTGCAAATTAAGTTTTTGGTAGTATTTTTAGTAATTTTATCTTGAATAAAATTTTAATTTTCGGTAAAACTGAGAAATGGTGATTTTCTTCGTTTGTCATTTTGTTTAGCTACAGGAGTACGAGGTGGAGGTGGATGCCATCTAGAAGAAAATGAGAGGACGGTAGGGTTGGCGATGTCGAGGTGCGAGGGGCATGGAGGTGAAAGACAATCAATGGGTCGACACTGGTGGGGGACGTTGGGGTTGCCGATTGGGAAGGAGATGAAAGCTGCGGAACCAAGAACGTGGCTGCTCGTCCGCTGTGGCTCTTCGATCCTCCGATTTGAACTAGCAGAACCATTTGAGGCGGCAACGAAATCGCTGACGAGAATAGAATCAACAAGGCCATGTGGCCGGGGAGAGAGATGAAACAGAAATTGTAATCTTAAAATTTGTTATTCTCAAAACGCTAGTAATAGTGAGTCTCATTCAAACACTATCTATTTAGCTGTATGAAGCTTGTAAGCCATCCTTTTATAGATTGTATATTTCTAATATTGTACGGTGGACTGGCAATATTGGTGTTCTTCAGCTACAATCAATATGCGTGGCCTGCTATTTCACTTTTCAGGGAAAATACATTATTAAGGCCCTCGTGTTTTCAATTTTTTCCACTTACGTCCCTCAAATATTTTCGTTCTCAAGTATATCCCTCCTCTTTTATTTTTATTCCAAATAATATCCCTACGTTAATTACGCCGTAAATATCAGACATGGACTCATTCCACGTCCCATACCCATACAGAATTCATGGCGCCCCTGGCAACAAGGAATTGTGATAGCACCGCCATTTGTGATCCAAGGGCGGAACCAAGTTCATGGCTATCCGGGCTGTAGCCCGGGTAGCCAACAACGGCGAAAATGAAAATTACAAGGGAAGAAAGGGAAAAAACGAGAAAAATTTGGGATTAGCCAGGGGTGGTGATGTCGGTGTCGGCGGCTAGTTCGGCACGACAACGTCGGCGTCAGCGGCTAGCTTAGAATGACTACGTTGGCGATCTCTGTGTCAACGCTTGTGACCCACATCTTGAGATCAGCCCAGGTAATTCATCCGGGTTAGCTCCGCCATTGTTGTGATCGCAACGGCTTCATCAACATCACAGAGCACAGCAAGGGCAGGGTCACCTTTTTCTTCGAGGACGTTGGTGGCGCGCCGCCAGTCGCCTTCATTAAATTCATAAAGGAGATGCCATACAATCTCCCGATCCTCTAGGTGAGTGTCTACCACGACACGCCTTTCTACTACTCGCAACAGCTCCTCAAGACCAACAACGGTGCCTTCGCCACGCTCGCCACCGACACTCGGTTGGAAATTAAACTTTATTTTTTAATAGAGATAAAGTGTTAATAAGATAGAATGATAATGTGGCAATTCTTGATAAGAGTTCATGATAGGATAGAGATAGAATTTGATGCGAGGTGGCAATCTTGATAAAGATAAGAGTCTCGTGGAGATAGAATTAAAAAAAAAATCTTGATTAATAAGCCTATAAATATATACCTTTTTTCAATGAATGAAGCAAGTTGAGTTCTTTTGTTTTATTTTCCTCCTCTTTCACGTAGAGATTCTCCTCCTCTTCCATAATTTTTCTCCCATAATTCTGTTATTTCTTCTCCCGTAATTCTATTTTTTTTCAACAAAGTGATATCAGAGCCATATCTAATGGAGGTATGGTTCCCTTCAAAGTTCCAGTATTTAAGGCGAGTAATTATGATAATTGGAGTATCAAGATGAAGGCACTTCTTGGAGCTCATGATTTTTGGGAGATTATAGAAAAAGGCTACATTGAGCCACATGATGCTTGACGTTATCTCCGATTGAAAAAGCCAGTATGAGAACTTCATAAAAAGAGATAGGAAGGCTCTCTTCCTCATTTAACAAATTTTAGATGAGGATGGTTTTGAGAAAATCTCAAGTGCTACTTCGGCTAAACAAGCATGGGAAAAACTCCAAGTCTCATATCAAGGAGAAGAAAGGTAAAAAATGTACAACTTCAAATATTAAGAAGTCAATTTGATGCTCTTCGTATGAAGGAAGGCGAATTGGTATCCGATTATTTTTCTAGAGTCTCTTCCATTTCCAATCAACTAAAGAAAAATGGTGAGAAACTAGAAGAAGTATATAACTATCATTGAGAAAAATTTTCGATGACTAGATTCGAAATTTGATAGCATCACAATCATCATGGAAGAGACCAAGGATCTATAAGTCATGATGATAGAGCAACTCCTCGGTTCATTACAAAAATGTGAAGAAAAAAGAAGATAAATGAAGAAATTACTCAACAACTCCTGAAGATGACTCTTCAACTGATAATGAAAAATGAAAGTTTTAGTAACAATAGAAGTCAATGTGGAAGAGGCCGTGGATATGGACGAAGCCGTGCTAATGAGCAAGGATGGATCTCCAACAACAACAATAAAAGAGGAGAAAATTCAACAAGAGGACGTGGAAGAGCCTACACAAACTCGAGGTATGATAAATCTCAAGTTAAGTGCTACAATTGTGACAAGTTTGGGCATTATCCTAAAGAATGTAGATCGCCCAAGAATAAAATATATGAAAGAGCAAACTGTTAGGACCCTTGGCGGCCGGCTAATCAAGCAAACGAAAACCTTTCTCGAACAACTAACTCAATTAAAATAACAGTTGCATATAAAAAAAATACTAAAAAGACTAAGAGACAGAGGCACACAAGTTTATTTGGTTACAACCGGGGAGGTTGTTAACCTAAGGTAGATGAAGTCATACTAATTTCTCTTTCAGGCGGAGAAGCCTCTTTACAACAATGAAAGCACAGTAAAATGAAACTAAACAAAAAAGGAAGCACTACAAGAAAAAAGCTAATAGACAACGCTTTTAAAGCGTTGTCTTTGTGCCTGAAAAAACGTTGTTAAAGGCACTGTTGTTAAAAGTCTGCTCAACGACAACGCTTTTAAAGCGTTGTCGTTTATAGCAAAGACAACGCTTTTGCAACGTTTTAAAAGCGTTGTGTATTTTTTGCAAAAACATCATTATTACAATGCTTTAAAAACGTTGTTGTTTTTTGCAAAAAATAATACTTTTACAACGCTTTAAAAGTATTGTCTTTTTAAAATAACAAAAATCTATTTACAAAATTATTATTTTTATATTTACAAAACTATTATTTTTCTTTGACCACAATAGTAAATTCGAATGTTTACAAAAACTATAATATTTACAAAAAAAATTCTATTTACACAATCCCAGCCTACATAAGATTATGAACTCCTCTACCCAACAACAAAGCTCCCAAGTTAGTATATGCAGCAACTAAGGCCCTTAGAGCATCCTTACAAGGCTTAATTACAGACTTTTGCATTCTTTCAAACACGTTGACAGCTTCCAAGAACTCACCATTCTGAATAAAGCTCCACATCATGATGCTCCATATGGTGCTGCTCTTCACTTGGCATTCATCATGCAACATGAATGCTGATTTCAATTCACCACATTTAGTATAGAAATCGACGAGAGTGGCACGCAGAACTGAGTCAATCTGTCTAGTTTTGATGGCATTGCAATGTACCTCTTTTCCACCAGGGAGATGCTCACATTTGGTGTATGCAGAGATGGGCAAAGTTAAGAGTCTCATTGTTAGGAGTCACCTCTAGTCTCATCTTCCTTTAGCACTTGACTAATTTATAAATGGCTTGTTTCTGTTTAAAAAATGACAACGACACCATAAGGTAGTTCTTCTTGTAGTAAAATTTAGGGCTAAAAAAATACATCTCAGACACCTGAAAGTTTGGAATGTTCAACTTGGAATATCTCGAAGCTAAAGATGAGATAAATTGTGATTTTCACAAAGTAATCTACACTGCGAAAAGATGATATAGAATCTACTACAAACTAATTTGCAAGTGAGCTGAAGATAAAATTTAGGGTTATTTTTCAAGCCTTGGAAGTTTAAAATATTCAACTCGGAATTTCAAAGCTAATATGAAGTAAATGTGTGATTTTCACAACATAAACTGCTTGGGGCTTCTGGTTGAAAAAATTTCACAATAGAAATTTAATCAATTATAGGGAGGTGTTACAATGTAGTTGATACAACAAAGGATGAGTGATTTAAAATAAGCACTGAAGAAATCAGTATTTAGCAGATCTTTACTAACCAGTTCTAGAGCTTTATCAGAAGATTTTGCAGCTGAAAAACAGGGGAAAATTTTAGACGACTACTACTGCAGCTATTATGAGAAAGTCACATCAGATTATTCTTAATGGTAATGAAGCCTCACATGACGGAAAATTCCTGTGGAAGTTGTCAGATTCCTTGAAGAGTTGTTCAAAGTGAGGCTTGCAATACAAAACACCTTCCATGGATGAATATGTACTTAGCTGAGAAGAAAAAGAAAGGGATTAGAAAAAAAAACTACTATTTTCCTGACTTAATTTTATCATTGTCATCAAAAACTTTATAATGTTCAAATAAATTAAATGAATTTTTATCATATTAACTAATGCTTTTAGAACAAAAGGTGAAGAGCAGAGAAGCTTTCCTTTTCTTTTCTATATAGTAAAAAGTTATTTCTACAATTCCCTTCTGCTTTCAATAGAAAAGAAGGATGAATGGTTACTTCTCATTGTTTAACATAGAAAGCCCCATCTCAAACAACATGATTAACCCAAACATGTAAAATTCTTAAATTGAGAGTGGTCAATTATCATTCCCAGTATGATACTATCAAAAATTAAGGACATTGAAAGTTGAGACCCAATGGAGCTATAACTTTGCGGGCCTTCCCATCACCAACACCTCAACATTCAAGCGGTTGTAGATGATGCAATCATGCTACAATTTCTTCCTACTAGTGGCATAAACTAGAAACAGGTTTCTGAGAAAAAGCTCGCCTTTTGTCCTTGGGGTTCTAAACTATGCAAGAATTTATCCTGATGGTAAAGATTCAAAGTACAGGCTTTGTGCTCTCTGTTCAATAATAATCTTGCTAACTAGATACCATCAATCAATAAATCGCTCCCGACTTATTCTGTCTTGTGGTTCGTGATTAGCCTTACCAAATAAACAATAGACAAACCAACATTTTAAAGCAGCAGATTTAGAAGGAATCGACTATTGGATTGCATGACCTCGAGTAATTGATGGAGGCAAAATCGCTATGCTTTTAACATGATCTGAAAATAGCATATTGAATAGTTGCTATGCAGGAGTAACTCGAATATCAACTCTACAGCATCGACCATTGACCTGGAATCCTAATCTTCCAAATCATTCAATACAATGAAGTACCCATCTTGATCAAACTCTCTACTTTGAGTATTATAAAAAAAATGAAGTTGAAACCCCCAGAACAGCAAAAAAAAAAAAAAAAACTACACAGGGAGGCGAACAACGATACCGTGAGGGTTCCTTTGCAATGATTGCACTTAAGCAGGACTTATGGAAGACGATTTCGTCGGCGGTGAGCTGATCCACAAGGTAGACAGTCTTGTCACAGGCCTTGCATTTTGTTGCGTGCTGGTGCATTTGTCCACCACGATGTGCTTCAGCGTCTCCACCATGAAGCAGGCGGCGACGTTGTCGAGCCCGGTGGTGGGCTCGTCGAGGAAGAGGGCGTGAGATGAGGTTTGTTCGGCGAAGAGGAGTTCGGAGGAGAGGTTCGCGGAGGGGTTCGCCGGAGAGGATTTGGATGGAGAGGGCGTGAGATGAGGTTTGTGTGAGAGGGGTTCTGGAGGAGATTGAAGATCGTGTGAGAGGGGTTCGGGAGGTATTCGGGAGATAAGTAGGTGCCGAGTGAAATCTAGGGTTTTTCTACTTCTTATCCAATGGTTCATATCATCCCAAATTTAGATGAGAATTTGACAAATGACAACATTTTTTAAAAATTGTTGTCCTACACACTAAAAAAATGTTAATAGACAACGCTTTTAAAAAAGCGTTGTCTTTGACCTACAAAAATCAGTAATAGACAACGGTTTTTAAAAAAACATTGTCTATTAGTAAGAAAATAAAGAGATAGACAACGCTTTTCACTAAAAGCGTTGTAAAAAGAAAAAAGACAACGCTTTTAAAAAAAAGCGTTGTCTTTCAAGTATTGTTAAATCCCAATTTTCTTATAGTGAAGCGTGTACAAGTGTTGCTTGGATGTTTCTTCTTGTTGTTAGCTTCTGGCCCTTGGAAGGGTTCCAGGTGCCTAAAATGGGATAAAACTTTAAAAAATATTCATGTGCTTGTCTTGAAGAATTGTTCTTTGAAAGAACTGCCTGATAGTATTGACAAGTTAATACATCTCCGCTATCTTGACTTATCTGAAAATAATTTTCGAGGGTTGCCGGAGTCATTATGTGAATTGTACAATCTGCAGACATTAAAAATTAAATTATTGTTATAACTTAGAAAGTCTCCCACATGGCATGATGAAATTGATCAACTTGAGGAACCTTGATGGAGAAGGTAAGTTTATTCCCAAGATAATAGAAGTCGGAAAACTTACTTCTCTTCAAAATTTGTATGCTTTCAATGTGATAAAGGATAATGGACACAAACTTGTTGAATTAAACGGTTTGAAACAACTCCGGGGGTTTCTATGTATAACAAATCTTGAGAATGTGGAGAACAAAGATGAAGCAAATATTGCTAGTTTGAAGAGTAAAGAACACCTCGATAGGTTGGTGCTAGAATGGACATCTATGTAAGAATCTTATTCAGACGTTAATTTGCACATCTCAGAGCAGGTGCTTGAAGGTCTCTAGCCACATCACAACCTACAAAGTCTGACAATCAAAGGATACAATGGTGCTAGACCTCCCAACTGGCTACACGAACAAGTATATTCTAGATTGGAAGCTCTCCGTCTTGAAAATTGTAAAAGTTGGAATGATCTATCATCTATTGGGCAACTATCATAGTTAAAGTCCCTCTCCCTTGTGAGAATTCCAGTCCAAACCAAAAATACACACAAATTGTTCAATCCAAAAGTCTGCAAGTTCTTCTCCCAACTAGAAAATTTGGTACTAGAGGGTATTACCATGTTGGAGGATCTCCCAAATCTTGGACAACTTCCATGTCTGACGTCTATTTGCGTTGAGAATTTGCCAGGAGTGAAGATGATAGGTGAGAAATTCTTTGCCACGACAGAAGAAGGCAGTTGCTTTCCTAGACTATGTACTCTCCGTTTCACAGAAATGCCGGCATGGGAAGAGTTCTATAGCTCCGATGATAGAAATCTATTTCCCTGCTTGGGGGATCTTTATATTTCAAATTGCCAAAAGCTGAAGATGTTACCTCCCCTTCCTCCTTCAATACAACTCGTAGACTTAAATAACGTTGGGCTGGTAGATTGTCCAAGATTCTGGAAAGCAATTGATGAATGTAGCAGTACAACTAATTCTGCATCTCTTACGTATTTGTCCATTCAGAATTGTCCAAATTTGACTAGTCTAGAACCAGGGTTACTACCACACCATCTACAGCAGATTCATCTAAAAAAATGTGAACAATTGTCGTGGGTGCCAGTCAAAAGGTTGAAAGAACTCACCTCTTTATGGCCATTGTCAATAAAAGAGTGCCGGAAGCTCATGAGCATGACACCAGATGAGTACATTGATTTCCAACTCCCGCCATCAATGACACAACTATATTTGTCTGATTGTGGAAATCTTTCCAAATCACTGCCTGGCTTGCTACATAACCTATTGACTCCCTTGTTGATAAGCAAATGTCCCAATCTAGTTTCTTTGCCACTAGAACCATGGCTTAGAGTGATTGATCTTAAAATCCGGAAAACAACAAACAACCTCGAGTTCTTGAGGATTAAAGGATTCCCTAACCTTCTACTTGAACTAACAGATTACTTGCCAGGGTTGGAGTTAGAGATTAATGACACAGTGTTAATGAAACAACCACTGATCAAAAATTTACTATCATCTGTCGGTGAACTTACAATCTCATCCTCTTGTGAAGCGGTGATGTTTGAGGGGGAAGATCAGGAGTCATTGCAAAGCTTGGCATCGCTCCAGACATTATGTTTCTTCCGTTGCAAGAATCTACAATCCCTGCCAACAAAGTTGTACACCTTACGTCCCTCGAGAATTTGTGGATTCATAGTTGCCCACAAATTCAGTCTCTGCCTGATAAGGGGTTACTGCCTTCCCTCAAAGATATAAAATTTCCATGTTTTCATCTGGCAGCGGAGCAACATTGGAAAGACAGTCGACGGAGATTTAGAAGTCCCGGCTTACCGTTATCATAATGATAATCCCAATTAATCTTATTAATTATCTTGAGGTGACTAACCTCATTGATAATTCCGTTATCATAAGACACTTAGTGGAGGTAAAATCACGATAGTATTTATTTTCTTCTGCAGAGTAATTATACATTTTCTATTCATTGATATCGCTGCCCAATACTTTGCTTCAGAAATTAATGCCTAGAGATGTAAATACGAGTTAGTTATCCATATTAAAAGCTAGAAGGAGATTGATCTTTCAGTATTTCTGCTATCAAACTTGTCAAATCTTCAGATGCTATTTTAACAAAGTTCCTAATTTCCTATAAGTGCAACTTGTTTTTTCTTTTATTCTGAAATCATTCATTTTTTCCCCCTTTGACAAAGTAACTCATTTCTTCTATAGGGTTGTTTAAGCCTCTTTCGGAGGCTCCCTCTATCTTGGTAATTTTTATTTTTTTATATATATTTAGGATATTTTTGATATTTTATTTTGTAAATTAAGTTTTTGGATTTATACCTCATGTTTCATGTTTAGCTTTTTGAAGATTATCTTGAATACAATTTTTATTTTCGGTAAAACTTAGAAATGATGATTTTTCTTCGTTTGTCTTTTTGTTTTGCTACAGGAGGAGTAGGAGGAGGACGTCGACGAGGCGGGAGTGCATGAGATAACGGTAGGGTTGGCGATGTCGAGGTGCTAGGGGCGTGGAAGTAGAAAGACAAACAAAGGGTCGACACTGATGGGGGACGTTAGGATTGCCGATGGAAAAGGAGATGAAAGCCACGAGCAGAATCAACAACGTGGTTGCTCGTCTGCCATGCCTCTTAAATCCTCCCTCCGATTTGTACGAAGCTTGTAAGGCATCTTTTTATACCGATTGTATTTCCATTTCTAGCAATGGTGAGCCTCACTCAAACATTATCTATTTAGTTGTATGAAGCTTGTAAGGCATCTGTTTATACAGATTGCATATTTCTAATATTGTACGGTGGACTGACAGTATTGGTGTTCTTCAGCTACAATTCACTGTATCTCCACGTCGTCAATCTGTTCCTTTTGCCAGTCGCTTTGTTCAAGACTCTTGATGATTGAAAGTATAGTTTATCAGTCAAGCATAAGTGTTAATTGAAAAGTGTTAACGGAGTACCTGCGATCGGAGCCTGTGGAGTATAAATTTTTTTTTAAATTTAAGAATTTTGACAATTTCATAAGCATAAGTAATATTTTTTTTTAAAAAAATATTATTTGATTTGGATGTACATAACCTTGACATGCCAAAAACAAATCTCTTCTATCTCACATCGTCGAAAACCTCATAAGTCGAAACTCTATGCACAAGTTATCTTATTCCCCTCTCAGCTTACAGCAGATGAATTAGGGTTTTCGTCAAAACTCACCTACTCTCCCTCCTCTCCCATTCGAGTTTAGGATTTAGTTTGACCTTATCATCCTTTGTCCCGACACGTCTCCCTCCTCTCCTATTGTAAATTGTACTTCTATTCCCGAATGACACGAGACGGTGCTTTAAACTCTTATCTCGATCATCTCCAAAAGTCTGTAAATGTATCGATAGGTTTTCATCAAAATTCATTACATTTTAAAAAATAAGTATCACCGTGATGTAGAATTTCAATATATAGCACTATGTTAGATTTTAAAAAATAATACTCATCATGTCCGAGTATCGAGACAATGTATACTATGGACATGACGCTCCTGTTGACTGCATAGACCTTGAACGAGATGGACTTGCAACCACCACAACGTCAGTGCTGAGCCAGAGAAGGGTTCTCCCGTGTTGGCCCTCCAACGCTCAAGTCAGTCATCGGCGATAGGAAAACAGCGGAGCAAAGAGACGCAAAGTAGAGGAACAGTGTAGTAACAGTAGTTTCGTGTACCTACGATGAAGCTTGGGCCACTTTATATAGGGATCCGGGAGCGCGCGTGCACACTCCTCGAGGCGTACTCGTTTCTCAAACTTTCCCTGAAAAGACATGTAAGGAAAGTGTCTCTGACACCATATCTTAACGACCCGAGCATATCTCTGATGTGACAATGGAATCTTCCGTCGTACGATCTTCTGCCTGACCATGCCGCCAACCATGCCACCTGTCGGTGACACTGGTTCTCAAAAGGATATCGACAGATCCTCCCGTTGTCTGTTACTGGGCCGAGCGGGAGAGCCGCTCGACCAGCCTTCATCCATCCGAGTGTCGTTATGTCCTTGGGCCGAGTAGGATGACCGCTCGGCAAATATTTCACTGTCAACGCGGAACGACCGCTAGTATATCGTGCGGGGGAGTTTTGAGCCGCTCGGCTTTAATCTCGTCGTGTCTGAATGTAGTTTGCTCGGTCGTGACTCTGCTTCGCCAGATTCAAGGATTGATGTGAGGCCGAGCGGGATGGTCGCTCGGCGAGTCTCTTGCGATACTCATCTGGCTCGGCGCTGACATAGTTGTGGTCGTAGGTCCCAGCGGAGGCCACGCACGGTTAGCAGTAGAGTCACATCCCCAGCATCCGTCGTCTCGACTTTAGGACAGGATCATATTTGACATCGTCTGTCGGCGGCGTTAGCACCTAAAAGGATCTTGCCAGTTGATATCCTATGTCCTTTATTAGGTCGAGCGGGATGATCGCTCGGCTCGAGTCTTCCTGATCAAGCAGGTAGCCGCTCGGCCGAACCATTGTTTGGTTGCTGAGGATATTCTATAACCGAACGGGATAGCCGCTCGGCTGTAGTTATGCAGTCTATATGTGGTCTACTCGATCGTTACTCTACTCCGCTGTACCACTCTACGTACTGATGTAGGGCCAAGCGGGATGGCCGCTCGGCGTGCCTTCGCAGATACTTCGCACTTGTTCTTTTGAGTGTCGGAAGTTCGGTGTGTTGTCGAGCTGTGATGATGTTGGATCAAGTCTTCTTCATCCCGATCGGGTGGGCAGGTTGTCCGACCGACCGATGATATAGGGGTGTTGACCACATTGACTTTGACCTCCACCATGCCGATGACTTTCCATAAGGTGGGCCCCCATTATCACCGCATCACACAAGTCTCCCTCTCAAGTCTAGTCGAAGGAGGTTGCGAGTCCGACTGACTGGACGAAGGCCTTGTTAAGCTTTTCTCTCGATCAAGTGTTGATCATCTTTGGATTCCGACCGGAGCAATGTAGTCCAGTGGCGACCGCTTCCTGTCGCTCGGCCACTAGGAAATCTTCAGCCCTCCTTTAGCTTCTGGGCAAGAGCCCGGACCTCCTGATTCTTCAGTACCAGGTCGGCGATGACCCAGTTCTTCCTCGCAGTGGCCGACTCGATCTTTTTATCAAAAGTGCTGACCTGCTTATTGAGCCGGCCTAACATCTCCTCCCAGCCAGCAGTTTTCGTCCGATCGGCCTCAAGTAGCTTGGTGGCCTTCTCCAAGTCAGCTTTCAACCTATCGACCTCAGCGGTCGATGGCCCCTGGGAGGAGGAGGGGTCGCTCGAGACTTTGAGTTTCTTGAACTCATTCTCCAAAAAGACGAGCCTGTGGCACATGGCCAGGCTCTCAACCCAATACTACAGACGAGCGAGGAGGGTGTTAGCGCCGATCAGAGGTGAATTGTAAATTTACATTAGAAACACTTACTCCAATGGACATTTGGATGTGGTTGTTGGCGAGCGCGCCCGGAGGCATCACCGTTGCTCGGGCTCTAACCTCCTCCCAAACATGGGCGAGTGGCCCCTTGATGATGATCTAGTGTTTGGGACGATTGGACTGGGCGCTTGGCTCGTTGTAGTCCTCCGTTGGAAGATAGAGGATCCTCGTAACAGACCGCTTGCTGCTTGGGGCAGAGTGAGTCGATCTCGCCCTGCCAGAGGCTCGGGATGCGGTCGCTGGGCAGATACTGGACCACAAAACCCACGGCAGCTGTGGCGGCGACAGGAAGACCACAAGCAATGCGGCGACCGTGCCCTGCGGTAGCTCGCCATATGAGCTCTAGCCTTCGGCCTGGACGAGTGGGAGTTGTTCTGGTGGAGGAGGTGGTCCGCCAACCACTTCGAGGTTGGGTGTCCGGTTGGCTGCTCCTCCGCTCGCCACCGTAGGAGTTGCTTCACCCACATCCTGTGGGTCTTCGGTGGAGTTGACCGGCTGCAGACCGCGGCTCGCCAGTTCTTCATTAGCGGCCGCATTAATCTCATCATCCTTAAGCATCGTGTAGTTGGCCATATGCGCATGCAACATAACTCCAGCTGCAAAAGAGGAAGAAAAATTAGTTAGCATCAAGGGAAAAAAGTGTTAGAGTGTATACTAAAAGCCTAGCTTTTGTAAATATTTACTTTTGAAATAAAAGAATCACATTAGTCAAATGTCTATATTTATTTGTGAAGTGTAGTTGTTCAATTAATTTATATTGTAGATAACATTGTGTGTGGTGTCACACACAGAAGATCATGTTATCAGTTCCTTATAAATTATAAACAATTGCTCATGACTAAGATGGAAAGGAACAAATCATTGGAATAGTCGTAGTGTAATTAGGTATTAGTTTATCTTGACTAATAAATTACACTAGTACACTCTAAGTGTATTGAGTAGGACCATTTTAGGTAAGTTCTTTTTATACTGACTTAATAAAAGAACTAGACCTTAGTTATTATGGAAGTGTGTGCTCTTAATCCTAATATAATAACAAGCATATATATTTAATATCTATTTCTTTAACTTATCAAAGGGTGAGATTTAGCTCGATAAATCAATAGGTCCGATAAGTTGGGAAATGATATTACTTATAGTGTGTGTTATTGATTATAGAGGGAAACTGTGTCCTAGTTATATAGGTTGAGAATGTCTCCAAGAGGAGCTCATAAGGATTGTCATGTTAAACCCTGCAGGTGAACTTAGTCTGACATGACAATAAGATTGAGTGGTACTACTCTTGGACCAAGATGTTAATTAAAGTGAGTTGTCAGTAACTCAATTAAATTAATGGGCATTCAATATCTTAAACACAGGGAGACTAACACACTCATAGTAAGAAGGAGCCCATAATATAATTTGGGATTGGTGCGGTAGTGCAATAATAACTCTCTAGTAGAATGAGTTATTATTAATGAACTTGAGTTGTGTGTTCGGGGCGAACACGGGATACTTAAGCTCGTTGGAAGGCCAAAACCAATTTCATCTCTAGATCTCTGTCGTAGCCTCATTAATGCCTTAAATCCACTCTTGGAAAAGCTCATCTTGGTGTCCAAGAGAGGGCCGGCCCATGGCTTGGTGACCAAGCCATGTGGCCGGCCACTTCCTCCTCAATGGGGCCGGCCTCTTGCTTGGTGCCCAAGCAAGAAGAGGCCGGCTACAATAATTCAAAATAGGAGGGGTGTTTTGAATTTTTAAAATTTTCTCTTTGTAGAAATCTACAAGTTTTAAAAGAGAGATCTTAAAATATAAAATTTTCCTTATTTGAATTAGGTCACATGGTTGAAAAGAAAGTTTAAAGTTTTAAAACTTTCCTTTTTTAATCATCCTCATGATTTTAGAAAAAAGGAAGAGAAGTTCTAAATTTGAATATTTTTAATTTTGTAACCATGTTTAAAAAAGGAAATTTTAGAAGAGGAGTTTTAAATTTTAAAACTTGGTTTAATTTTTAAAACTTTCCTTTTTTAACATCCACATTAAGAAATTAAAAGAGAGCTTGTAAAATTTTATAAGAGATTTCCTTCTTTGCTTATAAAATTTTTACAAAGTTTTTATTCCCCTTTAGGTGGCCGGTCACCCTTGCTTGGTGCCCAAGCAAGGGGTCGGCCAATCAATTAGCCAATCAAAGATTGATGATTGAATCAATCAAGAGGAAAGAAAAGGAAAAATAAAAGGGGAAAAGGAAAAACAAGAGGAAGATTTTAATTTTTGTAAAAAGTCTTTCCTTATTTGCCTTGGGCAAGTAATATAAAAGAAGGGGAGAGGAGGCTTCATGTATTATCAATTCTTATTCTCATGTTGGAGCTCTCTATTGTGGTCGGCCCTCTCCCTCTTCTTTTCCCCTTGCTCTCTTTTGTTCTCTTGTGGTGGTGGCCGGATTTTAGAGAATGAGGAAGAAGCCTTTTGGGTGGTGTTCATCTTGGAGGGTTGTCGCCCACACGACGTCCAAGGTGAGGCGAGGAATACGGCAGAAGATCTCAAGATTATTAGCATACAAAGAAAATGTATAACTAGTAATTTTCTTCCGTATCATGCTAGTATTTTCTTTGTATAAATTCCAAACACAAGAGACATTAGATTCTAGTTTTTCGAATTTGTTATTCGAGTTTGTGTTTTTTATTTTTTGAATTTGTGATTCGATTGTTCCTTTTGGTTAAACCTAGAGTTATATAAGGAAATTAAATATTAGCTTTCCTTAAAAGACTTTATCTAGGCGGTGGTAGATGCTCCCATACCCAAGAAGGTCATGTGCCTCGCCATGCAGTCTTGGAAGCCAATTTTAGAAATTAATATTTGATTAAATTTATAACATCGGTTGATTTGGATCAATAGTGTTAAGTTTCGCTTGCGATCCAAATCTAAACCATTAAGAGCAGATAAGTTAAATTTGGAATCAATAATGTTAAGTTCCGTTTGCGATTCCTAATTTAACTTCTAAAGAACACAATAGGTTGTTTAGGAAAGGTTCGACACTTGTACAAAATTTTTATATAGTGAAATAGGTACGATCTTCCTAGGACCAACCAACAATTGGTATCAGAGCTAGGGTTTGCCTCTGTGTGTTTTGGTTTTTTGTTAATTATGCACATGTCATACATAATTTAGGCAGGATAATAGTAGGATGTGCTAACTTTGTGGTTGCAGGCTCCAACTATTATGGCTTATGGTTGTTGTGTATGATTGGACCCTTGGACATGTCAAGGGCATTTTATTATGTGTGCATGATTGTAATATTAAATACAGCAGGAGCTGTATTAGTTATTAGAATTTTATATTTTTGTTTCGATCTGTATTACATGTACATTCCCTTGTGGAATATAGGATCAATAAATGTAAAATTCTATTTTTGTCGCGGATCGTATTTTTACGAGGCGTGGTACTATTGGAGTACCAGAGACGCAGCGGAATAAGAAGCAAGATGAATGCGACGACGGGACCCGATTGTGGTGGCTAAAGATGGTAGCAGCTAGGGTTTGCAACACACGGAGGACAATGATAGAAAATGTCATAATAGTTGGAAAAATATTTTTCCATATTTGTTTCTTTATTTGCTGTGATGTGTGCTCGCATAGTTTAAAATTCCTCACCTTAAATAACTAAGTGGGAGAGGGATTTTTAAATAAATTCCACAGTCTCCATTGCTTGTTTGTAAGTAATGCAACATGCTTGCATGTTGGCTCTGAGTGCCTCCCTCTACAACGGATGGGTTTATTGCGGATCACTAGATCAAACTTCCTTTATGGATGGTTATAGGAAATTATTTAGGAGTGTGTGATCTTCTCCAACTGAAGGGGTGAAATCCTATTTAATGGACTAAGTATCAAGTAATGGTATACACTTAGACGCATTCAATATTATCCTCTCCAACGGAGTCACTGTTATTGTTTTGTGTGACCAAAGGAAAACCAACTATTAATTTTATTTGTCATAAAGTTAGGTTGACAAGGTAATAAAATTAATGGGTAAGACCCTCCTCTTACAAATGTTGAATTTGTATATATATGTCCACACTAACATGGCATACAATATTCACGGTATTTTGAGGTGTTGGTAAATTTAAATAGTATTGTTTGAGGAATCAATATTATTCTAAATTTAGAGTTTTGACTAAAGTTTATTTTGTGATTTTTAAGATGACTTTCAACCCACTGGCCATTATACTGAAAGAGAACAGACTTACTGGTCCCAACTATATAGATTGGAAAAGAAACTTGGACATTGTCTTAACTGCTGAAAGCTATAAGTTTGTACTGTCAGAGATATGCCCAGATATAACTAACAGTGATTCTACCACAGAGGAGATTGAGTATCATAAGAAATGGGTAAAAACAGATGAGATGACGCGGTATTACATTTTGGCTTCAATGTCAAATGTATTGCAACATTAACATCAAGATTTACCAACTGCTTATTGTTGGTGCAACCTTAGGTCAAGGTTGACTTGATTGACCCGACTCGAGTTGACCTGACTCGAGTTGTATTTTGATGTTTGACGATGTTTTGACGAGAAGAGAAGTTCTATTCTTGATGTTTGACAAGAATAGATGTTTGGGAGATTGTTGGTGCAACCGTAGATCAAGGTTGACCTGGTTGACCTGATTCGGTGAAAAGTCCAAGTATGGAGACTTGGCACTGGAAAAGTCCAAGTACGGAGACTTGGCTCGGGAAAAGTCCAAGCAGGTAGCTTGGCACGCGGAAAGTCCAAGTATGGAGACTTGGCATGGAGAAGTCCAAGTATGGAAGCTTGGCACATGGGAAGACGGAGAGGGCTCGGTAGCTCGTTCTCCGGACTGTGGTCAGAGAGGGCTCGGTAGCTCGTTCTCTGGACCGGATGTGGAAAGTCCTGGTGAGTGAAGCCAGGTGAAAATCCTAGCGAGTGAAGCTAGGTGAAAGTGGAAGTCCTGGTGAGTGAAGCCAGGCATTCGGGAAAGTCCTGGTGAGTGAAGCCAGGCAGATTGGAAATCCTGGTGAGTGAAACCAGGTAAAACCCTAGTAAGTGAAGCTAGGTGAAAGTCCTGGTGAGTGAAGCCGGGCAAGGGAAAATCCAGATGGATCAAGGGTGATCGGACATCTGGTGTTGGGAAGTCCAAGTAGATCAAGGGAGTGATCGGATACTTGGCACGAAGAGGAAAGCCCAAGTGGGTCAAAGGGATTGACCGAACACTTGGTGGAGAATTCTAGCAGGTCAAGGGAGTGACCAGATGCTAGGAATGATGAACCAACAGGTCAAGGTTGACCGGATGTTGGTGTAGAAGCCTGAGGTTTAGGGCTGGGGAGTTTGGATCGGTCTGGGGACCGATCCAGTGATACACTGGATAGCCTGATCGGTCACCAGACCGATCAGTAACCATCCAGTAGCCTACTGTAGGTTATCTGATCGGTCTGGAGACCGATCAGACAACGATCAGGAGGCGCAAAGAATTCGGGAGAAGAGAAGCCTGATCGGTCCGTAGACCGATCAGGAGGTTCCCTGATCGGTCCATGGACCGATCAGAGACGAAACAGAAGCGAAGGGGATCGGTCTGTGGACCGATCCACATGGAGCCTGATCGGTCCACAGACCGATCCAGGCACTAGCCGTTGCGACGCAACGGCTAGATTTCTTCTGTGTTTCTTCGCTTTCTTCACAGGTTATAAAAGGAAGGCTGCTGCTGCGAGCCTCCCGCTTCTTGAACTTCTAGTTCTTCTTCTTCTTCCTTGGATTGAAGCTTCTGCTTCTGTGCTCTGAGGTTCTGATCTTTGTTGAGCTCGCTTCCGAAGCTTCGCGGGAGCTTCCAGTCGTCGATCAGCTGCTGCGTTTGGGTTGTGAAGTTGCTGCTTCATCGCCTCCGATCGACAGAGAAGGCAAGCGAGTGTTGCATTCATATTGTTGTTTGTATTTGCTTCTTGCTTTCCTTGTACTCCTTTCTTGTTGTTACAAGTATTGTGGCGAGGTTTCTCCACCCACAAGGAGCATTTATTAGCCGGTTCTCCGGGGACTCATCCACTGACGATTGATAGGCTTCGTCCACCTTACGGACACGCCGAGGAGTAGGAGTTTATCTCCGAACCTCGTTACATCGGTTTGTTTGAGGTTTGTCTTCTTTCCCTTCCGTTTCTGTGTTTATTTTCCGCTGCACTAACACGTTTTGTAGAAACGCGACGATTTGGGGTCGGCTATTCACTCCCCCCTCTCTAGCCTCCATACGAAGGATCCTAACAAGTGGTATCAGAGCGAGGCGCGCTCTTCGTCGGATTAACACCCGTGGGAGCACAAGCTAGAGAATGGATAGACTCGGAGAAGACATTACGTTTCCACCCTTCTACGAGTGCTGCGACTTCGCGTATTGGAAGGTAAGAATGAAGTATTTTCTTATGACTAACCTAGCAAATTGGAATTGTGTACAAGTAGGTTTTATTCCTCCGGTGGATAGAAAGGGAGAACTTCTCAAGAAAAAGAAGTAGACAAAAGAACAAATCCACCAATCCACAATCAACGACGAGGTAACGAAAATCCTTGAATTTTCATTACCTAGTGATATCTTGTGTAAGATAGGAGGATACAACAACGCCAAGGAGTTGTGGAACAACTTGGCAAAGTTCCATGAGGGGAACTCCACTTCAAGCCATGAAGAGGAGTCAAGTGAGCCAAGTAGCTCACATCATGGAGGAGAGGAATTAGAAGTTGAGGGCTACTCAACATCTAAGGAAGAAGAGGAGGAGAGTTCTTCTTTAAGAATGGAGCAAGAGGAAGAAGCTTCTACCTCCGGAAGGGATGAAGAAGAGAGCATTCATCCATCCTCAACCCTAGGTAACTCAAGCAATTTAAGTTCAAATAAATTGCATATAATGTGCTTTGAGTGTAGGGAATTTGGGCACTACAAGAGCAAATGTCCAAAGAGGATTAGAAAGATTCCACCGGCGCCAAAGGTCAAGGAAGCCGGAGTCCCGACACGCAAGGGCAAGGAACACGTGGTGTGCTTCCAATGCAAGCGAAGGGGACATTATCGGAGTCAATGTCCGAGGGGGAGGCAATCTCACAAGGACAAGAGACCGAGCACGTCGATAGGGGGAGCTAAGGCAAACCCTAAGGTAACATTTAAGGCATATTCTTGCAATAATAATAAGACTCATGCTAGTAGTTTTATTGCAATTGTCAAGAATGATAAGCATGATAATCTTAGGAATCAATATATGTGCTTAGGTGCCAAACATGTGAGCCTAGATAAGGATAACACTAGGAAAGCCAACCTTAGAATTAACTCATCTAAGGCTAAGGAAAACCTAGGTAGGAATCCCAAATCAACTAGACACATGCCTAGGAATGCCTCAAAGAACAATGACAAATTAAAACTTGAGGTATTAGAGAAGGAGAATCAAGTCTTGAGGTCAAGACTTGATACTTTGGAAAAGGCTCTTAAGAACTTGGAGAAGTCATCTCTAGGGTTTAAGGGTCAAAACCAATGTCCAAGGACAAGAAAGGTTTGGGTCACAAACCTAAGTCCCAAGTGGTCAAGCCCACTTATCATAATGTTCCATTCGATTATGGAACAAAATCTAGGGCTAGGAAGACCATCACCAAGGTCACAAGGGGAGTCACCCCTAAAGTTGATCTTGATGAGTCCCAAATGACCAAGGCTTTAAAGCCTAAGAGGGTCATTAGGAGGGTTGCTAGGGAAGTTATCCCTAGTGAATATTTAGTGAACCCAATGAGCTCAAATAGGTATTGGGTTCCTAGGAGCATCTTCTCTACCCCATAGATGGGTTAGAGAGTGTCAACTCCGATTAGAAGGGTAGTTAACCCAACTTTGAGGAAATTGACGCTCAAGGAGCATTTTCAAGGTTTTTGGGAACCTTTGAAAATGAAATGGAATATTTACTCCTTGGAAGAGTAAAATGTGCCATCATGGAAAATGATGATGTTAATTTCAATTGGCACAATTTGGGAAAATCTAGAGAACTCTTGAGGAAAAATGAAACATACCAAGATTTGAGGATAAATTTGATCTTTAAGTGGCATGGATGAATCTAGAGTTCAAGAAGTGTCAAAATTAGGATTTTGGCATATTAGGGCAATCAAGGGTTAAAGCTTAAGTATTAGCTAAGGCTAAGGATACTTAGATAGGTAATCTAGGTATGTCTTATTCATGCTAAATCTTGCCATGATTATTTTCCCTCACATGTCATGACATCATGTTTAATTTTATCATTTGATATGTCATGATAAAGCTTAGGTTCTTTATATGTCATGTTTTAGTTAAGTTTCATACTTTATGTCATGACATCATGACATTGGCACATGTTTTCATTTATGATATTATTTCATGTCATGTCATCATCTCTTGCATTAATAATCAATGAAATTGATTTAAGGATAAAAACACATTTTGATATTGAGATCAAAGTGTAGTTTAGCAAATGCATGAGAACTTAGCCTAAGATGACCTAAACTCATATCTCACATCAAAATTAACTTGGATGTGTTTGATACACTTTAGATGTGTGTGAGATATTAGGATCATGAGTTAGGATCAAGGTACATAGTTCTTGTACCTAGATGAGCCTAATTCAAGAGATAGGGGGATCATAGGGAAAGCTTGTGTACAAGTCATGTGCATATAGCCCTAAGATTATGGTCCTAAATTAAAAGGTTTAAAATCATTTTGAAATTGATTTGAAAAACCTTGATGAAGCTTTTCTAGTGATAGAATTCATCATTGAGCAAATTGATACAAAGAAGAGTTAACTTTGAACTATTTCAAAGACTTTTGAACTTTGTATCAAGATTTGAAAATGGAAGTTATTTTCATAGAAAACTATTTTTCCATGATAGTATATGGTATGAGGAATGTATCCTCAAAATTTTACGATTTTTGGAATTTTCTGTAATTTTCTGTGAGTTTCTGAATTTCTCCCGGGGAGAAAAATCAGAAATCTCTGATTTCAGAGGCTGGATCGGTCACCGGACCGATCCAGAGAAGTCCTGATCGGTCTGGTGACCGATCAGAGACGATCCAGAAAGCGAGGATCGATTTGGGAATCGATCCAAGGGATTCCTGATCGGTCTGGGGACCGATCAGTGCGTGCCGAATTTCTGATTTTCAGCAGGTGTCTGAAATTTCAGCTTTTGGGAGTTGAGTTTCAGGTTTCTAAAGGTTTGAAACTCTCCAAGACATTGTTGGTGCAATGGTCAAGGGGGAGTTGACCTTTAGGGGGAGTCTTACCTAATTGTCAAGGGGGAGTTGACTTTTAGGGGGAGTTTTTACTCCTTAAGACTTTTGAGGATTAGTGATATGGGATTGTCACTAAGGTGAGTGTTGAGTTTAGTATCAAGGGGGAAATTAAGGGTTTCAATGAAAGGTATGGGACTTTCATTGGGAAGAAACTCTTGACCTTGATTCCCTCTTTTTGATGTATGTCAAAAAGGGGGAGAGATGTCCCAAGGGGGAGAATGGGAGAATGCCCGGAGAATGTTCAGAGAGAACATTGGAATTGGAAAACCTAAGTTAGGTTATCGGTTTAACCTAACTTGATTATGAATTTTGTCAAACATCAAAAAGGGGGAATTGTTGGTGCAACCTTAGGTCAAGGTTGACCTGATTGACCCGACTCGAGTTGACCTGACTCGAGTTGTATTTTGATGTTTGACGATGTTTTGACGAGAAGAGAAGTTCTATTCTTGATGTTTGACAAGAATAGATGTTTGGAAGATTGTTGGTGCAACCGTAGGTCAAGGTTGACCTGGTTAACCTGATTCGGTGAAAAGTCCAAGTATAGAAACTTGGCACTGGAAAAGTCCAAGTACGGAGACTTGGCACGGGAAAAGTCCAAGCAGGTAGCTTGGCACGCGGAAAGTCCAAGTATGGAGACTTGGCACGGAGAAGTCCAAGTATGGAAGCTTGGCACATGGGAAGACGGAGAGGGCTCGGTAGCTCGTTCTCCGGACTGTGGTCAGAGAGGGCTCGGTAGCTCGTTCTCTGGACCGGATGTGGAAAATCCTAGTGAGTGAAGCCAGGTAAAAATCCTAGCGAGTGAAGCTAGGTGAAAGTGGAAGTCCTGGTGAGTGAAGCCAGGCATTCGGGAAAGTCCTGGTGAGTGAAGCCAGGCAGTTTGGAAGTCCTGGTGAGTGAAGCCAGACAGATTGGAAATCCTGGTGAGTGAAGCCAGGTAAAAACCCTAGTAAGTGAAGCTAGGTGAAAGTCCTGGTGAGTGAAGCCGGGCAAGGGAAAATCCAGATGGATCAAGGGTGATCGGACATCGGTGTTGGGAAGTCCAAGTAGATCAAGGGAGTGATCGGATACTTGGCACGAAGAGGAAAGCCCAAGTGGGTCAAAGGATTGACCGAACACTTGGTGGAGAATTCTAGCAGTCAGGGAGTGACCGGATGCTAGGAATGATGAACCAACAGGTCAAGGTTGACCGGATGTTGGTGTAGAAGCACGAGGTTTAAGGTCGGAGTTTGGATCGATGCTGGGACCGATCCAGGATACATCGATAGCTCGATCGGTCACCGCACCGATCAAGAACCATCCGATAGCCTCATCGAGGTTATCGATCGTGCCGAGATCGATCGACAACGATCGAGGCGCAGAAGTTCGGGAGAAGAGAAGCTGATTGGTCTACGGACCGATTAGGAGGTTCCCTGTGGTCTGCGTGGACCGATCAGAGGTTCCTGGACCGATCAGAGGATCCCTGGAATGGATCGGTCTGTGGACCGATCCACTTGAGCCCTGATCGGTCCACAGACCGATCAGCACGTTGCGACGCAACGGCTAGATTTCTTCTGTGTTTCTTCGCTTTCTTCGCAGGTTATAAAAGGAAGGCTGCTGCTGCGAGCCTCCCGCTTCTTGAACTTCTAGTTCTTCTTCTTCTTCCTTGGATTGAAGCTTCTGCTTCTGTGCTCTGAGGTTCTGAGCTTTGTTGAGCTCGCTTCCGAAGCTTCGCGGGAGCTTCCAGTCGTCGATCAGCTGCTGCGTTTGGGTTGTGAAGTTGCTGCTTCATCGCCTCCGATCGACAGAGAAGGCAAGCGAGTGTTGCATTCATATTGTTGTTTGTATTTGCTTCTTGCTTTCCTTGTACTCCTTTCTTGTTGTTACAAGTATTGTGGCGAGGTTTCTCCACCCACAAAGAGCATTTATTAGCCGGTTCTCCGGGGACTCATCCACCGACGGATTGATAGGCTTCGTCCACCTTACGGACACGCCGAGGAGTAGGAGTTTATCTCCGAACCTCGTTACATCGGTTTGTTTGAGGTTTGTCTTCTTTCCCTTCCGTTTCTGTGTTTATTTTCCGCTGCGCTAACACGTTTTGTAGAAACGCGACGATTTGGGGTCGGCTATTCACACCCCCCTCTCTAGCCTCCATACGAAGGATCCTAACACTTATGATATAATAAACAATCTCAAAGAACTCTTTGGGCACCAGAGTCGGACTGCTAGACAAGAAGCAATAAGAAAGTTAATGACAGTCACCATGTTAGAGGGGACACCCGTAAGGGATCATATCCTCAAAATGATAGCTTATCTGAACGAAATACAAGTCCTTGGAGGTGAAATCGATGGGGGAACCCAAGTCGATATTATTCTTCAAACGCTACCCAGAAGTTTTGAGCAGTTTCACTTGAACTATAACATGAACAAAAGGGAGTATACGTTGGCGAAACTTCTGACAGAACTACATGCAACACAAGGTATATTTCGTCATAGTTCTCAGATTCACTTTGCTGAAAATGGTTCTACTTCTAAGTCGAAAGGCAAGAAGAAGAAGAAACATGTTGTTTCAACAAAGAAGGATAAACCTCTAGAACAGGACCAAAAGCTAGAATGAAGAAGTCGAAGGGCAAGTGCTTCATCTGCAAGCAGGCTGGACATTGGAAAGTAGACTGTCCTCGTAGGAATCAGAACAAAAAAGGTATATCTCATACTCTAGTAGTTGAAACATGTTTAGCGGTGTTATCTACTAGCACCTAGTGTGTAGATACATGAGCCACTGATCATGCCTGCAACTCTTTGCAGGGGTTCCAGGAAACCCGACGACTATTTAAAGGAGAGATAAACATCTACATGGGTAATACTACTAAGGTGGCAGCTGTTGCAGTGGGCGACGTCTACTTATCTTTTGATAGGAATAGAAGTTTGGTTTTAAGAAATTGTTTTTATGTACCTAGTTTCAGAAAGAATTTAATTTCAGTTTCTAAATTGTATTTGGATGGATATTCCGTTTCTTTCAGTAACAATGTAGTTATAAAGAGAAATAAAGTTATTATCTGTTCTGGTGCATTGGTTAGCGATTTATATACATTAAATCCAATTTCTCCCATAAATCAACAAATGAAAATTAATAACATATCTTCTAACTCTAATAAGAGAAAAGAACCTTCGGAAATGAATCAAACATATCTTTGGCATCTAAGGCTTGGTCATATTAACTTAAGTAGGATTCAAATGCTTGTAGCTGATGGACTCTTGGATTCATTAGAGTTGAAAAACTTTCCAACCTGTGAATCTTGTTTAGAAGGTAAAATGACCAAGAGACCTTTTAAGGCCAAGGGGTATAGAGCCAAAGATGTGTTAGAACTGGTTCATTCTGATTTGTGTAGTCCTATGTCAATCCAGGCAAGAGGTGGTTATGAATACTTTGTCTCTTTTATAGACGATTATTCAAGATACGGATACATTTACTTGATGCGCCGCAAGTCTGAATGCTTTGATAAGTACAAAGAATATAGGGCTGATGTGGAGAAACGTCTTAGTAAAAGTATTAAGACACTACGGTCTAACCGTGGTGGCGAATACCTCTTTGGAGAATTTAGGAATTACTTATCAGAAGTCGAGATTCAATCCCAATTGTCCGCACCTGGTACACTTCAACAGGATGGTGTGGCAGAACGAAGGAATAGGACTCTTATGGAAATGGTTAGATCGATGATGAGTTATTCAGAATTACCAAATTCGTTTTGGGGATATGCTCTGGAAACAACAGTGTACATTCTGAATATGGTACCTTCTAAAACAGTTCCTTCTACTCCCATGGAATTATGGAATGTACGTAAGCCTAGTCTAAATCATATCCGGATATGGGGTAGTCCAACACATATGCTGAAGGGAGATACTGACAAGTTGGAATCACGTACAGAAATATGTCTGTTTGTGGGATATCCTAAGGGAACGAAAGGGGGTTTGTTTTATAATCCTAAAAATCAGAAGATCATTGTTAGCACCAATGCTCGATTTTTAGAGGAAGATTATGTAATGAACCATAAGCCCATGAGTGAAATTGTACTAGAAGAAATAAGAGAGGACACATCTACTTTAGTACCAACAGTACAAGATGAAGTACCACAAGAGACTGCAACACGTGTCACACATGATACACAACCAGAGACAGTGCCTCATCGTAGTGGGAGGGTTGTAAGGCAACCTGAAAGATTGATATTTTTGGGAGAGTCTTCGGATTTGATCCTTGGTAAACATGAACCTGATCCCCGGACATATGACGAAGCGCTCCAAGATATAGATGCAGCATCTTGGCAAAAGGTGATGAATTCGGAAATAGAATCTATGTATTTTAATAAGGTCTGGGAGCTTATAGAACCACCAGATGGTATAAAAGCAAAGCTTGTTGCGAAAGGGTATACTCAGAAAGAGGGGATCGATTATGAGGAGACTTTTTCACCGGTAGCTATGCTTAAGTCTATCCAAATACTCTTATCCATTGCCGCTCATATGGATTATGAGATTTGGCAAATGAATGTCAAGACAGTTTCCTTAACGGAAGTTTTGAAGAAAACATCCATATGAAGCAACCAGAGGGATTCATTGAAAAAGGCAAAGAGCATCTAGTGTGCAAGCTGAATCGGTTCATATATGGACTGAAGCAAGCTTTAAGATCTTGGAACATTCGGTTTAACGAAGTAATCCAGTCATATGGATTTATTCAGTGCCCGGATGAGTCTTGTGTATATAAGAAGTGTAACGGAAACGTGGTGGTATTTCTTTTACTATACGTAGATAATATTTTGTTAATTGGCAACAATGTCAAAGTGTTATCGGACGTGAGGGTATGGTTATCTAAATAATTTGATATGAAGGACTTAGGAGAATGTGCACACATTCTTGGGATTAAAGTAATAAGGGTCGCAAGAAAAGAATATTGTGTCTATCTCAAGCTTCATATATAGATACAATCTTTGCTCGTTTTAGCATGCAAAACTCCAAGAAAGGTTTTCTACCTTTTAAGCAAGGAGTAGCTCTATTTAAAGAGATGTCTCCAAAGACATCAAAGGAGAAAGAGGACATGAAGGCAGTTCCTTATGCTTCAGCTGTCGGAAGCCTAATGTATGCAATGCTATGTACGAGACCGGATATCTGCTTTGCCGTGGGCATGGTTAGCAGATATCAAAGTAACCTTGGACAAGGACATTGGACTACTATAAATCATATATTAAAGTACCTGAGAAGGACTAGAGATTATATATGCTAGTTTACCAAGCAGACGATTTTCTCCCTGTGGGTTACACGGATTCAGATTTCCAATCAGATAGGGGCAATAGTAATTCTACATCAGGCTATATGTTTACTTTAGAAGGTGGAGTCATTGCATGAAGAAGTGTTAAGTAGAAATGCGTATCAGACTCAACCACGAAAGCTGAGTATGTAGCAGCTTCGAGGCAGCCAAAGAAGCTGTATGGCTCAGAAATTTCCTAATGGACTTAGATGTGATTCCTGGTTTGCCCAAAATCATCACAATTTATTGTGATAATAGCGGTGCAGTTGCAAACTCGAAGGAACCACGAGCCCATAAGGCAAGTTAGCATATAGAGTGCAAGTACCACCTGATACGAGACATCGTCAAGCGAGGAGAAGTTGTAGTCGCCAAGATTGCATCAGCAGATAACCTGACAGATCCTTTTACTAAGGCTCTTCCGGCGAAAGCTTTTGATCGGCATGTGGAGGGAATGAGAATCAGATGTATGGCAACAGATATGACAGCTTAGTCTTTTAGTATAAGTGGGAGATTGTTAGAGTGTATACTAAAAGCCAAGCTTTTGTAAACATTTACTTTTGAAATAAAAGAATCATATTGATCAAATGTCTACATTTATTGTGAAGTGTAGTTGTTCAATTAATTAATATTGTAGATAACATGGTGTGTGGTGTCACACACAGAAGATTATGTTATCAGTTCCTTATAAATTATAAACAGTTGCTCACGATTAAGATAGAAAGGAACAAATCATTGTAATAGTCGTAGTTTAATTAAGTATTAGTTTATCTTGACTAAAAAATTACACTAGTATATTCTAAGTGTATTGAGTAGGATCATTTTAGGTAAGTTCTTTTTATACTGACTTAATAAAAGAACTAGACCTTAGTTATTATGGAAGTATGTGCTCTTGATCCTAATATAATAACAAGCATATATATTTAGTATTTATTTCTTTAACTTATCAAAAGATGAGATTTAGCTCGATAAATCAATAGGTCCGATAAGTTGGAAAATAATATTACTTATAGTGTATATTGTTGATTATAGAGGGAAACTGTTGTTGGGACCTTTGTGCCCGCTAGAGGGGGGGTGAATAGCGTTTCGTCGCGCTTGCGTCGTTCTTGCTTCGTCTTGATAATATGCAGCGAAATACAAAGACAAAACAAAACAAAATACTCACAACGCTAACACCTAGGGTTTACTTGGTATCCACCTCAAGAAGAGGTGACTAATCTAAGGATCCACACACACGAGCACTCTCCGCTACTAAACAACTCCTTCTCGGTCGCAGCCGAAGGCAGAGAAGCCTTGTACAAACACACACAACACTACAACACTCACACAAGAAGAAATACAAGAATACAACTGAAATACACACTTCTTCTTGCTTACTTGTTACTTGTTGTCGCCTCTTGAACCTTGGGAATGCACCCCCAAGAGCCTTCAAGAACTGGCAAAGAAGATCGTTGAAAATCGCTGAGGATCGTAGCAAATACGCAGGAAGTAAGCTCGCAAAGAACTGTGGAGAAAACGCTCCGCCAAGGCTTTATACAGTGCTCCCAATCGATCCAAATTAGTCCCAATCGATTGCCACGTCACATCTGCACAATCCCAACCGTCCATTGCCCGTTTCCTGCTCAACGGTCACTTCCCAATCGATCGACCGATCGATTGGGACCATCTGAATCGATCGACCGATCGATTCAGACCCATTCTGTGCTCTCTGGAAATGGTTGGATTGATCGGCCGATCTATCCAATTGTTCTTGCGACTCCTCGCACGAGAACTCCAGGTCCCAATCGATTCACTGATCGATTGGGATGCCCTCTGTGCTCGTGAGTGATGCTCCCAATCGATCAGCTGATCGATTGGAGCCATCCTACACTCGTAGCACACTCCAATCGATCGACCGATCGATTGGACACTGGTTCAATCGATCGACTGGATACTGGTTCAATTGATCGACCGATCAATTGAACACCCTGAACTTGCCTTAACTCAAGTTCAAGGTCCCAAACCCAACTCCTGGTCAACCGTGACCTGTTGGGTATCCATGACTAGCATTTGGCTAACACCCGACCAACCTCGAACTAGCCTCCTCCATCAGCCTTACGTCCCTCAGATATTTCCCCATCCTTCACACCTTGCCTTCAGGAGCTTCCTTCGGCCTCATCCTAGTTGTCGAGTTCTCCTTGCCAAGTCACACTAGGACTTACCTTGCCAAGACCACATGCTTGGACTTTCAACCTTTGCCAAGATCACACTTGGACTTTCCAATTGCCTGGTTCCTCACCAGGACTTTCTCCTTTGCCAAGATCACACTTAGACTTTCCAATTGCCAATATCATACTTGGACTTTCCAATTGCCTAGCTCCTCACCAGGACTTTCTCCTTTGCCTAGATCACACTAGGACTTTCCCAGTCAAGTCTCCTGTCATCACTGACATACTTGACTTGTATTCTTATCAACCTGGTCAACCCTTTGACCATCTCCACAATCGAACGATTGCTCCAGCAATCTCCATATATTGTCAAACATTAAAACTTAAACATCACGACTCAAGCTTAACCCAACTCAGGCTTAGTCAAACTGGTCAAATTTGACCAAGGGAAATTGCCCCAACAATCTCCCCTTTTTTGATGTTTGACAATCCCACTAAGTTAGGCTAAATCCCATAGCCTTAACTCTTCTTTACACCAAGGCTAAATCTCATAGCCTTAACTCCTTCTTTATCACAAGGCTAAATCCCATAGCCTTAATCCTTCCATGACAAAGTATGAATGAAGGCCTAACTTAACCTCCAATTCTCCCCCTTTGTCACACATCAAAAATAGAAAACAACTCTTCTCCATAATAGTTAACTCCATAATGAAGATCACATACCCTTCATTGTCTCCAAAGCTCCCCCTTGAGCTTTTCTTGTCTCCACAATGCTCAACCTAGAGCATTCACCATTTGACCAATGAAAATCCCATTCATTGTACCCAATGCTCCTCCTTGAGCAGTAATCTTTTTCTAAATGCTCATCTAAGAGCATTTGTCACTCTACCAATGAAGGTCTGATCCCCCTCATTGAACCCAATGCTCCCCCTTGAGCAAACATCTATTCCAAAATGCTCATCCAAGAGCATTTATCATCCTAGCAATGAAGAGAACCAATCTTCTATTGCTTTCCAATACTTGACCTTGAGTATTATCCAACACGAAGGTTTAACCCACTTTCCAAGGTTTTTGAAAAAAATTTTATATTTTCAAAGAGTAACTCCCCCTAAAAACATGTTCAAATTTCTATCATTGCACCAACAATGACTTGGAGTTCCTAAACACATCGGAAAACCAAAACTTGAAGTTTTGAGATTCAGAATTTAATAATGAACTCAAATCTCAACCTAAACTTCACCTAAGTCTACCTTAACCAATCCATACTTGTTTTTATCATGAAAACTCCCCCTAGGTGTATACAAATATATCCCAAAGGGTTAGGAGTGGTTAATGACTCTTGAAAACCAAAATTTGAAGTTTTAAGGTTCCAAAATTCAGAATTAAAATTAACCCTTATCCTAAACTTCACTTTGGTTTTTCTTACTCAATCCATATTTGTTTTCATCATGAAAACTTCCCCTAAATGTATACAAATGTATTCCAAGGGGTATAGAATGGTTTACGGGACTCGAAGTGACTTGAAGTGCTGAAATCCGACTTTTTCAGTCAAAATCAAACTTCCCAATCGATTGAAGTTGGGACTCAATCGATTGAATTCACTTCAATTGATCCATTGATCGATTCAGCAAGTTACTACTCGCAGAAATTCCCTTTGAATCGATCGACTGATCGATCCAACCTGGGTCAATCGATTAGCTGATCGATTCAATACTCTTTTGTTCATGAGAATTGACTTCCCAATCGATCGGCTGATCGATTGGGTTTCTGATTTCTTGAAATTCAATTTCAGCGAACTTCAGAAACTCCCCAAAAATTCTACAAAAATCTAAAAATCATGAAAATTTATGTAGACACTACTTAGGGTATATACTATCAAGAAAAAATAGTTTTCTATGAAAATACTTCCTATTTTCAAAGATTGACATAAACTTTGAAACTTGTAAAAACTCTAGTATTTTCTTCCAAGTTTGTGCTCAACTATTCAATGACGATTACTATCAAAAGATAGCCTTCATCAAGGTTTTCCAAAGTACTTTTAAAATTATTTTCAAAACCAATATCCAACTATGTTCTTTGGGCTCAATGCACATGACTTGTACATTAGCTTTCCTAATGATTGGAAAACACATAACTATGTGTTTTGATGAACCTAAAACCCAACGAGATGCACTAAATCAACATCTTGAGTTTTGTTCACCATCCTAACATCTCACTTGTATCTAATGTATACTAAAACACATATAAGTTACCTTATGATTCTTTGTGAAATGTATATTTGGTTTTGCCCTAAACTAAGGGATCATGCATATCTATCTAGGTATTATGAAATTCATCCACCTAGGATGTCATTTGGTGTAATCCCACTTGTTGGGATATTTACCATTTATAATAGATGTCATTTGTCCTTAAATAGCAAGGGAATTAAAATAATGCATGATGTTACATGGCATACATCAAATTAAGCAATTTTCAAAACGAAAAGCAAGCTATAGCTACATGATGTATGTATGGCATGACATGGTATTTTTATATTTTTCATAATAAAATATGAATGCTAAATATAAATATGATGTCATGACATATGATGGACAAACAATCATGGCATTTTAGCATAAATAAAATATACCTAGATAGGCTATCTAAGCATCCTTAATCATATGCTAAACCTTAAATTTTTAATCCTAGATTGCCTATGCCTCCCTTAAGAGAATGTCAAAACCCAACTTGGCATTTCTTTTGCCTTTTACTATTTGTGTCAATTGAAATTAAGAATTCAATCCTCAAATATTTGTTTGACACATATTACTCTTCTTAAGGAGTAATCACTTAGATTTAAGGCTTAGGCATACCTTAATCCTTTTAAGAAGATACCAAAATCCCAACTTGGTATTTCTTTTGCCTTTTACTATTTGTGTCAACTTACATTAAATGTGATTCCTCAAAGTTTGACACAACTTACTCTTTCAAAGAGTAATTAATTTGATTACGGATTGAAATTCCTTTAACCCATTAAGAGGATACTAAAATCTCAACTTATTATCTCTTATGATTTTTCTTCAAGTGTGCCAATTCAACTCAAATTCAAATCCTCACGACTTGGCACTTTTTGCTCTTTAAGGCTTAATCACATTTGATCAAGGCAGGAGTTTTCTCTTAATTCCTTAAGAAAGTATCAAAATTCTAACTTGATTTTTCTTATACTTTTCTTAAATGTGCCAATTTAGATTAAAATCAACTCCTTAAATTTTTGACACATTTTACTCTTTCAAAGAGTAACACAATAATCCTTTTCATTTTCAAAAGTTAACATTAACCTTGAAAATGCTCTCAAGTGTCAACTTTAACAAGGTTGGGTTAACTATCCTTCCAATTGAAGTTGACACTCTCTAAACCCATCTAGGGTGTAGAGAATATGCTCCTAGGAACCCAAAATCTATTGGTGCTTCTTGGATTCTCTAGGTACTCACTAGGGATGACTTCCCTAGATACCTTCCTAAGGACCTTTCTAGGTTTCTTAGAAGCCTTGGTGACTTCTACTAGGTCACTTCTAGGGATAACTTCCCTTGTAACCTTGTTTGTGACTTTGTTAGACTTCTTAGAAGTCTTAGTCACATTGATCTTGCCAAAAGTACTTTTAGGGAATCCTTCCCTACTATCCTTGACTTGACCTTTACACCTAGGGTTGATCCCATAGCTATATGGAATCCTATGAAAAGAAGTCACATCCTTCTTGACTTTAGATTTGTATCCCAAACCTCTATAGTCATTGGATGACCCTTGTCTAGCTTTTCCTAGGTTATGCTCATTTTTACCCTTAAACATATTTTCCATTCTTGCTAAGGTCCTTTCTAAACTATCAAGTCTTGTCCTCAAGACTTGGTTTTCACTCCATAAATCCCTAGATTTAGGTTTTTCTTGACCCCTATGAGCATTTCTATTTTCAGGCATATATCTATAATCCTTAGAGTTATTGCCTAAATAATTATCTACCTTCCTAGCCTTAGGTGTAGTAGTTCTAGCATGAGGAGGAATGTATTTTCCCTTAACACTATCATGCTTCCTATTTTCATGATAATTTGCATTAAAATGATAAGGATTATTTCTAATATGCATTTTATCATGACTAGGAGGAATTGCACTATTAAAGGTTACCTTGGGTTTGCTCTTAGAAGCTCCCCCTAGACTTGTGCTTCCTCCTCTAACTTTGATGGGCTTCTTCCCTTTAGGGCATTGACTCCGGTAATGCTCATTTTGATTGTATGAGAAGCACACAATGTGCTCCTTGCTCTTGCGTTTCGTGGGACCAATCTCCTTGGGCCTCTCCTTGCCCTTGGGTACTACTTGGCCCTTCTTCTTGGCCAACTTTGGACACTTGCTCTTGTAGTGCCCATGTTCCGTACACTCAAAGCAAATGATATGATTTTTATCTTTAATAATTGAAATCTTTATACCTTGCTTGTAAGGTTGATGCTTGATCCTCCATTTGATGTTTCTTGCAATGTAGAGATGGCATCATCTTCTATTTCTTCCTCTTCACTTGAGGATGTGGACTCTTCCACTTCTTCATCTCTTGATGATGTGGAAGATCTCTCTTCTTCCACCTCTTCCTTTTCCTCCTCTTCCTTTTCCTCCTCAAATGTTGACCTCTCGTCAGCATCGGATTGGATCTTTTCTTTCTCCTCTTCTTCGGATGTTGACTTCGTGTCAACATCGGATTGGTCCTTCTCTTCTTGGACCAATAAGCCCTTCTCCTTAGGTTCTTCAACTCCTTGGAGTTGTGTAGAGGTCTCATGATAAGCAATGATCTTTTTCCAAAGATCACTTGCACTTGTATATTCACCTACACTCAAAATAACATTAGAAGGTAATAGATTTAACAATATTTTTGTTACCTCCTTATCCGCCTCCGCTTGCTCCTTTTGTTCCTCGGTCCAATGTCGAGGTCGAAGGCGTTTACCCTTCTTGTCCGTTGGAGCCTCAAATGGGTCTTCCAAGACCACCCATTGGTTCCAATCCATTTGGAACCAAGTCTCCAACCGATTCCTCCAAAAACTGAATTCTTCTTTGTCGTACGAAGGTGGAATCCGGATATCCCATCCAGGTGGACCTCCCAAGTCCGTCTTCTTCCTCTAGCTTCTTGCTCTCTTGGCGGTTAGTCCGTAAAAGAGCGACCTCGCTCTGATACCAATTATTGGGACCTTTGTGCCCACTAGAGGGGGGGGTGAATAGTGTTTCATCGCGCTTGCGTCATTCTTGCTTCGTCTTGATAATGTGCAGCGAAATACAAAGACGAAACAAAACAAAATACTCACAACGCTAACACCTAGGATTTACTTGGTATCCACCTCAAGAAGAGGTGACTAATCCAATGATCCACACACACGAGCACTCTCCACTAGTAAACAACTCCTTCTCGGTCGCAGCCAGAGGCGGAGAAGCCTCGTACAAACACACACAACACTACAACACTCACACAAGAAGAAGTACAAGAATACAACTGAAATACACACTTCTTCTTGCTTACTTGTTGCTTGTTGTCGCTCTTGAACCTTGGGAATGCACTCCCAAGAGCCTTCAAGAACTGGCGGAGAAGCTCGGAGAAAATTGCTGAGGATCGCAGCAAATACGCAGGAAGTAAGCTCGCAAAGAACTGCGGAGAAAACGCTCCGTCAAGGCTTTATACATTGCTCCCAATCGATCCAAATTAGTCACAATTGATTGCCACATCACATCTACACAATCCTAGCCATCCATTGCTCGTTTCCTGCTCAACGATCACTTCCCAATCGATCGATCGATCGATTGGGACCATCTGAATCGATCGACCGATCGATTGAGACCATCTGAATCGATCGACCGATCGATTCAGACCCATTCTGTGTCTCCTCGCACAAGAACTCCAGGTCCCAATCGATTCATTAATCGATTGGGACTCCCAATCGATCGCCCAATTGATTGGGATGCCCTCTGTGCTCGCGAGTGATGCTCCCAATCGATCGGCTGATCGATTGGAGCCATCCCACACTCGCAGCACACTCCAATCGATCGACTGATCGATTGGACACTGTTCAATCGATCGACCGATCGATTGGACACTGGTTCAATTGATCGACCGATCAATTGAACACTCTGAACTTGCCTCAAACTCAAGTTCAAGGTCCCAACCCCAACTCCTGGTCAACCGTGACCTGTTGGGTATCCATGCCTAGCATTTGGCCAACACCCGACCAACCTCGAACTAGCCTTCTAGCCTCCTCCATCAACCTTACGTCCCTTGGATATCTCCCCATCCTTCATGCCTTGCCTTCAGGAGCTTCCTTCGGCCTCATCCTAGTTGTCGAGTTCTCCTTGCCAAGTCACACTAGGACTTACCTTGCCAAGACCACATGCTTGGACTTTCAACCTTTACCAAGATCACACTTGGACTTTCCAATTGCCTAGCTCCTCACCAGGGCTTTCTCCTTTGCCAAGATCACACTTGCAATTTCCAATTGACAAGATCACACTTGCACTTTCCAATTGACAAGATCACACTTGGACTTTCCAATTGCCTGGCTCCTCACCAGGACTTTCTCCTTTGCCTAGATCACACTAGGACTTTCCCAGTCAAGTCTCCTGTTATCACTGACGTACTTGACTTGTATTCTTATCAACCTGGTCAACCCTTTGACCATCTCCACAACCGAACGATTGCTCCAGCAATCTCCATATATTGTCAAACATCAAAACTTAAACATCACGACTCAAGCTTGACCCAACTCAAGCTTAGTCAAACTGGTTAAACTTGACCAAGGGAAATTGCCCCAACAGCTGTGTCCTAGTTATCTAGATTGAGAATGTCCCCAAGAGGAGCTCATAAGGATTGTCATGTTTAACCCTACAGGTGAACTTAGTCCGACATGATAATAAGGTTGAGTGGTACTACTCTGGACTAAGACGTTAATTAAAGTGAGTTATCAGTAACTTAATTAAATTAATGGGCATTCAATATCTTAAATACAGGGAGACTAACACACTCATAGTAAGAAAGAGCCCATAATGTAATTTGGGATTGGTGCGGTAGTGCAATAATAACTCTCTAGTGGAATGAGTTATTATTGATGAACTTGAGTTGTGTGTTCGGGGCGAACACGGGATACTCAAGCTCGTCGAAAGGCCAAAACCAATTTTTCCTCTAGGTCTCTGTCGTAGCCTCATTAATGCCTTAAATCCACTCTTAGAAAAGCTCATCTTGGTGTCCAAGAGAGGGCCGACCCATGGCTTGGTGACCAAGCCATGTGGCCGGCCACTTCCTCCTCAATGGGGCCGGCCTCTTGCTTGGTGCCCATGTAAGAAGGGGTTGACCACAATAATTCAAACTAGGAGGGGTGTTTTGAATTTTTAAAATTTTCTCTTTGTAGAAATCTACAAGTTTTAAAAAAGAGATTTTAAAATATTAAACTTTCCTTATTTGAATTAGGCCACATGGTTTAAAAGAAAGTTTAAAATTTTAAAATTTTCCTTTTTTAACCATCCTCATGGTTTTAGAAAAAAGGAAGAGAAGTTTTAAATTTGAATCTTTTTAATTTTGTAACTATATTTAAAAAAGAAAAGTTTAGAAGAGGAGTTTTAAATTTTAAAACTTGGTTTTAATTTTTAAAACTTTCTTTTTTTTTAACATCAATATTAAGAAATTAAAAGAGAGCTTGTAAAATTTTATAAGAGTTTTCCTTCTTTGCTTATAAAATTTTTACAAAGTTTTTATTCCTCTTTAAGTGGTCAGCCACCCTTGCTTGGTGCCCAAGCAAGGGGTCGGCCAATTAATTAGCCAATCAAAGATTGATGATTGAATCAATCAAGAGGAAAGAAAAGGAAAAATAAAAGGGGAAAAGGAAAAACAAGAGGAAGAATTTAATTTTTGTAAAAAGTCTTTCCTTATTTGCCTTGGGCAAGTAATATAAAAGAAGGGGAGAGGAGGCTTCATGCATTATCAATTCTTATTCTCTTGTTGGAGCTCTCTATTGTGGTCGGCTCTCTCCCTCTTCTTTTCCCCTTGCTCTCTTTTGTTCTCTTGTGGTAGTGGCCGAATTTTAGAGAAGGAGGAAGAAGGCTTTTGGGTGGTGTTCATCTTGGAGGGTCGTCGCCCACACGACGTCCAAGGCAAGGCGAGGAATACGGCAGAAGATCTCGAGGTTATTAGCATATAAAGAAAAGGTATAACTAGTAATTTTCTTCCGCATCATGCTAGTATTTTCTTTGTATGAATTCCAAACACAAGAGGCATAAGATTCTAGTTTTTCGAATTTGTTATTTGAGTTTGTGTTTTTTATTTTTCGAATTTGTGATTCGATTGTTCCTTTTGGTTAAACCTAGAGTTATATAAGGAAATTAAATATTAGCTTTCCTTAAAAGACTTTATCTAGGCAGTGGTGGATACTCCCATACCCAAGAAGGCCATGTGCCTCGCCATGCAGTCCTGGAAGCCAATTTTAGAAATTAATATTTAATTGAATTTATAACATAGGTTGATTTGGATCAGTAGTGTTAAGTTTCGCTTGCGATCCAAATCTAAACCATTAAAAACAAATAAGTTAAATTTGGAATCAATAATGTTAAGTTCCGTTTGCGATTCCTAATTTAACTTCTAAAGAACACAATAGGTTGTTTAGGAAAGGTTCGACACTTGTATAAAATTTTTGTACAGTGGAACCGATACGATCTTCTTAGGACCAGTAACGATCACCCTTCTTACTACTACTATTCTCTAAGGATGGTCGTTACTTACTACTAACTCTATTTAACCGGTATGATTAAAATCCTCGAAGAAACCTTACCGAAAAATTTCGGCAAAATCTCCCCTATACCGGTGACCTTAAACTGGCATACATAACATAATATACACAGCCACAGGCGGCTGGGACACATATCAAACACACAAAAGGAATAACATCACCACGCAGTTTAATGAAATCAAATCATGCGAGTAATGAATAGCGGAAACAAAATAAAAACATACAATTAACTAACAGCGGAAGACTAAATGACTCATCTAATACATTCTTAATAAATGGCAATCTTAATAAATTCTTAAACTAAGTCCCAAGGCTTCCATAGTCCTGGCATCACACACCGTCCGCGCCACCTTGTCGCCTTCCTTGCTAAATCTTTTCTTTTCCTTTATCTGCAGTAAGAGGAAGTGTAGTCTATAAGCAAAATTTGCTTAGTAAGCGCTATCTAACTCACAAAAACACGAATGTGCATGTATACGAAAAGAACTAGGAATTATATGCTCTAAAAAGAAATAAAGCATAAACATAACTGCTCATGTCAAACTAATAGCAAAGAAAAGCTAAGAAATCTACTCATGTAATTCTACTCGCTAGTCATGCTACTCATTTAATAGGTAAACATGAAAACTACTCATCCACTAGATAAACATGGTAGAATAAAGAACTAAACTTACTGAATTCTAAACACCTTCTGAATCTTATTCAACTTGTTTAAAGACTTATTCTTTAATACTTTATACTTATGTAAAACTCGTTTTACTTGTTCAAAACTTATACTTATAATACTTCAAAATAATAATCAACTTTCTTCTTGGACCCAGGCATGGTACCATCTTATGCGCGTTCCCTGATAGGTTGGGGTAGCGAGCCACCAATCCTAAAAGAGCAGACCTCGGTCTACCAGGGCCAAGACCTGGATTTGTTTAACGACAACCTCGGAAGTCGGGTACTAGCCTCTTCTTAAAAGTAAAATACTTATTAGCTTATTTACTTCTTCTTTAAATGCCTTGACATTTTAATAGACACCTTGTGTGCCAAAAATCCCTAAAGTCTCGACTTTGGGATCTACTTAAGGCCTCGGCCTTTTCTTTCTTTTCTTTATCTTTCTTATACTTATCTTTATCTTTCTTATACTTTTCTTAAATCCAAAATACTGTTAGGGGTATCTTTCGTATGCATCTATGAATGAAACTAACTATGTAACACATAATCATGCATAGAATACAAAAGAAATCTGCACATACAATAGTTATCAAAAATCTGCACTAATTCTTAATAGAAATCTGCATACTAGCTCAATAAAACTGCTTAATAAAATTCTACATTATAACTTAATAAAATCTGCATGTCATACTAAATTGAAGTGCCTAAAAATAAAATAGCACAACACTTAAAACCTCATGATAATTAACTCTTAAAACAGAAATCAAACATACTCTTATGCATCTGGTATTTACTAGTTTTGTAAGTTGAGTTAAGCATGGATAAGCTTCGAAACTTCTAAGGAAAAACAAACTAGAACTAGAGACATAAACCTCATACCAAAACTGAAATACATTTAACAGAACTTAAACTAAATGCTAAAAGAAAATCTGAAACTGCACAGCAAGTTCCAACTCAAGCTAAAACCTGCTGAGATCTTCTCTTCAAACCTATGTAAAGCTTGTTTTGTTTCATGGTATACTAGTACAAGAACTTAATGGATCTCTTCTCCTCTTCTTTATCAAACTCACGGCAGCAAGGGAAAATTAACCAAGCATGCTTATCACGGTCACACAGAAAAATCCAAATCAAAAGCTACAAATGCCAATTTCAAAGCTTGAAAGGAATCTTTCCACATACTTAACCTCTACCGTTCTTCCCCTTTCTTCCCTTGGGACTTACGGCAGCAACACAAAACAAACTATCCTTACAACATGCTACGAAATCATGGAAAACAAGAAATCTGAGAGCTACTCTTACCGCAGGTGAGTAAGCGTCTTACCTTAGGCTTTTCTTGGACTTACAGCCGGAGAAGAAAGCTTCCAATGCTTCTAGGGCTTGCGGAGGATCTCGCAAACTCGCCCTCTTCCTCGTGCCTACTGTTCCTTCTTGACGAGAGGAGCTCGAATCCAAGAAGAGCTCGTGGAGAAGTCCCCTTTGGCCGGCCGCCGAAGAGAAAACCTTAATCTCTTCTCGGCTTCGTTTTCGCCCGATCCCGCCGTCGCACACGCAGAAGAGGAAGAAGGAAACGGGATTTTAGGTCACGGGAATTAACACGTAAGTTCTCCTTTTTTATAATCTCCATATTCTGTTAACTTCTTAAATAAATTTTCTTACCTTTTCTAAACAAAACTGACGACTGGTTCACTTGGTGGGTTGCGTTCTGCTTAAAGCCCAACTCGTGGGTTCAAATCCCAGCTGCACCCATTTTATTTCCTATTATTTTACTGTTCCTAAATACTACTTAATACCAATTTATTTCCATATTTGATTAACAATGACCGTTGGCAGAGTTGGTTGGCTACGGCCGGTTAAGATCTGGTTCAAGTTGGTCTTGGGTTCAAAACCCAGCTTCAACATTTTTCTTTCTCCTTTTTTTTTTTTTTTTTTTTTTAACTTCTTCCTCTTGGTAAAAATACCAAACGAACTCCAAAAATTGCATAAAAATATTCTATAAATTCCTAAAAATCTGTAGAATTTTTATAAAGTATTTCTAAATATTTTTAAGAACTTTTAGAACTCCTAATGAGGAAAATTGGGTCGTTACAGGACCAACCAACAATAAGCAAGGTAGTCGCATACCTAGGTTGGTCGGGAGCCGGGTGCGGATCAAACTCAGGCCGAAGATGTACAAGACACCCTCCTGTAGTAATTTATGAATGTCGTACTTCTGACCGACCAACATGGATGCTGCATGGAGGTAGTCCAATTGGCTCTTGTATCTTTGTAGGTCATGCTGAGGTGGCAATCCGATCTGCCAGCGGGTCAGGAAGCTAGGCCACTCGGGAAGGCGCATGAAAAAAGAGTATTTCTTCCAGTGTTTATTAGAGGTCGACATTTTATTAAAAAAAAACACTAGGCTGACCCACGATTGAAAGAGAAAAGTCCCCAGTTTGGATTGTTTGGGGTAGTAGAAGTAATGGAAAACTCAAGGAGTAAGGGGGATGTCGTGCAGCCAGAACAAAATAATAACGTCGCACCGAAGGCGAAAGGAGTTCGGCACGAGTTGCGGAAGGGACACACGAAAGTAATTACAAACTTCAACAATAAAGGGATGGACAGGAAATCGAAGACCAGCCACGAAATGATCCCTGAACAAGCAGATGGTGCCGGTCAAAGGAGAATTTGGCCGATCGAACGAAGAAGCTAAAATGATCTCATGATCAGAAGGAATTTCAAAGTTGTTCCTAAGGCTCTTAGCGTCATCCGCATCAAACATGATCTCCATGGTGGTGTACCAGAGCCCGGGAGCGGGTCTGGCGGTTGGGAAGAGCTTGCCATGGTGATAAAAAGAAGAAACAATGGAGGAAATACGATTGGAAGAACGAAGAAACCGCAAGAAGGTAACCGGGAACGAAAAGAAAGGCTGAGGATTGAACGTAAAGAAGATGGGAAGGAAATCTTACTGAAAAGTGTTAGAGTGTATACTAAAAGCCTAGCTTTTGGTATAAACATTTATCTAGAAATAAGAATCACATTGGTCAAATGTCTACATTTATGATAAATGTAGTTGTTCAATTAATTTATATTGTAGATAACATGGTGTGTGGTGTCACACACAGAGGATCATGTTATCAGTACCTTATAAATTATAAACAGTAACTCACGACCATAATGGAAAGGAACAAACCATTGGAATGTCATAGTGTAATTAGGTATTAGTTTATCTTAACTATATAATTACACTAGTACACTTAGAGTGTATTGAGTAGGACCATTAGAGGTCGTTTCTTTTATACTGACTTTATAAAGAAACAAAGACCTCAGTTATTATGGAAGTGTGTGCTCTTAATCCTAATATAATAACAAGCACATATATTTGATATTTATTTCTTTAATTTATCAATGGGTGAGATTTAGTTCGATGAATCAATAAGCCCGATAAGTTGGGAAATGATATCACTTATAGTGTGTATTGTTGATTATAGAAGGAAAATGTGTCCTAGTGATCTAGGTTGAGAATGTCCTCAAGAGAAGCTCATAAGAATTGTCATGTTAAACCCTGCAGGTGGACTTAGTCCGACATGACGATAAGGTTGAGTGGTACTACTCTTGGACTAAGATATTAATTAAATGAGTTGTCAGTAACCCGCTTAATTAATGGACATTTGACATCTTAAACACAGGGAGACTAACACACTCATAATAAGAAGGAGCCCAAAATGTAATTTGGGATTGGTGCGGTAGTTCAATAATAGTTCTTTAGTGGAATGAATTATTATTGATGGAATTAAGTTGTGTGTTCGGGGCGAACACGGGAAGCTTAATTTCATCGGGAGACCAAAATCAATTCCTCCTCTCGGTCCCTATCGTAGCCTCTTGTATATAGAGATTTATACCCACCACATACCCACCTTCTTACCCAACCAATAGGGGTCGGCCTGAAGCTCAAGCTTAGGGCCGGCCAAGCCTAAAGGTTGGCCTTAAGGTGGCCGGCCAATAGCTTGGAGCCCAAGCTTAGGTGGCCGGCCACATCATATTAAAAAGGATTTTTTATTAAAATTATTTCTTATGTGGATATCATAGTTTTAAAAGAGAGTTTAAAAATTAAATCTTTCCTTTTAAAGATTTCTACAAAAGATTAAGAAAAGATTTGAAATCTTTCCTTATTTGTAGATTGAAAGGAGATTTTATTTTTAAGAAAAACTTTCCTTTTTAACCATGATAATAATTTAAAAGAGAAGTTTAAAAATTAAATATTCTCTTTTATTAGTTTCTACAAAAGATTAAGAAAAGATTTGATATCTTTCCTTATTTGTAGATTGAAAAGAGATTTTAATTTTTAGAGATAACTTTCCTTTTGGAAATTATCCACATGTTTAAAAGAAGAATTTTAATTTATAAAATTTCCTTTTTATTAACCAATCATGAAGGGATAAAAATTATTGGAGAAATTTTTATAAATTTCTAGAAACAAATTAGGAAGTTTTAATTCTTGTGTGAATTAAATTTTCCTTGTTTTGGGGAATTAGAAGTGGTCGGCCATTATTATTAAAAGAAGAAAATTATTTTTAATTAAAATAATTTTTCTTTTTTATGACAAAAGAATTAAGGAATTTTTATTAAAATTTCCTTATTTGTCAAGACCAAGGATTATAAAAGAGGGGTAGAGGTGCCTTCACGTGTGATCAACTCTATTATTCTTCTCCTCTCTTTTCCTCCTTGGTGGCCGACCCTAGCTTCTTCCTCTTCTCTTCTTCTTATGGCCGGCGGCAACCTCTCTTGGAGCTCTTGATGGTGGCCGGTTCTAGCTAGGAGAAGAAGGAGAGAAAGGTGGTTTTGTTTCTTGCATCCCTTGGAGCTTGGTGGTGGTGGCCGGACCTCTACTTCTCTTGGAGAATTGTGGTGGCCGAAACTTGCAAGGAAGAAGAAGGTGCTTGGTGGTTCTCATCTCGGAAGATCGTTGCCCACACAACGTCCGAGGTTAGAAGAGGAATACGGTAGAAGATCAAGAGGTTTTTTTTAGAAGGTATAACTAGTAATTTTTCCTTTCCGCATCATGCTAGTTATTTATGGAAATAATATCAAATACAAGAGACTTACGATTCTAGTATTTCGAATATGTTTTTCGATATAGTGTTCTTTTATTTTTCTTTTCCTTGTGATTTGATTGTTCTTTTTGGTTGACCTAAAGTTATTTTAGGAAATTAAATATTAGCTTTCCATAAAAGGTTTTGTCTAGTCGGTGGTGGTTGTTCCCATATCCAAGAAGGTCATGTGCCTCGCCACGTCAGTACTGGGAACCAATTATGGAAATTAATATTTAATGGAATTAATAACTTAGGTGATTTGGATCAAACGTGTTAAGTTCCGCAGGAGATCCAAGTCAAAACCTAAAAGAACAAATAGATTAAGTTTTGGATCAAACGTGTTAAGTTCCGCAGGCGATCCAAAATTTAATTTAAAAGAACACATGGTAGCTAGGAAAAGGTTCAGATCTTTGTACAAAATTTTTGTACAGTGGAACTTCTAGGCTTTCCGAGTAGCAACCAACAAGAAGGAGAAGAAAGTCGTCGAAGAAGGGACGCAGAAGATCGACGGAGCACAAATCGTATAGGAGCAAAGTTGCCGGCAACTTTCGAAGACGCGAGTAGGGGGAGGAAGCCTACGCTGCGAGGTTTATAAACTTCGGGCTCAGCCGATCGGGATCATCCGATCTAGGTCATGAAAACCAAGACACATATCTAACCGTTGAATTCAAACCGTCGAACGTCACCATCAGTGTCTATCACGTCAGGCGTACGGCCACTACGGGCACAACACGTGGCGCACTCCTACGGGTCGGCATTTAATGGCAGCTTGGGAAGCACACTCGGCCTTAATGGGGGGATTTGCACAACTTCCCAGAAATCCGAGTAACGTCAGCATAGGCAGCGCTCATCTTGTGATTAGGGGAAGTGGATCTCTGCCAAGTGTAAATGCTAATGGCGCCGATCGGCCCAAGGGGGCAAACCACTACAAGAAAAACCCTCATAGACATCGGTGGAACAACAATGGTTTTAAGCATAAACCGATGTCTTTGAGTATTTTACACCGATTTTTTCAAAAATCGGTGTCTATGAGCGCAGATTTTCGCTCATAGACATTGGTTTTTTAGCCAATGTCTATGAGCGTCTTTTTTCATTAATAGACACCGATTTTAACCGCGGTTTTTAAAATCCGATGTCTATGAACCAAAATTCTGACGGACTTTCTTAGCGCGCTTTCTTTTGGGCTTCTACTCGCCCACCATAAATCGAAACCTCCGCATCCTCCTTTTAGGAGTTACCAAAGACGAGCAATGGATCTCTCGACGGCGGCGGTCTTCTCATTTTCCGCTGATTTTTACCAATCGGGAATAGATTCTAATGCTCAGCGCGTCGGGATTGCTCTACAACTGGAGATCTCGCACGGGTCGGAGCCTTCCCGATCCAAACCCATCGCTTGATCCCCTCTCCGCCGCTCCTGCCGCTTCTGCCGCAGGTGGAGATGCCTATCCCCGGCACTCTCGACGGCACAATCGTCGCCGCCGCTGCTTCGGAGATGGTCCTTAGCTCGAACCCAGACATATTCCTCCAGCCTATCACTCCACGGTAACGATTCCCGATTCCCAATTCTTATTAGAGATCTTACCGCATATAATGCCTTGCTGGAATCGTAAATCTGTAAACTTGATGTCATGTGATTTTTGCACTGTCATACGTAGATTCAGAGGTAAATATCTCATCTGGGATCTTACAATCTCTCCTCCAAGGCCCCTTATTTTTCAAAGCTCCTCTTTTGTCGTGTCTCTATTAAACGATGCAACTTATTGCTGAAGAATGGCGATTTATGTGAGATTCTGCGATCGAAATCTTATCTCACTTATTTGAGCCTCCTTGGCTGTTCATTAAATGTGAAAACTTCAATATTTTCTTCTTCAGTTCCATTCCCTTTTGGTTGGGCAGAACTAATATCGCTTAACTGTATTAGAATATTCAATAAATTGGTTAACTGGACACGGCACAAGTATGGAATGTTTAAGCTCAAACAACCGAACTAATTTTCTCTACTAGATTACCAAAATAATCCAAATGCAATCTTATTGGTAGATATTCACTTTTAAACTCAAGATATCATATTAGATTTGAATCTTTTTTTTTTTTTAATCCATGATATATACCAATCATATGAGTTGGTAAAAATATCTTCTAGTTGCTCAGTCAAACGAATTTGGTGAAGTTTATGAGTTCCTTACTAGAGCTATCAAGTTTCATCACTTTGTTTCCTTTGGGGGTTTCTATTTGAGAATGGTCTGTGGATGATTTTGCAATACATCTCTTCCCACAAGGGTCATAATTCATTTGTTTCAAAGAATTTTTGGAAATCTAAATTGTGATCAATCTGCAACTAATCTTTCCAACCTTGTCAAGGAATTTGAACCAGATTGGCTAGGTAACCAAAGTGACGGCGACTCTATGATTGGCAGCAGTATCTACGGCGCATCTTTAGCAAGCACACTAGATAAGGCTAAGCTTGACCAGGAACGACCAACTTCCTGGTGTTGTTCTGCAGGCAAGAGCAAGGCTTCAAGAGAGACTTAGAGGCATCTCTCCGTCTGGAAATAGGTTAGTCACGCAATGTGCCATCGATGGTGCAGCAAAACTTATGCCCTTCTGATTACAACAGAAGCTTTTAAGATTTATCACAAACCTACTTTCTAAATGGCAGTCAAACCGGCTTGACATTAGACATCACAAGGAATGAGGTTGCTATGAATGATGAAATGAGGCTCGTCAATCATGGAGAACCAGATGCAGAGAGTCTGGTTGAATGGTTTGAATCAGGTTCATTAGCACCAAGCTCAAGAGCAGAAACTGATGGCTATGTGGCTATGTGCAATATGCTAATAGGCCTCCTGGACTCAGCTCAAAGGCTTTCAGTAATCTACAGATGGAAGTTTATGTTGAGAGAGCTTTTCTCGATTGCTCCATCTGTCTGGAGAGATTTGTGGAGGGCGAAGAATTGATTCAGCTGTCTTGCAGGCACAGGTTCCATCCTGATTGCTTGGAGCCATGGGCGAAGATATGTGGGGAGTGCCCGTATTGCAGGACGACCATATAAAGGCTGTTGCGGAGGTTATTTGGAGCTATGTCATACACGAATCCTTTCTCCAGTCGAGGTAATCGATTCTTTGCCTTATCCTGAAGTGGGCAAAAGGAATTTATCCTGTTTCGCAGTGATAATATGGCGGTAAATTTGTACTCACTCCGCTCTCCTTTTGTAGATTTGGATATATTATTTTAGCGTTAGTCTCTACTTCGAGTCGCAGATCGATTTGTTTTCTTATCGTGTCGAGAAAAACTCAACGTTTTGTTGATTATTTAATATAGTCATATTTTCGTGAACCAAGTTTTTATTTGCTTAGAATTTTAGTTTGCCTTGCGAATTTGTTTGCTGTTACGGGCGCCTCGATTTCTCCATGGATCTCATGATCTAAACGAATGTGGGCGGAGGTTAGTTGCCGATCCCAATGGGGATCCAGGTAACTATGATAGTTATGGTTTGGCATGTTAAATATCAACTTCAACCCAAATAAAGGATAAAACTTATCTAATAAAAGATAAGAGTTATAGATAAGATTTACTATTTAATTATTTATTTTTCTAATAGATAAAGATGACGACTTGGTAAAAGATAAAATTAAATGTGTGGTCAAGAGTGTTTTTCTCATTTCATGGATAAGAATTAGAATTTCAATGGTTAGGATTTAATTTAATTGAACGGTCCAGATTGTATGAAGAGTACTATAAATACTCTACCTTGTATTTAGTTTCATTCATCAATCAAGTATCAATTTGTGAGTCAAAGTTTTTTTTCTTTGTCTTAGAATTATGAGTGATCCACAAAAAGGTGTTGTAGTGTTGCTATTGTTAGTGTAAGACAAGTAATTTATTTACTTGTTTGTTGGTCCAATTTTCAACAATTGGTATCAGAGCCAGGTTAATCAGGGATTATTCTTGGTGGAGCTATCTTAGATTGTGAGGAGTTTTATGCTTTACAAGTTTTTTTTAATCAAACTTGTTTGGTATAATCAAAGCTTTTCGACGTGATGGGGGACCTTCAAGTAGTAGGAGGTATCAAGAAGCTCAACAACAAAAAACTACAACACGTGGGCAACATGCATGGAGTCTTACCTACAACGTCAAGATCTTTGGGAGGTGGTTGGTGGTAGTGAAGCTACGCAGCCGGCAGAAGACGCCAATGGCATTTTGCGAAAATGGAAGATTAAGGCAGTTTGCCTTAAAGATCACAATTGAAGAAGAAATGTTAGAGCACATCCGAGATGCCAAAACACCAAAGGAAGTGTGGAATATCTTTGCTACACTTTTTTCAAAGAAGAATGATACAAGATTGCAACTTCTGGAGAACGAGCTATTGTCAATAGCGCAATGTGACAAGACGATTGCCCAATACTTCCACAAGGTGAAGTTGATATGTCACGAAATTTCAGAGCAAGATCCATCAGCTCCTATTGGGGAAGCAAGGATAAAAAGAATAATTATTCATGGTTTGAGGCCAGAATATCGAGGATTTATTGCTGCTATACAAGGATGGCCAACACAGCCATCGCTTCTTGAATTTGAAAATTTACTTGCAGGTTAAGAAGCTATGACTAAGCAAATGAGAGGACTCTCACTAAAAGATGAAGAAGAAGCGCTCTACACCAACAAAAATAAAGGCAACTTCAAAAGGCACACTGGTAGATCTAAAAAGGATGTCGACAAAGGAAAAATCTATCATGGGAATGGAGGCTCTCGTCCAGGGGGAGCCTCGAAGAATTATGGTGATCGTAAAAAAGTTTTTAGCGAGTGCTACAATTGTGGGAAGGTCGGCCACATGGCAAAAGATTGTTGGTCCAAGAAAAGGTTCGTTCAAAGCAACACGGCTACTTCCAATTCTAAAGAGAATAGCGAAGATGATTGGGATGCTGAAGCTTTGATGGCTACGGAGGAAAAAGACTTGGCCCTCACAACAACGCCAAAACAGATTGACTACAAAAATGATTGGATCGTGGATTCCGGCTGCTCAAATCATATGACGGGTGATAAAGAAAAATTGCAAAACTTATCTCAATACAAAGGAGCTCGTATGGTGGTTACAGCCGACAACTCAAGGTTACCAATAGCACATGTTGGTAAGACGGTAATTACGCCTCGATATAATTCTAACCAAGTGCCTCTTCAAGATGTCTATCATGTCCCAGGAATGAAGAAGAATTTACTGTCTGTGGCCCAATTAACATCTTCAGGTCATTATGTTCTATTTGGTCCTGAAAATGTAAAGGTATATCGAAACCTCAAAATTTCAGAAACACCAACAATGGAGGGTCAACGATTAGAGTCGCTCTACGTGATGTCAGCAGAGTCTGCATATATAGACAAGACAAGAAAAAGTGAGACAGCAGTTATATGGCACATGCGGCTAGGTCATGTTAACTATTCCAAATTAAACATGATGATGCAGAAGTCAATGCTCAAGGGACTTCCTCAACTAGACATACGAACAGACACAATATGTGCAGGATGTCAGTATGGTAAAGCACACCAATTATCATATCAGGAGTCAAACTTCAAAGCAAAGGAACCATTGGAGTTAGTTCACTCTGATGTATTCGGGCCTGTTAAGCAGTCGTCAATTGGTGGTATGCGGTATATGGTGACATTCATTGATGATTTCTCAAGGTATGTGTGGATTTTATTTATGAAAGAAAAATCTGATACCTTCTCAATGTTCAAAGAGTTCAAGCAGTCAGTCGAAGGAGAATTGGGAAAAAGGATATGTTGCTTGCGCACAGACAATGGGGGAGAATATAGCTCAAGAGAGTTCTCTCAATACTTGAGAGAAAGTCGAGTATATCATCAATACAATTGTGCCAACACACCACAGCAGAATGGAGTAGCAGAAAGAAAGAACCGACATCTTGCAGAAATTTGTCGGAGTATGTTGCATGAGAAGAATGTACATGGACGTTTTTGGGCTGAAGCAATGAGGACTGCAGCTTTTATCATCAATAAACTTCCTCAACCAAGGTTAGAATTTATTTCACCCTTTGAGGAGTTATGGAACAAAAAACCTACAGTTAGTTACTTTCGAGTATTTGGATGTGTATTTTATGTATTTGTTCCTGATCACTTACGAAGCAAGTTTGACAAGAAAGCTATTAGATGCATCTTTGTGGGATACGATAGCCAGAGAAAGGGGTGAAAATGCTGCGATCCAACAAGCGAAAGATGTTACACTTCACGAAATGTAGTGTTCGATGAAGCATCTTCTTGGTGGACCACAGAGAAGGAGGTCTTGCCAGAATCTAAAAACCTTGAAGATAAAGTACAACAAAAGATGAGGGAGCATATAGTTCAACTTCAATCAGGTTCAGATGAATCAGGAGGTCCAAATGATAATGATGCAGAGCAAAGAGTGGCTCAGAGTCCTTGGCAAACCGGCATATATCAACATCCAAATGAAGAAGAAAGGCTTAATGAAGTGGAAGAATTAACTCCACAATCTCAACTCCGAAGGTCAACAAGAACACGAAGGCCAAATCCAAAATATGCAAATGCAGCCATAGTTGAAAAAGCAGTAGAGCCTGAGACGTTTGAAAAAGCATCACAAAGTTCTGAGTGGATGACAGCCATGAAACAAGAGATTGATGCACTGCAACAAAATCAGACTTGGGATCTCATACCAAAACCAAGAGATGTGAAACCCATTTCGTGCAAATGGGTTTACAAAATAAAGCATCGTCCAGATGGATCAATTGAAAGGTATAAGGCACGATTGGTAGCTCGTGGCTTCTCTCAACAGTACGGACTAGACTATGATGAAACGTTTAGTCCGGTGGCGAAACTTACAACTGTACGAGTTCTACTTGCACTTGCAACCAACAAAGATTGGGATCTGTGGCAAATGGATGTGAAAAATACTTTTCTTCATGGAGAATTGGATCGAGAAATTCATATGATCCAACCAATAGGCTTTCAGAACCAACATCATCCTGAATATGTGTGTAAACTGCGAAAAGCGCTCTATGGATTGAAACAAGTACCTAGGGCATGGTATGGTAAGATTGCTGACTTTCTAACTCAGAGTGGTTATTTAGTAACATCTGCATATTCTAGCCTATTTGTCAAATCAAATGAAGGAAAACTAACTATCGTTCTTGTATATGTTGATGACTTAGTCATCACCGGTGATGATGGATCAGAAATTCTTCAGACAAAAGAGAATTTATTAGTCCGATTTCAAATGAAAGAACTTGGACAACTCAAGCATTTTCTTTGTTTAGAGATTGACCGCACACAAAAAGGAATATTCCTTTGTCAACAAAAGTACTCCAAAGACTTGTTGAAAAGGTTCGGAATGCTCGACTGCAAACCAATCTCAACACCTGTGGAATCAAATTTCAGAATGTGTGCACATGAAGGAAAGAGCTTAGAAGATACAACTATGTATCAAAAATTGGTAGGCAGTCTCATCTACTTAACCTTAACTCGACCTGATATTTCTTATGCAGTTAATGCAATAAGTCGGTACATGCAAAATCCAATGAAGCCTCATTTGGAAGCAGTTCGACGAATACTAAGATATGTGAAGAGCACAATTGATTATGGTCTTGTGTATAAAAGAATTGGAGACTGTAAGTTAGTTGGTTACTGTGATGCTGACTATGCAGGAGATCATGACACCAGAAGATCAACAACTGGTTACTTATTTAAGCTTGGTTCTGGAGCAATTTCTTGGTGCAGCAAGAGACAACCAACTGTATCATTATCAAGCACTGAAGCTGAGTATCGAGCAGCAGCAATGGCAGCTCAAGAAACTACATGGTTGATTCAACTATTAAATAACCTACATCAACTAGTTGATTATGCAGTTCCAATATATTGTGACAATTAATCGGCAATTCGTTTGGCGGAAAATCCGATCTTTCATGCAAGAACTAAACATGTTGAAGTGCACTATCATTTTATCAGAGAAAAAGTTCTCCAAGAAGAAATTGAGATGAGACAAATCAGTACAGATGATCAAGTTGCAGATTTGTTCACAAAAGGCTTGAGCGCCAGCAAATTCAAAAGGTTTCGTGATCAACTCGGCATAGTACAAAGGGTTGGTGTTGAGGGGGAGTGTTAAATATCAACTCCAACCCAAATAAAGGATAAAACTTATCCAATAAAATATAAGAGTTATAGATAAGATTTGCTATTTAATTATTTATTTTTCTAATAGATAAAGATGACGACTTGGTAAAATATAAAATTAAATGTGTGGTCAAGAGTGTTTTTCTCATTTCATGGATAAGAATTAGAATTTCAATGGCTAGGATTTAATTTAATTGAACGGTCCAGATTGTATGAAGAGTATTATAAATACTCTACCTTGTATTTAGTTTCATTCATCAATCAAGTATCAATTTGTGAGTCAAAGTTTTTTTTCTTTGTCTTAGAATTGTGAGTGATCCACAAAAATGTGTTGTAGTGTTGCTATTGTTAGTGTAAGACAAGTAATTTATTTACTTATTTGTTGGTCCAATTTTCAACATGGCAGATCCTGCTATGCCACTACGATAAGAATGTACATGTGGATGCTGATTCTATGACCAAGGCAGTCTTATTTCATTGTCTATCCTGATTTGGATTGATGATAATCTGCAGATATATGGTCCTTAGGCAGTGTAGGAAGTAAACAGGTTTGGAGATGAAGCTATAAACATCTTGTACTTAAGCTGGGTGATCTTACTAATCATTATCACTAGAACATTCATGATCTGTGGTGTTCATGGTACGATATGAATCAGTGTGCCTTCATAAATCACTGGAAAAATGATTTTGAATGGACCGAGCTGACTTCTCATCTGAAGTTCAGAAGTTGGCAGATTCTAGAAGGTGTCTCCAAGAAGTTCTTGACCTGCAAAGATGACACTAGGATGGGTCTCAACAAGGTAGACACTCAATTCTTGTAGAGAAGAAACTCAGAAGAAAGGCTTGTGTGAGTCATATTTAATAAGATGTGGAATCACAGTTTCAAAGTATACTTAATGGGATGTTGGCCATGTCAACCCCTGCTACTGGTACCAGCAGGGGAGCAGCCTCTGATCTCAATCGATCTTGACCTTAAATATGAGGTGACTGGTTCCCATGAATGTGGGATGGCCTGATTCACTTGCACCAATAGTATGGAGATTCAACCTGTGGATAATTGTTGTTCATACACCCATTGACACCTAGGAGGATGTTGAGGTCATTCTGTGTCGTGCAGAAGTTTCCCTCGGGATCCTTAGTGTTGTTCCATGTTTGACCCGGGAGTCGGATTTCACTAAGATTAGTCATCGTTGGCTGAGAGGGATTATGATCAAGTTCCTTCTTAATTGCATCCAAATACACATTTCAGCTCTCCCTGTGCAGTACTGGATAAACTTGAATTGGTTTGGACCTTTTGATGTGATTAACAATTCAATTTTAATTATTGTTCCTATTTTCCTGTGTTTGTAAGAATTCTATTGTAATGCTTATTTCTATTTTTCTGTATTTGGATCCTCTGTATAAGTATGTTTTCCTTCGTAAATCAGTAGTTTTAACTCTTGTCAGTTCACTTCTATTAATCTCTTGTTAATTCTTTGGTACTCTTTCATATTATCCCATTTTCTGATAAGACAATAATAGTTTTATTTTGTAGAAGAATAGGACACATTGCTGGCAAATTGTTCTAATACAAGTTGCATAACACCTAGTTTTCTGTAAGTCTTATGCATGTCTCGTCTCAACCTCTTTGATAACAAGAAATTACTAATAGAATTTTTGTAAGTTTTAGATAGATTGCAGAGAGAACTTGAAATACTATACTTGATTACCTTGCAAATTTCACTGATATTTTCTCTATATTTTAGTCATTCTCTCAGTATTCCTAATCTAAATCAGGTTGTATTTATTCACTTTGCTATTACACTTTACTATCTGTATCAGGATCTTGGTCAATTATCCCATCAATTTAATGGTTATTAATATTGAGGTAAAGTATGGTAAAGGATTCTACTTGGGTGAGGAATTGACATGTCTTATATGTATAAACGGTGGTTTTCTTTTTCAATTTTATTTGTGCAATTTTGTGACATTTGTATTTATTTGGCAATTTGTCATAATATTTGTTCTTAAGTATGTGAAGATCAAATGTTATTTGTTACTTCTTCCATTGATATTCTGATTTTCTTTTGATGCCTTGGAGTTGGATAAATATTATTCCTTTTGCTTTGATTCTATTTAATTTTTACCAAGATTGTAGTTATATCTAAGAGGTCAAGAAATATGCAGGCCAAGGTTCTAGGTGCTCTCTAGCCCACATTTTGCATCTCCTTTAAACTGGAGCATTATTTTTTCTGGAAGAATTCATGTTCCTTTTCAATCTCATGTTTAATGAACCTTTCAATAAATTAGTGTTAATGTATTTGGATCACAGAATATGAATTCACATCTATTGATAATGTGGAAGTTTAATTATAATCATGCCTCCTTCATGCTGCTTAGATTTGAGGTTTAAGAATGAAGGTTGAATCTTTCATTTTGTTCTTTTGAAAATTTATTATGTTAATATAAGTAGTATTTTTAATTTCCCTTATGTAAGCAACAAACTGTTTTATATCCATATTGACTATTTTATTCTATTCAGATAAGAGAACTGGAGAATCAATTAAATGGTGAGAGAACAACCAAGAAGGATGTTGCAAAGTTCCCAAAGCCTCCAGTGGCTCATTTAAGATGGAGGCCTCCTTTACAAAGAATCATCAATCAGTTGTCACCCTCAGGACATCAAACAAGCAGAGGTGTCCATCCAGTAATAGATAAAGAGAATTGTCTATTAACAAATAAAACTACTCGGGAAGATTTAGTTAAATCTCTGCACAGAGCAAGAAGGATAGCGTTGGCACCCGTAAGAAGAATATCTGTGTACTATCTATTACCTTTTGATGTCGTAAGAAGAATAGTTATGTGTAATTTGTGGATACTGACTTAATGTGCACAATATCTATTATCTTTTTATGTTATAAGAAAAATATTTATGTGTTGGTTATATGGATATTGACTTGGTGTGTTTAGATACATCGGTGCATTTTTATTTGTGATTTTCTTAGTGAATTAATAATATTAACTTAATTTTATGATTTGCTTGGTGATAATATTAGTTTTTCACTATTTCGAAAATCGAATTTGTGTCGTTAAACAATACTGATATTACATCGGTTTTCGACTGCTGTAAAACCGGTGTCATTAACTAATATTACATCGGTCGTATATCGCTGCCAAAACTGGTGTTATTAACATATAATATTACATCGGTTTTACACTCGATGTCGTTAAGTGATACTACACCGGTTTTAACCCGATGTCTAAAATGGCAGACCTTTTACATCGCCTTCATAAACATCAGTCGAAAATGTAATAGACATCGGTGTCTATGAAGGTTTTTGTTGTAGTGAACCTACGATCGATCGACATTCTCCAAGTGGTCGAACGACAGGAAGAGGTCGCCATCGAACTAAGTTGCTCCAGTTGGAATCTAAAGATGATAAACACCAGATCGGGAGAAATGCTTATTAAGACCTTTGTCCAGTCAGTTGGACTCGCAGCCTCCTTCGACTCGACTTGAGGGGGAGGCTTGTGTGATGCGGTGATAGGGGGCCCACCTTATGGAAAGTCATCGCCATGGTGGAGGTCAAAATCAATGCAGTCAACGCCCCTATATCATCGGTCGATCAGCGGCATGGTCAGACAGAAGATCATACGATGGATGCTTCCACTGTCACTTTAGAGATATGCTCGGCTCGTTAAGGTATTTTGTCAGAGATATTTTACTAACATGTCTTTTCAGGGGAAACATGGGAACGCATGCCTGCCTCGAGAAGCATGTATGCGCTCTCCATTAGCTCTATATAAAGAGGGATCCAAGCTTCGTCAGAGGTATGCGTGATTACTGTTATTGCTACTGTTTCATTCCTTTGCCTTGCTGCTTCCACATCGGCGGTGACTGACTTGAGCATCGGAGAGACAACGCCGGGGACTCCTTCACTGGCTCGGCACTGATGTAATTGTGGTGGCAAGTCCCAGCGGAGTCAATGCACAGTCAGCAGTAGCGCCACATCCCCATTATCCATCGCCTCAACTTTCGAACAGGATCATATTTGGCGCCGTCTATCGGCGACGTTAGCTCCTAAAAGGATCTCGCCAGCTGATACCCTGTGTCCTTTACTGGGCTGAGCGGGATGACCGCTCGGTTCGAGTCTTCCCGGCCGAGCGAGTAGCCGCTCGGCCGAACCACTGTCTGGTTGCTAAGCATGTTCTATAACCGAACGGGATAGCCGCTCGGTTTTAGTTCTGCAGTCTGTATGTGGTCTACTCGGTCGTTACTCTACTCTACTGTACTACTCCGCATACTGATGTAGGGCCAAGCGGGATGGCCGCTCGGCGTGCCTTCGTAGTCACTTCGTACTTGTTCTTCTAAGCGTCGGAAGCTGTGATGATGTTGGATCAAGTCTTCTTCATCCCGATCGGGCGGGCAAGTTGCCCGACCGGCCGATGATATATGGACGTTGATCGTATTGACTTTGACCTCCACCATGACGATGACTTTCCATAAGACGGACCCCCTTATCACCGCATCAAAAATAGATATGTTCTAGATTTATTCTCCCAAGTGTAGTTCAGATTTTATCTCCCTTACACAAATTTTCCTACAATTTTCTCTTTTTTTTTTTAAATCAAATTCTCCCTGGAAGATTCGATCTTTCTTTCCTCTCCACAGTCCACACAATCTTCATCCCCTTCCACGCAAATTTGGATAAAAAAGAAATCCGCAACGTGGAGAAGAAACAAGCCACAAAATCACCATTAAGAAAAGCTCCAATTGATCTCCACTCGAATCTGCAACCTCCCCCCTTCTTCTCATGGCTACACGCTTCCACCTTCCACCTCTGTTCCTCGCCCTCCTCCTCCTCCTCCTCCTCCTCGCCGCCGACGCCGCCGCCGCCGCCGCTGCCGGCAGTGCTCCTCCGACTTGCAGCCGCATCGAGTGCCCCAGCTACGACGTGGTCGACCAAGGGAACGGGTTCGAGATTCGCCGGTACATCTCCCCGCTCTGGATCTCCACTTCCTCCATCGACGACATCTCCCTCGTCAACGCCACCAGACAGGGATTTCTCCAGTGAGTCCTCTAGCTCGCACACATGCATCTTCATTCTTCCACTACCATCCGCTGACATTGTTCCCCTGTTCAGATTGTTCGATTACATCCAGGGGAAGAACGAGTACGGGGAGACGATCGAGATGACTGCTCCGGTGATCACCCAAGTCTCTCCCAGCGACGGCCCCTTCTGCGCCTCCTCCTTCGTCGTGAGCTTCTACGTGCCGAAGCAGAACCAGGGGAAGCCGCCTCCGGCCGACGGGCTCAGCGTCCAGAAATGGGGCGTCAGTTACGCGGCGGTGCGGCAGTTCGCCGGCTTCGTGTCGGACTACGGCGTGGCAGAGGAAGCGGCGGCGCTGTACTCCAGTCTCGAGGGCTCCGCCTGGTTCGACGCGGTGGAGGAGCAGGATCCGACCTCGGTTTACACTGTGGCTCAGTACAACTCGCCGTTTGAGTTCACGGATCGAGTGAACGAGATCTGGTTGATTCTGAGCGTGGAGGGGAACAGCTTGTAGATTCAGATTCGCCATCTTCTTGAGCTCGAGCAGCAACTCTCTACCGTTAACTAACTTACCGGAAATAACGTCAATAAATAACGGTATGTATGTCAGTGTTTAATCCGTCCATGAAACAGAAAATAAAATCTTTATTGGATATGGAATGAAGAGAACTCCTTCACAATAGTCCCTAACTAGTTCTTGAATTTCCTTCCTCTTGAATTACTCCCAAGTGTTTAGTGAGCGAATACCCTTACTCTTGCTGTTGAACTTGCGATGCTACCACATCAGCATAGTATTTTGTAAGTAGATGGATGTACCATCGATCCTTGAAGAATCATCCTGGATGCCCTTCTAGTCGAAAGACCTCTCAAGGTTGTACAAGAAACTATCAACTTCCTTGGCATCATGAGCACCCTTGTAGATATATAGCTATTGTTGGAATTGGGATAGGGTTGAGATTGTTAGCACTTGAATACCTTGAACTAGTCCTACATGTTGGTCTATGACCTTAGTGTTTGACGCCATTATTTTCAAGCACAATACTTAAATGTTGAATGGTAAAAACTTGATTCTGATTTCAACTGTCATGAACTTGATTTCAACACCACTCACCCATGCAACAGTAGTAAATAGTTTAGGGCATCTCCAATGATTAGAGTTCTAAATGAATTTTTTTTCAAAATCTCAATATATCACATCAATAATATGAAAGCTCATTGAAATATCTTCAATAGTTAAAGTTCTAAATGAGCTTTTTTATGATCCAATTCATAGCATGAGTTGTATGATTTCATATATATTGCATCAAATTCGAGACAAAAGAGCAAGTTTGTGTTTTCACTATTGCTCTTAAAATACAAACATCAAACTTTACCTTTACAATGGTTCAAGACTTTTAATTCAACTTTTTAGATTTTACAAACCTTTCATAAACTTTTCATTGGAGATACCCTTATCCTTGCAAAGTTGCTAAGCAAGTGTAATTCACTATAGACCAACACAAGAGAAGGTAAGAGAGATGGAGAGGGCTTTGGATATTATGCAAGATGTTCTGGGGAATGATTTATAAATGAAAGAAAGAGGTATTTATTTGAGTAAAAATTAAAAGGACGTCTCATTTATGTTTTAATCATCAAAGGGGCGTTTATCCCACTAGTCGTCTAAAATAACAGAGTTGCCTCAATATCTCTTTCATGTATGCATTAAATACAGTGTTAAACTGATTTAGCATATTTAACAATATTCATACTATAACAATTATTGTAATAGTAACAAAACAGTAGTACTATAATAAGGATTTATCTTATTCATACAATTGTCTAATAAGACTGGATAATAGAAGATAACATGGAATGGTGTATTACAGGACAATTCAATAATTATATCTGAGTTGTTGGTGGAATAGGACTCCCTTTTGATTAAAGAAGAGACTTGAAAAAAAAAAAAAACGAGATGCCCTGTTTTTGAAATTTTTACCTTATTTATTAAGTCCTCGTAGGTTAACACAATTGTTATATGATGGATGTTTACACTAATAGTGTTGGGATTTCATCGAAATTTTATATTGAAAAGATTTGGTAAATATTATGAGTTTAAAAAGATATAAGATATCTTTATTGACATGAAACCTTTTTAAAAAAATCTAAGAGCAAAGTCATAAGAGTCTAAAACTAAAGTGGGCAATATCATGTCATTGTGGAGATATGTGAACATCCTTTTGATTACAATAAATGATATTAGAGTCATGGTTCAGACGAGATGTCATATGGGGCGATCTTGAACGAAGTTACGGGTGGGTCCGGAGCCGGTCATGATGACTAGATGCTTACGAGGAGGCCCCGGAATAGGTTAAGGCAGATGTTCACGAGGAGACTTAGAGCAAGTTAAAATGACTAGATACTCGTGGGAATGTCCGGAGTAGGTCAGGATGACCAGATACTCGTGGAGAGTCCCCGGAGTAGGTTAGGGTGGCCAAATGTTCATGGAAAGGCCCGGAATATATCAGCGTGACCGGATACAGATGCTTGCAAGGAGGTCGGAATAAGTTAGGGTGACCAAATGCTCACGAAAGTCTCGAAGTAGGTCAAGAGTGATCGGATGCTCACGAAAAGACCCGGACCATAAGAGTAATTGTGGTCCTTCGTTTGAGGGGAGGATTGTTGGAATTCAACCAAAGTCTCACATTAGAAAGATTTTGTAAAAATTATAGGTTTAAATGGATGTAGGATATCTCTATTGTCATCAGACCTTTTGGAGAGAGCTCAAGAGTAAAGTCACGAGAACCGAGACCCAAAATGAATAATATTATATCATTATAAAGATATATAAACATTCTTTTAGTCACAACAAATAGATTTTAAAACAATTCCCCTATAATATCTTAAAACAATTCCTTATAATAAGCTCCTTCTTTAGAAGAACCAATTTAAATAGAAGAACCAATTTAAATTTAAGGCATGTATACTAATTTCTCTATCTAAAATATATAATTTAGAATAAAAAAATTACTTTATTAAATCTAGATATTCATTATTCACTGCATCAAATATCAACTTCCTTTTTTTTTCTCTCTCCTCTATAATATTTAGGAAATGAAATTTCATTCCCTAAATTTAGAAAAATACTATTAATTTAAAAAATAGATAGAGTAATTAATGTAAATTTTTTTTTAACTATTCTATTTAAAATTTAAATTAAAATTTTAAATATAATTTTTAAATAGTGCTTATTTATAAATTAAATCTCGTCATAATTATACGAATTAATACGTTTAAGATTTATAATGGTGACATCGAAGTCAAGATTGATAGAAATCCAAAAAAGTCAACACAACGCCAAACGTTGACTACACTGCCCTTCTTCCTCTGTTTTTTGTTTATTTAATTTAACAGAATCTGACTGTTTAAAATTGCACTAGCAGCGGTTCAGGGATCACCAAGCCTTCAAGGGGTAGCGGTGGATGCAATCCTTCCACGGGTTGTCGCCGGCGGCGTCCATGGCGGAGTCCCTGAGCGCCCTCCACACCAGGCTGCACACCTTGAATCCCGTCCCGAACGCCAGCATCCACACCCTGTCGCCTCTCTTTACCCGCCCTTTCGCGTCCAAGTAGGCCAGCTCGTACAGCACCAGGCTGCTCGACGTGTTGCCGAACCGGTGGAGAGTCATCCGCGCCGCCTCCGTCACCTCCTCCTCCAGCCGCATCAGCCGCCCCACCGCCTCGATCACTGCCTTCCCTCCCGTGTGCACGCACATGTGCTCGAACGCCCTCCGGAAGTCCGGCACCGCTGCCACGTCGTCCGCCTGTTTATCCTCATCCGCCGCCGCCGCCTGCCTCCAATTGGCCGACGTCAGCGTCTGGTACGTGTACAGAAGCAGCTGCGACCAGGGCAGCACCTTGGGCGCCAGCGAGCGTATGTGGGCCCGGAGCCCCGCGCCGGCGACTCGGATGAGGTCCTTCCTCAGCGCGACGCCGGTGGTCCCCGCCTCGTCCTCCTGCTGGAAGGCGGCGCGGTAGGACGCGTCGTCCGCGCCGTGGTGAGTGCGGAGGGAGCGGACGAGCTCCATCCGCGCGGCGCCGCGCTTGGCCGGGTCGTTGGTCAGCAGCACGGCGGCGCCGCCCACCCGGAAGATGCAGTTGGTGACCAGCATCGACCGGTCGTCGCCGAAGTACCAGTTGGGGCCGATGCTCTCGGTGACCACCACGAGCGCGTAGCGGACCCGCCGGCGGGAGCCGCGGAGTACCCTGGCGGCGAGGTCAACGGCCGACACGCCGGAGCTGCACCCCATGCCGCTGAGGTTGTAGGCGGCGGTCGACTCCGGAAGCCCGTATCGACGGAGCAGCACCGACGCCAGCGAAGGGCTGGGCGCGAACATCCCGCACGCGACCACCAGCAGATCGACGGCCGAGACCGGGACGCCGGTCTTGGCGAGCAGCTGGTCGACGGCGAGGGTCATGCCCTCCTCCGCCTCCTCCCGAGCCGCCTCCAAACCAGCCTCCGTCTCTCCCCGGAAGATGAAGGCCGGCACGTAGGTCTCGCCGCCGAGGCCGGACTTGCGGTAGATGCTGCTCATGAAATCCTCACTGGCGCCGCTGTACCGACCAGTTCGCCGGACGAAGTACTCGCACACCTCGAGGCCGCACTTGCGGTCGGCGTCGGGGAGGAAGCAGGCGTAGTCGAGCAGTAAAACGGCACGAGGCCGCGTAGAGAGGTACCCTAAAAGGGCCACCAAGCCGCACCACAGGAAGGCGAAGAGGACGAACCTCGAGTCGTAGTTCTGCATGAGAAGGTGAGAATTAATGCAGTAGAGTAGCAGGGCAGATAGAGGAAGGAGAAGGAGGAGAGTAGGGATTCCTCTGCTCATGCTCTCTTACTCTTCTTCTTCCTTTAACTTGTAGCTCTAGTGCAAATTGGTGTATATATATACACACTGAACACAGAGAGGGTGTCTCTTTTTTCAACTTTTTATTAAAAAGATCATTTTTTATATATATTTTACTATAAGTGTTTAGAAGTTGAAAGAAATTTTTTTCCTAAAAATTTGGGTTAATGAGATAGGATGAGTTTTGATAACAAATAAAAAAGTTCTTTTGAATTTTAATACACATATATAGGTATATATCTAGAGAGAGAAAGAGAGGGGTAGCTAGGCATGATTAATGAAGGAAGTGAAGAGAGGGGAGGGGATAGAGATAAGAATGAGAGTGGAGTTAAATAAATGGCAGCATTGGGAAGGATGGTTAAGGGAGATGGTTGAGGATGAGAGAAGAGTTAAATGGCAGCGTTGGGATTGTGGACGAGGTAGGTTGTGGAGGAACGGAATGGAAGGAGGAATTAAAGGGCGCCTTCTTTTATTCGGCCTCCAACTTATCTTTGTCTGCCTTTGGATTTCACTATTTGTTTTTCACTCTTAAATGCGGGCTTGACGTAGGTTTAGTATAGGAGGAAGAAGTGTGGTTAAACGATCCGGGTCTGATTAGCTCAGGGTGTTACCCTGTATATCTTTTTCGTAAGCAATTATGGTCTACTCTTACAGAGTTCGGGCGCCCCAAGCGCCCGGCCGAATTTCGGGTGCTCAAATTTAGTGAGAGTTGTCCAACGAACGAGGCGTGCAGGATTATATATATATCAACCAAAGACATGACCAGATAGGCAAGAGACATGGAAAGTGTTGAAGTTCACGGCTTGGGAAGTGTTGCGGCTTGAAAACAATTCCTCAAGAACATCCGAGAACATATTTAGAAAAGACTATTAGATTACAAGGTTGTAAATAAAATCTCATATTGAAAATATATGGAAAAGATCGTAGAATTATAAGGGAAAGATATTTCCATTGGTATAAGGTCTTTTGGGTAAAGTCTAAAAGCAAAACCATGAGGGCTTAAGCACAAAGTGAACAATATCATGTCATTGTGAAGATATCTAAATTCCTTTTGGTCATAACAATTTATATCAAAGTCCGGACTGCTAGAAGGTCTAATCGTCGGCTGTTCACAAAAACTATGGTCTAATTGAATCATGTGAGTAAAATATTGACCTCGAACAAAGGAAGTGGGGCTCCTGTGTCTGAATCAAGAGGACTAGACACCAGACAGAAAGTCTTAGTTGCAGCTAGGAAAGGAAGTCTTAGTAGGTCGGGTGAACTAAGGGACAGGAAGATCTTGTGGGTCGAGGATCGGACGTGGCAATCCTGTGGTACTTTGTTTGAGGAGGAGATTATTGGGTTGCAAGATCGTAAGAGCATCCACATCATTTACCCTATTCAAAAATTTCACCCTAAATTTTGGATAGGATAACTAAAAATCTTCTGCATCAGTTACCCTATCCATTCCCTAAATTAATTTAGATTTGATGAATAGTGATTCTCTAAATTTAGGGAATGAAATCTCTACCCTAAAAATAAAATAATATTTTTTTTAATCTCTCTCCTTCCACTCAATCTCTCTCCTTCCACTCATTCCATAAATATAATAATAAAAAATAGAAGAAAGAGAAGAAAATAATAAAAAAATTAAGGATGATGAAAATTTTAGGGTATTTGATGTAGTGTGTAGTGAAAAGTGATTATCTAAATTTAATAAAGTTGATCATTTACCTTAAATTTTAGATATAGTAATAGAGAAATTGATATGGATGCTCTAAACAAAATCTCATAGTGAAAATACATAGAAAAAATCATAAATTTATAAAAGAAATATTTCTCCATTATTTTTTTGTATAAGGCTACGTCAATCCTTAATAAAAGGTTAACACGTGCAAGTGCCAGACCTCTGTGAGTGCAAGAGTACAAGAGTTATACTAGAAATGAACCTGTGAGAGATGGAGGGGTCGAACTAGAAGTGGGATATCGACAAAGGTGGAGGTGGTAAACCCGTGTGAGTGCAAAGGATTATAGTCTTTAGTACTAGATTCTTACAGGCAGGAGACCCTCTCGATACTTGGGGTCAGACGCTTAGGGCGACCCGCATTATTTTTGGCATCAACCCGTTCAAATGAAACCAGCTCGGGTGAAGACCAACTCGGGTGAAGGACCCACTTGGGTACAAGAGAACGAGAGCTATGGGCCTGCATGTTTCAGAGCATATTTACCAGAGTGGACAAGAGATCTACCAAATTTGAACCCAAAGGAAGTGATGTGGTCGAGTTAGGAGCTAGGAGGGAGATTTGGTTCACATCACATGTCTTGGCTTGTCTCACTTGTAGGCAACAATACATCCAACCCTAAGATTACAATCATACAATCTAGATACAAGGTTTACATTTGGATCGTTTTCTGTTGAAATGTTTACGTGCTTCGAATTAAGCTATATCAAGCTCTTCATCAATGTGAGCTACTCACACTTGAGCCCTTGGATTATCTGCAAAATCTAGGCTACGTACGAACTCTTGAGACCTCGAGTTCCTCCTTGCTTCAGAGTCTTCAAGCTCCTTCTTGATTTAGACTATTTACCTACGAGACCTTTGAGCTATTACTTGATATGAGAAACTATCAATGAGTCTTGCAATTGTCTCCAACATCAAGCTATATGCCTTTGATATAACAACATCAAATATATATATGATATCCCCTAATAATTTGTGATTAAAGAGTCAAAATAACCAAAGGCATCGGGATGTGTGGGATGGACTGACTCAAGTTTGATTGGGTCAGGCCTTAAAGGAAAAATTTGAAGGAGGAAATTAGGTTAGTACTCAAGCCTCAGGGTAGGAGAGCTCGAGAGTATGAGACGTTCGATACTTGATCCTCGGATGCATGAGAACTCGGGAACTTGAGATGTTCGACACTCGGTCTCGGGTGTTATGAGGCGCGTGTTGCTTAGTGCTTATGGTTCGATCTTGGGGAAGTTCCAGGAATCTTGGGGATGAGTGGTTTAACCTGAAGGTGAATATTTTTTGGAAGGAGTGACGAGCAATTACGACTACCAATTTTGATTAGCATTAGTCATTATGAAAGAAGGTGATCGTGGGAGTCGTTACCAAATTGACAACTAGTAATGATGGTTGGCAACCATTGCAAAAGGGAAATCATAATATCACAATGAGCATTATTACTCGATGAAGGCTACAAAAGGAAACAGGTAATCGAAGGAAGGTTCCAATTTTTCTCGCTAACATTCTTTTCCTTCTATAACATCTTTATTTTCTCTTCCAAAGTCTCATTAAGTATCGAAGGTGTCACACTGAGATAATATTGGTGTCATTTGATTATGTGTTAACCTTGGGCTTGATATTTGATGGTCTCTTTTCCTGCTCGCTCACCTCCTCTCTAGAAAACTGGATCGGTCTACTTCATAAGTGAGATCCAATGTCCTAAGATATAACATAAAGTTAGGGCATGGGTTAGCTCACAAGCACAACCCCTCCGACCCTTAAGTAGTCATCGATCAAAGAAGGAAGAAGAAGACTACAGAAGAAGATGAAGAAAAAAAAAGCTAATGAAAAGGAGTTGCCTTCGTCTGTGAGAATAAGATAACCAATCATTTTTAGAACTTATCATCTGTGGTGTTTATTTAGTTATTAGAAAAAATGTCGTGCGCGCCTTGACTTGTTCCTACGAGTCGGTGACAGTCCGTTACATCATCCTCCATTCATTAATTGTCACATATTAGGAGGAAGAAATTAAGGAAACCAATTCTGACATCCACTATTTGTCTGTTCATTCATCGATCGCTACATATTCTTAACTAGAAACTTCAGAGTCTTTGATATTCTGCAAAAGGTATCTTTGATGCTTGGTGGAAGATACTCCTAATGCTCAGTTGAACTTGGTTATATTGCTCGATGGAGTTTGGTGAAATTGTTTAGCAGACCTTGGAGGTATTGCTCGACGGAACTTGGTGACATTTCTCGATAAAACTTGGTGATATTGCTTGGGGAAGTAGATTGATTTCCAAGGCTTAGTTTACTGTAGCTTTATTGTAGCAATGTGATACTATAGCATACGAGAAATCCAGATGCTTGAGAAAACAAATTGATTTCCTTAGCACTATAATTTTATTGTAGCAATGTGATACTAAAGCAGCATGGCACTGTAGCAATTGAGAATGTGATTGCTCGGAAGAACAAGTTAATTTCCTCAACACAACATTCACCGTAAACAACATGGCACTGTAGCAATTCAGAATGTGATAGCTCAGAGGAACAAATTAATTTCATCAACACAGTAGTTATTGTAGAAAGGGCATTGTAGTAGCACAACAGTGTAGCAACGTGGTGCTGAAGCAATTGAGAATATGATTATTCAGAGGAAGAAGTTAATTTTCGTAGCACTGCAGCATGCATGTACGATAGCATTATTGTAGCGTGCAATTACTATAGTAGTTATTGTAGTATTCAAGATTATAATTAATCAAGTGAATCTAGTTCTCAGGAATAAATCTGTGTTAGTGTAAGAGAATTCGTATGAAACAAAAATTTACAGTGCTCTAGGAGAAGAAATTGGGGAAGAACTTACCATCAAAGAGCGATTACGAACTAATGAACATCCCTTCACCATTCTCAAACTAAATCCCTCTCGTCTTTTTGATGTTCTTGTCACACACCTTTCCTCTTATTATCATGGACGCTTATATAGGAAGAGTGATCGTAACGTGTGCAATAATGGCTCATTATAGAGGAAGAGGAATGGACAAGTAACGCCCATTCTCTCATTTAACGTGTGCAATCACTACACATGTCTAACAACTTCTACTCATCTAAGTCAATTCATAAAGATTATCTAGTTACAAATACTATGTCAGAACATTCAATTCATACTTCAGAAAAAATGGTTCGTGCAACGGTAAGTACACTGTGCAATCATTATTAATAAAGTTATTACACTTAATTTAGTTGCTCCGTCAAATGAATCAAAGACATCAGTATCTTATCCACACTTAATAAGTAATAGTTTTACTTCTATTTATATTTAACAAGTATATATGATTGTGTTAGGACCAAAAGAAATTTAGATATTTCCACAATGGTATGATATTATCCACTTTAGACCTAAGCCCTCATGGTTTTATTTTTAGGCTCTACCAAAAGGCCTAATACCAATAGAGATATCTTTCCTTAGGGTTGTAAACAAGCCGAGCCAAGCTGAGCTTTGGGGTATTCAAGGTTGTTTGATAAGGTAACCGAGCCGAGCCAAGCTTAAAATGAACCAAGCTTTTAAAATGAGTGTTCAAGTTTGGCTTGGTTTATTTTTTATGAGCTTAAACCTGTTTGAAGTTTGGCTTGATCTTGGTTCGTTTAGATGTTATCAAGCTCTTAATTCAAGCTTGGCTTATGCTTGATTAGAGCTTGGCTTGAGTTTGATTTAAGCTTAGTTCGTTTAGATGTTATCGAGCTCTCAATTCAAGCTTGTTTAATTGTTTGAAACTTTTAGTTATTTGTGTTAGGGTCGATTTGTAGCTAGAGGGGGGTGAATAGCTCGTTGCACTTTGCTTGCTTGCTTTGATGATGTTGTTGCAGCGGAAAACACTCAAGCAACTCTTACAACCCTAACACAAAGGATTTACTTGGTATCCACCTCAAGAAGAGGTGACTAATCCAAGGATCCACACATGACACACACTCCACTAATAAAAACACTCCTTCTTGGTAACTACCGGAGGTGGAGAAACCTCCTACAAAACTCACACAACAAGATACAACACACGCGAGAAGGAAATACAAGTATACAAAAGAAAAACCTCTCCTTGCTTAACCTTGTTGTTGAAGAATGTCTCTTGAACCTTGGAAGTGCAACAGCACTTGTCTCCAAGAGCTTCCAAGAATTGGCGAGAAGTGTCGGAGAATATCACGTGAAGATCGGGGAAAAGAATGATTGTCGTGTTTGAACGCTTCGTGGCCTTTATATTTGCGCTTATAGGGCTTCCAATTGATTGGGGCTCCTCCCAATCGATTGCCACGTTAGATCCTAGCATCTCAGCTGTCTAAAACCTACATCCTATGCAATGATCATATCCCAATCAATTAGGGAGGCTTGAATCAATCAGCTGATCGATTCAGAGAACCTCTGTGATCTTTGCTAGAAAAGCTTAAATCGATCAGCTAATCGATTCAGCTTTCTCGCGTCACACATGATTTTCATCCCCCAATCGATCGCCTGATTGATTGGCAATGCCCAATTGATCGGTTGATCGATCGGGAAGCATTCTGTTTGTGAGATATAAGCTCTCAATCGATTGACCGATCGATTGGGATGTTGTTTATCATAGCACTCTCCCAATTGATCGGCTGATCGATTGGGCTTCGGTTCAATCGATCGGCTGATCGATTGACCACCCTTGACTTGCTTAACTCAAGCTCAAGGGCCCCCAGTTTCAACATCTGGTTAATCATGCCATGTTGGAACTCCTCATGCCCCGCATTCGGTCAATCTTGACATGCCGGGACTTCTTCACCAAGTGTTCGATTAATCCTTTGACACACTTGGACTTTTCTCCTCATGCCAAGTGTCCGGTCAACCTTGACCCACTTGGACTTACCATCTCGTGCCAACTGTCTAGTCCTCCATGACCCACTTGGACTTCCATAAAATGTTCGGTCACGCTTGATTCATCTGAATTTCCTCATGCCAAGTATCCGGTCAATCACTACAAGAAAAACCCTCATAGACATCGGTGGAACAACAACGGTTTTAAACAAAAATCGATGTCTTTGAGTATTTTACACCGATTTTTCTAAAAACCGGTGTCTATGAGTGCAGATTTTTGCTCATAGATATCGGTTTTTTAGGTGATGTCTATGAGCGCCTTTTTTTCGTTAATAGACACCGATTTTAACAGCGGTTTTTAAAACCCGGTGTCTATGAACCAAAATAAAATAATATAATTTTTCCATCAATACTTAGCCAAAATTTATAATACTTCACTCTTCCCTTCAAACCTAAACATATATCGCGCCGTCCACCGTATACCGTCGCGACGCCACCACTACTTTCCTCCTCGCCGCTAGCCGTCCGACCATCTCTCTCAGCCTCATCTCCCTCTTCCCCTTCCTAGATCGACGCCCCTTCTCTCAGCCTTATTCTGTTGTGTTTGATTATAAACGATCCCAATTCTAGCCCACCGCTCGTCGCGGATTTTGGTTGTCTCGCCCTCAGCTCTTGTTATTTCGGCGTCGAGAACTCGTTCATCGAGGTAAATCTTCCTTCTCCATGCTTCTATCGTTGTTCGTCATGATGTTTTCAGTAGATTGTTTCATTTGCCCTACTGATCTCGGTTTATGGTTTCGATCGGAACTTGTAGGACAGGCTTCGTGTCGTCGTTAGGAATACACTAAGAGATTTATCCTTGATAGATTTTGACTTTTGTTCCATTTTCCATCTACGAGGCGTAGAACCAAGAGCGGTTGTCATCGTTGCTGCGAGGTAAGTATGTCGAGCAAGTTCCGCTGCAACTTTTAACTGATTGAGAAAAGTATATCATTGTTAATAGAGAAAGGTGAAATCAGTATAAGTGCTAGAGGATTCCTCTGCCTTGTTCCCTCCATCCTGATCTCGCCTTGTTACCTTGGATCCCGCCGTTTGGCTACCTAGGTTTTGGCTAACTCTTATTTGGTTTATTTGTTTTGATGTGTAGTGTTGGAAAGACGTCGCTGATGAACCAATATCCTTCATCATCCTCTTTGTTTATCGTCTCTGTAAATCTGAGGTTTCCCTTACATTTGATAATTACTGATCTAGACTATTTTTTTCTTTTATTTGTCTTTTTTTTTCCGTAAACATGAAATGCCAATTACCTAGAATTGCACTCCCCTTGTTATTTCACTACAAACCATAGATAAGCGAGTTTCTGATCTCGGATTTATGGTGCTTATGGGTTGTTATGGAACAATTTCTTCATGGTCTAATTGTTGTGTAGCCTTCTATCTGCATTTAGTGGTCTCTTAAACCTCACCATTAGATATGTGCACAAAAAGTTCACGCAGCAGTATAACGTCACCATTGGCGCTGATTTTGTCACCAAGGAAATTCTAGTTGATGACAGACTCGTTACCTTGCAGGTGAGTTTAAAATTGAACGAACCATTGACAAGCTTCTTATTGGTTCCTTCATTTAGTGCTTGAATTGTGCATCATTTTGTGGTCTAGATTTGGGATACTGCAGGACAAGAAAGATTCCAGAGTCTTGGTGTTGCATTTTACAGAGGAGTTGACTGCTGCGTCTTGGTCTATGATGTTAATGTCCGAAGATCATTTGACACTCTTGATAATTGGCATGATGAATTTCTTAATCAGGTCCATAGTATTATCTCTTTGGCTTTCTAGCCTAACTTGGCATTTTTTTACTCTAATTTTGTATATCCTAATGCTTTTGTTTGTTGATTTTCTGAAATATAATCCCTTTTCTCGTATTAGTTTTAGATACATCAGGATTGTTAGGACCTTCGGATGGCTAGAGAGGGGGGGGTATGAATAGCCTCTTCGCAAACTTACACAAATTTTCTTCCAGAATTTTGTTAGCACAGCGGAAATAAGCAAAAACAAACTAATACAAGGAAGAAAACAAAACACCACTAACACAATGATGTACGAGGTTCGGGGATAACTTGCCCCTACTCCTCGGCGTGTCCGTAAGGTGGACGATCCCTTGATCTTTCGGTAGATCAACCCCCGGACAGATTCCGGCTAAGTATTTCTCCTTCTCGGTGGAGAAACCTCTCCACAAAGTCTCAAAAGGATTTAAATGAAGCACAAGACTTACAGAGTTTGGTGGCTACTATGAATGCACAATTAACTTGCAGCCACAATGAAAACAGAGCTTAAAGAAGCGGATCCTCAGCGAAGAGCTCCACACGGCACTCTTGCTTAATCGACGACAGAGAGTTTGCAATACAAAAACATTACTCCAACCTCTCTTCTTCCTCCTTCTTATTTCTCTGCTTTCTTCACTGCGTTTCCTGCATCGAATCACTGCAAGCTGCATAGAATCGCTGCAATCTGTATTGAATCACTGCAATCAACTCAGGCGTCGCCAATCACTCCTCCTCCTCATCTGGTCCTCTAAACTCACACCAATACCATCCATGGTCTTCACTGGTGTCTTCTGAGCTCGAACCAATGCCAAGGAGTCAAGCTGATTGCAGCCAAAGCATACCCAGATCGCCAGTATCCGTTGATGCTTCAAATGCACCATTTGCAGCCAAACTCAGTAGAAAAACCATTTTGTCTTATTCCTCTAATAGACCTTAATTTGAATTCAAGCATCACCATGATACCTGCAACCTGTAACTCAAAAAGCTCACAGCAGATCGTTAGTTCAGAGAAATCAGAAGTTGCAGAAAGACAGCAGAATACAAACGACATCGCTGTGGATCGGTTAGCAGACCGATCCATGGCTCTCTGGACCGATCAGGACACATCCTGATCGGTCTGGGATGGTGCTGATCGGTCTGTGGACCGATCAGGCCTTAGGCTGATCGGTCCCCAGACCGATCAGCCAACTCTGTGTGAGAGTTGGCCTCGTCTCTGATCGGTCTCCAGACCGATCAGTAACTCTCACAGAAAGCTACTGATCGGTTACTGATCGGTCACCAGATCGATCAGATAACTCAGTGTATCACCAGATCGATCCACTGATCGATCCAGCTCTTGGTTTTTACCCAAACCAAGTCCCAAGCCTTCCAAACCAACATCCGGTCTACCTTGACCTATTGGTACATCATGCTTAGCATCCGGTCACTCCCTTGACCTGCTAGGACTCCCCGCCAAGTATCCGGTCAATCCCTTTGACCCACTCGGACTTTCTCCTTTGTGCCAAGTATCCTGTCACTCCCTTGACCTACTTGGACTTCCCAACACCAGATGTCCGATCATCCTTGATCCATCTGGATTTTTCCTTGCCCGGCTTCACTCACCAGGACTTTCACCTAGCTTCACTTACTAGGATTTTCACCTGGCTTCACTCACCAGGATTTCCCGAATCAGGTCGACTCACCTCGGGTCAACCAGGTCAACCTTGACCAAAGATTACACCCACAATCTCCCAAGTTTGTATTCTGTCAAATATCAGAATACAACTTTTCTATCCTCGTCAAACATCAAAATACAACTTCTCTATTTTTTTGTCAAACATCAAAATATACCTCGAGTCAGGTCAACTCGAGTCGGGTCACCCAGGTCAACCTTGACCTAAGGTTGCACCAACAAGGATCTTATAGACTGCATCTGGAATTGAGTCTTTCTTGAGCACCTGGCAAAGTTATAATGTCTTGGCTTCTAAATGTAACTCTTGCTTTTCTGATTTCCAGTTTATTAATTGCATTTTCTAGTCTCATTCGCATGACATAGGACAGTATAACCTGTATGCTCGATGTTCAGGTTTTTCTAATTCTCTCCTTTCCATATATTTTCTATGGAAAATTTGTGAGAAGATGCGGTGTGGTCCTGAAAGCATATAAATTCTACAGTGGATATAATCACACTCTGTATCCCTTGATGGGCTAGTTATGTCATCAGGCTGAATTGTGAACTCTTACTCCCTAAATTGAATACCAAATAGTTTATTTATTTTGGATACAGTTTGCTAGTTCTGTTATATTCCTTAGTATGAGAAGCTTCGATTTGAATGGATTACCATTATGGAGGGTCACTCAAGGCACACTTGGATTAGGACTTTCAGTAGAGATTTTTAGATCAATTTTGATTTATTGTAGGATGAATCCAAGTTAATTTTAGGTTTGGGTTAATCTTAATTGTGCTTTAATCTTATTTGAGTCTTTCTCATGATTTGGTTTGATTTTGATATTATTAAATTACCTTTTTGTCTTATGAGTATAAGTTTCACTGTGAGTTGAGCTAGATTGCTTTTGTTATTTTGGTGACGTTTCATTGTGGTTGAGCTATATTGTTGTTACTATATTCACATCCAATGGCTTGAATTGTGATCTTGTTTGTATATCCACCCTGTTTGTGATTAAATTTCAAATGGCATGCATTGTCTACAGGAAGAGAATTAAACCATATTGGCAAAATGCTTTTGATTTATTTTTCTCTTTTAGCTTTTTGATGTTGTGAAAACAGGATGTGAATTACATATCCTTTTTAGACTTGAACATCTTGATATCAGTGATATAGGATCTTATACATAAAAAAAACTACTTCTGTTTATCTGATTTAGTTTGTATTGTCAAGGTACTCTGGTATGCTTGAAAAGGAGGTAAAGAACCCGCATATTCCATATAGGTTCTATCAGCTTTGGGAGATGTGATCTCTGCTCTTGCCTCCAAGAACCCACATATTCCATATAGGTTCCTTCTAATGCTCATAGTCATTTGAATGAATTATTGTCAAATAGAGGTACACCAATGTATTTGTTTTCTCGCTACTATTTATGTCCTTATGTCTCATTTTGCTAAATTTTTGTGGAGGGAGTGTTAATATTCATCAAATCTTAATCATCTGACGCATGCATGTCATATGCTTTAATGCACTGTCAGAATTATCCACCTTAAAATTGAGTTAGACAAAATGGTTCACCATCATCATCTGATCAATAACTGAAAGTGGCGTTACTAAAGTTCTAGTGTTATTTGCATACACACACACACACACATATTGTTAATATGGGCAAGCCATTGGCCTTCACTTAAAAAAATATTGGAATAAGTGCATCTGTGCATCTCACATAATAAAACAATCAATTTAAACAATTTCTTTATGATTAAGTAGGCAAATTGCTACTCTCCATTCTACAAATCAAAGTGCAAGCATGGACAGACATATGTAAATGCCATAAATTTTTTTCTCATCAATGTTATATTGAGAACCAGATCAATTACAACATAGAAATTTCTCTGATATGCTAGCTAAAGGATTCGTTTGAAATGCACTCTATAGGGACTGGATTGGTCTTACTTCATCATTTGAATTTGCAAATTTAGCTGGTTTAGTAGAGAAGATCATGTGAACTCCTGGATCTTCTTGGATGCAAGAACTCTCATGAATCAATGAGTTGTTGAAGCTCTGAGCATTTCTATTCACACTTGTGCTAATGGAGGGGACTTCAGTACTTGCCGTTTGAGGTGCATCCATGAGAGCTTTGTCATTGACCTTGCTTCTTGCACTTTAACAGATTATTTCAAATGTGCAGATCAAAGAAGCTGAGCAAACAAGTAAAAATTACCAGCAAAAGGTTACTTATCTCATTTTCAATCTCTATTTGAGTAGAATTTATTGCATCTTTAATCTCCCTTATGTAAGCAACAAACTGCTTTATATCCATATTGACTATTTTATTCTATTCAGGTAAGAGAACTGGAGAATCAATTAAATGGTGAGAGGACAACCAAGAAGGATGTTGCAAAGTTCCCAAAGCCTCCAGTGACTCCTTTAAGATGGAGGCCTCCTTTACAAAGAGTCACCAATCAGTTGTCACCCTCAGGACATCAAACAAGCAGAGGTGCCCATCCAGTAATAGATAAAGAGAATTATCTATTAACAAATAAAACTATTGGGGAAGATTTAGTTAAATCTCTACACAGAGCAACAAGGATAACGTTGGCACCAGTAAGAAGAATATTTGTGTACTATCTATTACCTTTTGATGTTGTAAGAAGAATAGTTATGTGTAATTTGTGGATACTGACTTGATGTGCACAATATCTATTATCTTTTTATGTTGTAAGAAGAATATTTATATGTTGGTTATATGGATATTGACTTGGTGTGTTTAGATACATCAGTGCATTTTTATTTGTGATTTTGTTAGTGAATTAATAATATTAACTTAATTTTATGATTTGCTTGGTGATAATATTGGTTTTTCACTAGTTCGGAAATCGGATTTGTGTCGTTAAACAATATTGATATTACATCGGTTTTCCACCGCTGCAAAATCGGTGTCATTAACTAATATTACATCAGTCGTATACCGCTGCCAAAACTGGTGTTATTAACATATAATATTACATCGATTTTACACCCGATGTCGTTAAGTGATACTACACCGGTTTTAACCCAATGTCTAAAATGGAAGACCTTTTACATCGCCTTCATAGACATCGGTCGAAAATGTAATAGACATCGGTGGAAAACCGATGTCTATGAGGGTTTTTGTTGTAGTGAATCATTTAACCTACTTGGGCTTTCCAACACTAGGTGTCTGGTCAACCGTCACCCACCTGGATCTCTTCGTGCTTGGCTTCACTCACCAGATCTTTCCATCTACCTAGCTTCACTCACTAGGACTTTCACCTAACTTCACTCACTAGAATTTTTCCACTGCCCGGCTTCACTCACCGGGACTTTCACCTGCCCAGCTTCACTCACTAGGTCTTTCACCTGGCTTCACTCACCAGGATTTCCCAATTGCCTAACTTCACTCACTAGGTCTTTCACCTGGCTTCACTCACCAGGATTTCCCAACTACCTAACTTCACTCACTAGGTCTTTCACCTAGCTTCACTCACCAAGATTTCCAACTGTCTGACTTCACTCACCAGGACTTTCACTTGCCTAACCTCCAGTTAGGACTTTCCCAGTCAAGTAACTGGTCAACCATTTGACCTACTTGACTCTTCTTCACATCAGACTAGTCAAACCTTGACCAGAGGGGACTTGCTCCAACAATCTCCCCAATCGGACGATTGCTCAGGCAATCTCCATATATTATCAAACATTGAAACTCAAACATCAAGACTCAAGCTTGAGCCAACTCAAGCTCAGTCAATCTGGTCAACCTTGACCCAGAGATATTGCACCAACAATATCTCTCTTTTTGATGTTTGACAATACCTTTAAGTTAGGCTAATCCCATAGCCTCAATTTTTTTTCATGGCAATGCATGTATGAGGGTTTCCTTCATTCTCTCCCTTTCCAAGAGAGCATTCTCCCCCAAACTTTCCTAGAGGGGCAATAAAGGTCTAACTTAAACCCTACATTCTCCCCCTATTGGCACACATCAAAAACTCTCCCTCTGAAGAGTTACTCAACGTTATTCACAACCTCACATGTTGTTCACAACACTACAATGAAGATCTCATACCCTTCACTGTATCCAATATTCACCCTTGAGCATTAAGCCACGTCACACTGCTCATCCACGAGCATTCATCATTCTAACAATGAAGATCTCATACCCTTCATTGTAGTCAATGCTCAACCTTGAGCAGTAAACCACGTCACACTGCTCATCCACGAGTATTCATCATTTCAATAATGAAGGTCTCATACCCTTCATTATAGTCAATGCTCACCCTTGAGCATTAATCCACTTCATAATGCTCATCCTTGAGCATTCAGAACTTAACAACGAAGATATCCACTCTCTATTATTTTTCAATGCTCAACCTTGAGCATTTACTCTAAAGAAGGTTAACCACCTTCCAAGGTGTTTAAAAAATAATTTTCATGTCCTTAAAAAGTAACTCCCTCTAAAGACATGCTCCAAAATTCTGTCATTGCACCAACAATGACTTAGAATCTCTAAGTTTTTAGGAATCCCAAAACTTGAAGTTTTGAGGTTTAGAATATTCAATAATGAAACCAACCTCATCCTAAACTTCAATCTAGTGGTCCTTAACCATTTCTCCTTGTTTTTATCATGAAAACTACCCTTAAATATATATAAATATATTTCAAGGGGTTTAGGAGTGGTTAAAGGGACTAAAATTGGTTTAAAGTGCTGAAATCAGGCTTTCCTAGCCAAAATCAGCCTTTTCAATCAATTGGGTTGGGACTCAATCTATTGGCACCATTTCAATCGATCCACTGATCGATTCCGCGAGCTTCTGTTCGCGGAGAAAACGCTTGAATCGATCCACTGATCGATCTAGGTAGAAATAAATCGATCGGCTGATCGATTCAGTGAGCTTCTGCTCACGGGAAACTTATCTCAATCGATCAGCTGATCGATTAGGTTTCTGAATTTCTGAAATCAAATTTCAGTTGAAATTCAAAAATGCCCTAAAAATTCTACAAAATTATAAAAATTATGAAAATTCTTATAGACATTATTTAGGGTATACACTATCAAAGAAAAAGAGTTTTCTAAGAAAATACTTCCTATTTTCTTCCAAATTTGTGTCTAACTTTTCAATGATGATTACTATCAAAAGATAGCCTTCACCATGGTTTTCCAAAATACATTTTAAATGATTTTCGAAACCAATTTTCGACCATGTTCTTTGGGCTCAATGCACATGACTTGTACATTAGCTTTCCCAATGATTGGAGTACACATTAACTATGTGTTTTGATAAAATCAAAACTCAAATAGATGTACTAAATCAACATCTTGAGTTTTGTTCATCATCCTAGCATCTCACTTTTATATAATGTGTATTAAAACACATACAAGTCACCTTATAGTCTTTGTGAGATGTAGACTTTGGTTTTACCTTAAACTAGGGATCACGCATATCTATCTAGGTATTTTAGGAATTATGAACATCCACCTACGATGTCACTTGTTAGTAAATGTCATTGTCCTTAATTACAAAGAAACTAAAATGATGTATGATGACTTATGGCATACATTAAAAAGAAATGATTTTCAAAAGAAAATATACTAATGCTACATTATGTATGTATGACATGACATATTATTATTTTTTTTTTCATAATAACCATGAATGCAACATATGATGTCATGATATATGATGGGCAAACAAAGCATGACAATTAACATAAATAAAATATACCTAGATAATCTATCTAAGTATCCTTAATTCCTTAACTAAATTAAAATCGATCCTAGATTTGCCCTCATTTTCTCAAGAAAATGTCAAAACTCAACTTGGCATTTCTTTTGATTTTCTCATTTGTACCACTTAAAATTAAGTCCAATTCTTCAAATTTTGTCACGTTTTACTCTTCCAAAGAGTAACCATTTATCCTCTTCATTTTCAAAGGTTAACAAAAACCTTGAAAATATCTCCAAGTGTCAACTTCATTAAGGTTGGGTTAACCACCTTAACCAATTTAGAGTTGATACTCTCTAAACCCATCTAGGGTGTAGAGAATATACTCCTCGGAACCCAAAACCTATTGACGCTCCTTGGATGTTCTAGGTTATCACTAGGGATAACTTCCCTAGTTGCCTTCCTAATGACCTTTCTAGGTTTCCTGAGAGCCTTGGTCACTTTCTCTAGGTCAACTCTAGTGATAGCTTCTCTTGTGACCTTCTTGGTGACTTTCTTTGACTTCTTAGAAGTCATAGTCATATTTGTTGTTGCAAAGATACTCCTAAGGATAACTTTCCTTGTATCCTTGACTTGACTCCTAGACCTAGGATTGGTTCCATAGGTATATGGAACCCTAAGATATGAAGCTACATCCTTCTTAGCCTTAGGTTTGTATCCCAAACCTCTATGACCATTGGATGACTTTTGATTTTCTAAACCTAGGTTATGCTCTTTTTACCCCTTAAGGATACTTTCCATCATTTTTAGGGTCTTTTCAATTTTGTCAAGCATTGACTTCAAGACTTGATTTTCTTTCCATAAGGCTTATAACTAAGGTCCTTAGTGTTCTTTCCTAGTTTATCTACCTTCCTAACCTTAAGTGAGGTAGTTTTGGCATAAAGAGATACATATTTTTCTTTAATCCTATCATGCCTTCTATTTTTATGATAAATAGCATTAAAATGATATAAAGTTGAACTAACATGCTTTTTACCATAACTTAAAGAAATTGTCTCAACAAATGATACTTTGGGTTTACTCTTACAAGCTCCCCCTTGATTCGTGCTTCCTTCTTTGAGCTTGGTTGGTTTCTTCCCTTTTGGACATTGGCTTCGATAATGTCCATTTGCTTGCACAAGAAACACACAACGTGTTCCTTACTCTTCCTTATCACGGGGCCAACCTTCTTAGACTTCTCCTTAGCCTTGGGTGTCACTTGACCCTTCTTCTTGGTCAATTTGGGGTACTTACTCTTGTAGTGCCCATGTTCCCTATACTCAAAGCAAATAATATGATTTTTATTATTAATTGAACTACTTATACCTTCACATATAGGGATGACACTTGATCCTCCATTTAATGTCTCTTGATTTTTGGAGGATGCCCCATCTTCTTCAATCTAGAGGTGGAGACTTCTTCATCTTCATCTGATACATGGAACAAAGAATATGCTCTCTCTTTACCCTTTTCATTGCATTCCGTTGAGGATGAAGCCTCTTCTTCTTCCTCCGATGTTGAGCATCACTCAACTTCGGGCACCTCTCCTTCTTGATCCAATGAGTTGTCCTCTTTAGATTTTTCTTGAATTGGTGCAGTGGAGGATTCCTCATGAACTTTAGCCAATTTGCTCCATAGCTTCTTGGCATCCTTATATTCTCCAATTTGAGTCAAAATATTGCTTGACAATAAATTAACCAATAGTTTGGTCACTTTATCATTGGCCTAACATCTTTGAATTTGCTCTTGACTCCACTTGCTCTTCTTGAGAATTTTGCCTTTGCTATTTGTTGGAACTTAGAAACCTTCCATTAGAGCAAACCATTGCTCTATGTCCATCATAAGAAAATTTTCAATCCTTGATTTCCAAGAATCGAAGTTCATCGATGTGAATGGTGGAGGCACCCTTGTGTCGAAATCGAGTCCATCTCGGAATTCCATCTTGAAGTTGAGCCTTTTGAAGTCTTTGATGAACTTGCTTCAACTTCTTCTCCCTCTAGCTTGTTTCCCTTTCTGGCGATGATTCCGGTGAAGAGCGGCATTACTCTGATACCACTTGTTAGGGTCAATTTGTAGCTAGAGAGGGGGGGGGGGGGGGTGAATATCTCGTCGTGTTTCGGTTGCTTGCTTTGAAATATGGCTATAAATACAGTTCTGATCCTAGTAGTTTAAAAAAAACACTTGTAAATAATTCTTTTTTTGTTTAGTGGTGTAATCGAGTGTTTTGACTGCTGTAAAAGGCTTCTCCGCCTGAAAGAGATTTAATAGTGAGCTTTCAACGTCTTGGACAAGCAATCCCCTTATTGTAAACCAAGTAAAAGATCTGCCTCTTCTTTCTCTTTGTAATTAGTTTCTTTTTGTACAAGTTTTCTATTAATCAAGTTCAAAGATCGAGAAAGATACTTCTTGTTTTTTTTGTGCAGAGCAATTCACCCCCCTCCCCTTTTTGTCGGCTGCAATGGACCAACACATCACCCACATGAAGAAGTCAGAAAAAGTCAACTATGAAGTTGACTTTTGGAGTCATCAAGAGTTGAGGTGCCTCAGCTGTGTGGAGGCGCCTCGGATGATCAGAATCACTTATGCCAACCACCTCCGATGGAATGAAGGTGGCTCAGATGAACATGAACAATATTTGCGTCACCTCAAGTTGCGCGAGGGTGACTCAAATGAACAGTGTTGAGGCGCTTTCACCCGCTTTAGAGGCGCCTCCAATGCGGCAGAGCCATTGAGTAACCATTGTTATGTGGATAAAACTTTATCCACTTGAAGGTGCCTTGGATGCCTTTGGAGGCGCTTCCAAGCTACGTCAGTGCAACGGTAACTTTTCCTAGGAGGCTATAAAAAGTCCACTGGAGTTAGGAATTATTCATCAATAATTGTATTCATCTTCCTAGCTATTTCTAATCTTTCAAAGACTATTAGAGGCTACTCCGCCTTCATGAAAGAGATTTTTAGTGGAGCTTTCAACTGCCTTGACAACCACCTAGGTTGTAACCAAGTAAAATTCCTTAACCTTCTTACGTTTTGTTATTCTTTCTATGTTAGTTATTTATTTTAATTAATATTGTATTATTGGTAGTTTGGAAAGCAAGAGATTCTTCTAACTCTTTTTCAGGATTATTCACCCTCTCTAGCCGACCTACCTGGATCTACACTCTTCCTGCTCGACTTTCCAAAATAATCATCGAGTCGTCCAATATGTCCCCTGACTCCATGAACCGGGTCATATTCTATTTACTAAATTGCCTCCCTTAATTAGCTCATTCCGTCACACATCGCGACGAATCATCGTGTATATCATCTATAGCATTTGGAATTGAAAATAATAATGTCGGTACAAAATTTGACAAATTAGTAATAAAAGTAGTTAAATTCAATTTACACATATGCATAGAATCAATACACTGAATAATTAAGTAATAAGAAAAATAAATTTTCTTTATTTGAGGAGTTCCAGTTGACTAACACCCTGCACCGGTCGATTGAGAAACTTGATCATAAGCATTAGCTTAGCCCCTTGTCCTCATTAGAATAAATCTAATTGGGATGTCCAATTATTATTATTTAAACTAAGACCATTTAATTCAAACTCGGACATATAGATTAAACCAAGGTTCATTTTATCAATTCTGGCTCATTGGACAATTTGACCCATTTGATCAGATCTAGAAGATCCAGTCCAATAAATCAAACTGGCCCAATTCTTCAATTTTGACAAATTTTGATTAGCCCAAACCTATTGGGTTAAACCATCCCAATTAGACTCAATTTAATCTGATTGAATCAAACTAATCTAATTAAATCACCTAATGATTTGAACCAACCCAAAATCTAAAAGAGTCAATCTGATCTAGTCAAACTAACTAATAATTTCAATCAGAGATCTAATTGGACAAGACTAGTACCTTTGATTATTTAAAATTAAATATTTTCTTAATTGATGAAGGATTGTTAAAATCAAACATTTTCTCATCTCTAAACGTGATTCTATTTGTGACAAAACTCGTGGTCGCTATTTGTGACAAAACTCGTGGTCGCTGACCATGGTTGCCAATCTCTAGTCAACCGAGGCAGTCGTCGACACTCTCCGGCCACGAATACCGGTCGCCAACCATCTAACGTGGTCATCGACGCCCGTGACACTCAATTTTTGTTGCGACAGTCCTAGTGACGAAGAAAATGCAACGCTATCATTTTTTTCCCGACGTGACTACGTGGCCTCTGCCGCATGTGGTCACCAGACCGATTTCTCCTTTGGCAAGTATTACTCGCTCTGATAGCATTGTTACTATAAGAGAATTCGTACGAAATAAAAACTTATAGTACTCTAGGAAAAGAAATTGAAGAAGAACTTGTCGTCGAAGAGTGATTCCAAAGGAATGAATAGCCTTTCACCGTTCACAAATCAAATCCCTCTCGACTTCTTGATGGTAACGTGTGCAATAATCGCTCATTACAAAGGAAGAGAAATGAACAAGCAACACCTATTCTCTCATTAACGTATGCAGTCACTGCACACGTCGAACAATCCAGATACCATCAATACTATTCTTTGAACTCAAAGACAACAAGGAGCACTTGGCGATGAGCATTCAAATTCTACCATATCAATATATAAAATTTAAGTCATATTGTCTATACACTTGTTAGGAAACTATTTATTTTTCTATACCTATAAATAAGGGGTTTATCACACTATACCAATGTTACAATATCAAATGCATACATAATTTAATTCATATTATTGAATTGTCAAAATAACATAGTCTCGAGAGATGTCAATAAAATATTATATTCAACTATATCAAAAATTAAGTTATTTAATAATTGACAGGACTATACTATCTATAATAATAATTTTTTTTGAGAAATATATTATAAATATTTATTATGGTATATTGTTTTCGAATACGATTTTTCCATTATGTTCCTCTTGCCTCTTTAATCATTCATTTATAATAACTTTTTAGTGTCCCCGTATCTTTGTACTGTTAGAACTTGTGCAAATTGAAGGGGGCGATTGCCTTGAATTGATTGTACAGTGTACAAATCAACAACATAATACAAATAATGTCGATTTTATTTGGTTCACAACCTCCAAGATAATTACATCCAAGACTTAGTCCTAATTAACAACTACCGTATTATTATCTTTCTCATTCTCGGATGTCTTTTAAGATGAAGAAATCTCTTACAATATGTTATTGATCAAAATACAAATAAATACAAAGATAAAATCAAAATCAAAATATAATTTAAACTAACAAACTTACTCAAATTGAACTTAGCGATGCTTGTTGTTCATCACAGAAATGCATCAACACTTTGCATCAAAACCTTCAAGAAAAATTTTTTTATCACAGACAAACCTCAAAATCTAATTTTATAAGGTTATTGTTTAGGCTGATTTTTATCTACAAGTGATTGATTTTACTCATCAGTTGATTAATCAACTATAGATTCGAATGTTTCTATGACCCGTGAACAGAATGACTTCATCCACCTCAGCATCAGTCGACTACTTATTACCATCAGCTGACTATTGCCTAATTAGTTGAATCCCATAGTCGAATTTTGAACTCTCTATTTGCTCGAACAGTAACATTAGTCAACTAATACACTCCATCAATCCCACATGAGGTCTTGGGGTCGAAACTCGGCGTGACCGAGCATAACCTCCCCCATGTCTTGGCCATTTGCACTAATGGCTAGTAGTCATCCGTGATTTACCTCCTTCGTGTTGGCTTAGGGACGGGTTGGCGGGGGCGTTGGGGGTGAGCGAATCGCCTTTTGCCACATAATACACTCCATCAATCGACTGATCACAATCAATCAAGTTTTCCAATCGATTTTTGAAGCTTTTGTTCACTGCAATAGTGTCATCAGTCAACTGATTAAACCCATCGATCAGCTGTTACTATAGTAAATTATTGTTCACAATTACTATAGTAAATTATTGGTCACAATACTGCAACAAATTACTGCCCATAGTTATCGTAGCACATTTACTGTTGCAAATCCTACTTTAAATCCTAATTTCGGGGTTTAGAGTACATCAGTTAATCGATACACTTATCAATCAATTATACTCATGATTTAACCTTATCAAAACTAAATTCTCATTTTGTCTAGTATTTGGTTGATCTCAACCTACTAAGACTTCCTTTGCTCAGCATCTAATCAAACCTTTAACCTATCAAAATTTCATCATTGTCTAGCATTCTATCAATCTTGACCTATCAGGATTTCATTATTGTTTGACATCTGATCAACCTTAACCTCTCGAGACTTTATTATTTTCTAGCATCCTATCAACCTTGACTTATCGGGATTTTATTGTTATTTGGCATTCGGTCAACCTTCACATCAGGATTCCGTATTGCCTAACATCCAGTCAACCTTTATTTATCGAGGCTTCATGTCTCAGGTCAACTCCTTGTTGGACTTTCAACCGTCAAGTATTTAATTAATCGTGACCCACTTAAACTTTTTGAAATTTTCTCTTGCCAACTATATATATATATATATATACAGAAGTGTTATGCTGCGGACAAAGCCGTGCGAACCGCTGCGGACTTGCCTTCCTGATCGGTCACCAGTCCGATCAGGGAACCTCCTGATCGGTCTGTAGACCGATCAGAAAATGATCAGTTCCCTGATTGGTCCAGAGACCGGTCAGGAGGTTCCCTGATCGGTCCAGAGACCGATCAGGAGGTTCCCTGATCGGACTGGTGACCGATCAGGAAGGCATGTCCGCAACGGTCCGCTCGGCTTTGTCCGTAGTATAACACCTCTGTATATATATATATATAGTGAGCCCAAGTGGCCTTGACTAACTCATAGTTGTAAGAGATGTTGAGCCCAATTATGACTTTCCTCAACCAAAACCAAGTCAGTTATACTAATTGTGAGGCCACTTTGTTAAATTATTTTACAATAGCTAGCATTTTTTACAATTACTATGAAATTCTCCGCATGGACATCACTAATTAAATCAAGTATTTTTATATTAATAATGTTGGAATTTAAAAATATATTAACTCTTATAATATAATTAGATAAAGTATTGTAAGATATGGAATACTAACTCCTTTTAAATATTAATTCAACAATTAATTTTTTTTTAAAAAAAATAAAAATTATTAAATATTTCAAACTTCCTTTTTTATGACTTAGCTGACTCAGGTATGTGTCATCTGTCGACTGTGACATCATAAGTTATACATCTGATTTAGTCAACAACTGACCAATGTTAAAATAGATACTTTGACATCGCACCTTTTTTTTAAAAAAAAAAATAGTATTCAGCTCATACTATTTATCATATTAATCCCAGAGATAATCAATTGTTTACTGGTTAAAATAATTTGAGAAATACAGAAATGTCCTAGGTATCACAAGTAGTTCGACAATCACACGAATGTATATTTCTTATACCATCGCATTATGCATAGTTTGAACAGCACGAATGTATATTTCTTATACCATCGCATTATGCCTTGGGGATTAGTTTGATGTCATTTTTATAGTAAAAGATGATAAATTTTATTCTGGAGGCCTATTCAGAACTGTCCGGGTAAGTTATGTCGGCCAGCTGTATATATATCGTATATTTCTTCTGAACCCACAACACTTGTATTGACTGTCGGTCTTGTTTTGAGATAGCTAAAGTGCATGCATACGCGTGGTGATGCGTCCATCACGCGTAGACATTGATAATTCTCACCTTCCTAGGAGAGTGCTCGAGCCTCTTGCGCACCACGCACATGCACATCACAAGCCACATCCACTTAACGCCACAACACATCATTAAACAAAACCAAATAAGGGGCAATTTAACAAACAGGCACACGTAACTATATATATATATACCTCCATTTTATTTTATTTTATTTTTGAAAAAAAAATGTCCATTTGAATTTCTGTTAATTTGGGGAGGATTTTAATTGTTGCCCTAAAAATAATTGAAAAACTGTGTCGTCGATGCATGCGAAATTGCCATCGGCAGCTGCAAAGTCACAGTTGGCTCCGTTTTGTAACAACCCTCTCGATCTTGATTTCATGACACGGAGGCCACGGCCGATTGTTACGGTCACCTAGCTAGTCATGGCTCGACCGTGATTTCATAGCTAGCGGTCGCAATCGATTTTGCCGCGGCCGACAATTGATAGTTGCGGCCATTAGCTAGTTAGTCCCCACTGCCGGCGGGAATTCCATGTCGGTATTGACCTCATCATGGCTGGGTTGGGACCAAGCTACAAAATCGCAGTCTGGTGTATCCAGTTCATAATTTTGCACCGATATCTTTTTCTATTTTATAAATTTAATAAAGTGTATTTCTTGTTGAATACAAGTGATGCTATATTCAACTATTAGCATATCATCATATAATGATAAAATATAATAATAAAATGATAAATTTTACTTTTTTTCTTTTCTAAGATAAATACAATGATCCTCATTGATTATTTTGAAATCATAAAACAAAATAACTTTATTAAACCTCATGTTTCATTGTTTTGACGCTTACTTTAGCTCATATATAAACTTCCTAAGTCTACATACTCTATTCTCTTAGCCTTCAGCAATGTAACTTTCTGGTTGTACCATATATATTTCTTCGTCAAGATTACCATTAAGGAAAGTCGTTTTTACATCCAATTGATATAATTCCATGTCAAATTGTGCTACTATAGCTAGGATGACACGTATTGACACAAATTTCACAACTAAGGAGAATATCTCTTCAAAGTCAATACCCTCAATTTAGGTATTTCCTTTTGTAACTAATCAAGCTTTGTATTGATTAATCGATTCATCTTCTTTCCTCTTTATTTTGAAAATCCATTTATTCCCAATAGCCCTTCGGCCCGGAGAAAGATCGACTAAATCCCAAACTTGATTCTTTCTCATTGACTTCATTTCCTCATCCATTGCAATTTTCCATTTCTCTTACTGAGCTTCTCAAAGCTTCTTCAACTGTTCGAGGTTCCTCATCGTCAATTGGGAGAATCATCAATGCCTCATTCTCAATATCAAACCTTCTCCAAGAATAATCTGACGACTACTTTTTCGTAGGTTAGATTGTTGAGAAACTGACTCATTCAGTGACAAATTACTCCCGCTAGGTTGACTAGATTCAGGCATCTCCGGATTTGTTGATAAAGGAAGATAATCCTCCTCCTCTATCTCATATAGAGGAATTGTCTTATCAACTTCACCTCTTATTGGTAACTCAGTTTCAAGAAAAGTAGTATCTTTTGACTCTATTTCAGAGATAGTTCCATCTTGTCGCTCACCAATAAAAATATAACCCTTAGAAGTCTCAGAATACCTTATAAAGATACACCTCTTACCTTTGGGTCATAATTTTCCATGTTCGTGAGTCTTATCATGAACGTAGGCAGCTAGCCCCTAAGATCTCAGATTACTTAAAGTCGGCTTTCTGCCTGTCCAACGTTCATATGGGGTAGATGGAACTGACTTTGAAGACACTTTGTTAAGTATATAGGCTGCAACTAATAATGCATCTCCCCAATAGGAGATTGGCAAGTTAGCCTACGCCATCATAGACCTAACCATTTCAAGAAGAGTCATATTTCTTCTTTCAGCAACCACATTTTATTGTGGAGTTCTAGGGATTATTTTATTTTACTAAAATAAAAATAAGTATTTTAGAAAAGAAATATGTCTTTTGATAAATATATAATTATGATATATTGTAAAAATAAAACCTTAAATGATAAACCCGCGAGCCTAAATAAATAAATAAATATATATATATATATATATATATATATATATATATATATATATATATATATATATATATATATATATATATAAAATACACACACTAGCAAATCCATTGATTTGCACACGAAGATTTATCGTTTGTGAAGGAGATGGCGGCTAAAGATAGTATTAATCCCAAAACTGTCACAAAACATTAAACATGATGATTATATAGACGTAATACCTCAATTGCAAGACAAAATATCTTAAATACCAAAAATATTAAAATTACTAAAAATAGTAAAAATGATATTCAAAGGTTCTAAAAAGGGCCTAGATAGTTTTTTTTAGGCTCAAAACTTAGCGGTTATGGATTCCCTGGTAACAAACGAAGATATCTAAATTCTACATATGAGAACTTAGACAGAGTCTGATTCTAAGTCCCAAGTTAAAGGTTATGGTATCTGAAAGATTGCTTTGTCAAACCCGCATCATTCTCTCCATGGTGAAGAAAATTCGCCCTCGAATTGTCAACCACTTCATCTTAAGAAGAATCACCATGGGAGGGAATCAAATGCTTCACATTAAAAATATCGGCAGTACAAATATGATTAGACAGCTTTAAACGATAAGTATTGGGGTTTTTCTTCTTAATAATCTTGATCGGCCCAATTTTTTTGGCTAATAATTTATTGTAATCCACAACGACAAAATGATTCTTCGTTAAAACTACCCATACAAAGTCACCAATATCAAACTCTAAGTGTCGCCGCTTTTGGTCTACTCTATCTTTGTACTTGAAATTAGAGATGGATAAATGATCGTGTACCGTTTTATGGATTTCCTGCAAGCAATCCATGAAGTCAGCTATCCTACTTATATACTGGACTTGTACTAAGCAATGTTAACAAATCTAGTGGACCACGAGGCTTTGCTGAATAAACCACATGGAATGAACTAAAATTAGTACTATGATTCACAACATGGTTGTGAGCAAATTCCATCTGACATAGCTTTTGGTCTCAACTCTTTATATGATCTCCTATTAAGCAGAGCAGTAAGTTTTCGAGTGACCCATTAACAACCTCCGTCAGCCCTTCTATCTGAGGATAATATGCACCATTAAAATTCAACTGTGCATTAACCATCTTCCATAAGCTATGCCAAAAATGACTAAGAATACGAGTGTCCCGATCTGAAATAATGGATGTCGGCAATCCATGAATATGGTAGATATCTTGAAAGAACGGTTGTGCAACTATAACAACATATGTAGTTTTCTTGCAAGGAATAAAATGAAACATCTTAGAAAATCTATCAACAACAACAAAGATGAAATCACTACCTCATTGGGTAGGCGGCAAATCGAGAACAAAATCCATGCTAATATCAGCCTAAGATCGAGAAGGGATTGACAAAGGCATGTACAATCCTATATTAGTGGCCACCCCTTTAGAAACTTGACAAATTTTGTATCGCTATACATGCTTCTCGACTTCCCGCCACAATGAAGGCCAAAAGTAGAAAGTTTGAACCAACTGCAACATTCTGGCTTAGCCAACATGCTCATTACTATGTAACTCCCTGATTATTTGTAAGCGAAGACTACAATCTGGAATACATAATTGATTACCTTTAAACAAAAATCCATCATGTAGTAAAAATTCTATTTTCTTCCCAACCTGTATATCTTGCAGTATCACCGAAAAGTTAGGATCATCAGCAAACAAATCACGAAAAGAGTCAAAACCTGGTACGTCAACCCACATAGTAACCAATAAGTTGCTTTTACGACTCAAAGCAACTGCCACCCATTTAGCAACCCTTTCTTTATGTCTAACAACATAGGTGAACTGTTCTAAATAAACAACCCACCTCACATGTCGGGGCAATACTTTGCTTTGATGGTGTAGGTGTCTCAATGAAGCATGATCAATATACAAAATAAATTCCCTGTGAAATAAATAATGATGCCAATATCTCACTACTTGCATGACAACATAAAACTATTGGACCAGGTAGACTGACTGAAGAGGATTGAGTTGCCTGAAACACTAAAACAAAACACCTTTCTCCTCTTTCAACTTAGATTAGCAGCAATAGCAAAAAAATAAACAATGTGAAACTAAAAGAAAGAGACTCGGAATTTACTTGGTTACAACCGGGATGATTGTTAATCCAGGGCAGATAAAAGCTCACTAAGAATCTCCTTCGGTGAAGGCAGAGAACCCTCTTACACACACTAACAGCTCAGACTATTGTTAGGAAATAAATACTCAAGTTGTTACATCTTTCCTAGGTCCAAGGGTCTTTTTATAGCCCTTGGAAAAATTTATTCACAGGTTGAAGGTGCCTTCCATAGGGCTGGAAGGTGCCTCCAGCGAGGCGCTGGTGGATAAAATTTTATCCACTTCAACGGCTCGAACCAGTGTGGCCGAAGGCGCCTTCCATAGCCATGGTAGACACCTTCCATGATGAGTTGAAGGTGCTTTCTATGCATAAAGAAGGCGCCTTCCATGAAGGCTTGAAGGTGCCTTGCATGCACAATGAAGGCGTCTTCCAGCAGAAGGCTTCAACTTCTTTTTCTCTTCCTCTCGCTCTTCCGTTTGAGTGATTTCGACCAACCGAAATAATGCTCACCCAAAATCAATTTCGGCCTTCTCCTCGACCAACCTTCCTCCCCAGCTTCTCGTCCCTCGGACCGTCGTCGCGTCCTTCTCGTCCATTAGTGTACTCTTCCTCAGCATCTCGTCCCTCAGACGCACCGAGCCCATCGGTTCTCTCCCGTGCCGTCCTTCTTGCTAGCTTCGTCTTTCGCTCGACTTCCTATACTCCTAAGATCCTGCACACTTAGACACAGGAATCAGACCATAACAGGACCTAACCTAACTTAGTTGATCATACCAAAAATAACCTTGGGGTTCCAACAAAAACTCAACGTCATAAGTACTATAGTTCAGTCTTGCTTTTAATAACTTTTCACTGAAAAATACTATAGGTCGAGTGTTTTAACTGAGTATTGCGCCAAATACCAACTTTAGAAGCATTCATGTGTAACTCGAAAGACTGAGAAAAATTTGGGAGAAATAAGATTTGTGTCGTTGTGAGTCATTCTTTAATCAATCGGAAAATCGAATCTGCCTCCCTCAAATTGACTACCCTTCATGTAATATGCTATAGGAGCCATATAATGCTAAAAGAAGTAATGAAGTGTCTGTAGAACGAGGTCAAACCGTGAAAACTCCTTGCTTCTATTAAGGTCATCAGTAGAGGCCAGTCTTTCACTACTTGTACCTTCGATTCATCAACTTCCAAACCTACTCTTGAGATCACATAACCAAAAAATAACACCTTGGGAGTCATAAACACACACTTCTTCATATCAATATAAAACTTCTCTCTACACAACACAATAAAAACCTCCCTCATATGTAGAAAATGTTGTTAAGGGGTCACACTATATCATAATATCATCAAAATACACCACAATAAACCTCCCAATAAATGACTGCAACAATTGATTCATCACTCGCATGAAAGTACTAGCTAGGGGCATTAGACAACCCAAAAGACATCAGTAGTTATTCATACAAATCTTTTTTAGTTTTAAAAGTCGTCTTCCATTCATCCCCATGCCTGATATGAATTTAATAGTATCGACTCTTCAAATCCAATTTAGTATACACAACATATTTACTAGTTTAGTCAAGCAAGTTATCTAATTGAAGAATGGGAAAACAGTACTTGACTGTGATTTTATTGATGACCCTGTTGTCCACACACATATATCAAGAGTCATCCTTCTTTTGTATTAGAAGGACAGGTACAACACGGGGGCTCATGCTCTCTCTGATATAGCCCTTAACTAGTAATTTTTCAACCTATCGCCTCAACTCCTCATGCTTGGGCAAAGTCATCCTGTAATATGCTTTGTTTGATAGTGTCGCTCTAGCCTCTAACTCAATATGATGTTGAATATCGCCCAAAGGAGACACTTAGCTAGGTAGCTCTTTGGGGAAAAAGCTCACAAAATTCGACAATGAGTGGAGCCACGGATTTTAGAATAGTGTTGGATTCAGACACTTCCTTTCCCATCAACATATACCCCTTTTTTTGCTTACAACAACTCCTCGTTAAATTGAGCCTAAGACAATAAAATCGTGGCTTCACCTATAGGTTTGGGTTGTTCTACTGACTATCTATAAGGTAGGAGCACAATTTTAATTTTCTCAAACACAAAACTGTAAGTATTGGCTCGCGTATCATGATTCACATCTCTATCCTACTATTATGGTCGATCTAAAAACAAGTAGCAAGTATCCATCACTACTGTATCACACCAAACATCATTCTTATATTTCAGACCGATAGAAAATGAGACTAGAGCCCTCTTAGATATTGATACTTCACCATTCTTGTTAAGCCATGCTAATTTATAGGGTTTAAGTCTTTAAGATGACTCTCAATCTTAATATTTAGTTTCTATACAACTTCCATAGACACAATATTTTCACAGCTTCCTACATCGATCACAAAACAACATAACTTGCCCATGATGGTATAAGTCGACTGATAGATATTACTTCTAGTCAATCATCGTCCGCTACTGCCTTTGGTGTTAAATAACAAAGTTGAACCACCAGTGCAATCATGACATCTCCTCCTACCAGTATTTCATTTATGACCTCGTCGTCGTCCCCTCGGGATGGTCCAGTGGTTAGCGCATGAGGTGTTGCCACCATGAGGTCTGGGGTTCAAATCTCAGCAAAGCCGAGGTAAATGTCTCTCTTATGTTCTAGTCACTATTCCAAAGGCTAGTAGCCGCCCGTGATTTTCCTCCTTCATGTTGACCCTGAGACATGTTGGCAGGGGCACTGGGGGTGAGCGTATTCTCTTGCCACCATTTATGACCTTGTCGTCATATACTAGGTCTCTTGTGATCTCTTCTGCTTCCTCTTCATAATCTTTATAGTCAACAAATAATGCTTTCTTTCTTGGAACTTTCTTACACTTTTATTGCTTGTGTCCTATCTCTTAATAATTAAAACACTTTAGACTGTCATTTTTGTCACTTCCTCTATTAAATTGCCCAATGCCTTTATTTACTCCCATACCACTGTTACTAACAATATTCACTATACTCGAACCCCGCTAGTGGCATTCGTATGGAAAATATGCCCTTAGTGTGCAGCAGATACAGAAACAGGGTCAAAGAAATTAAAAATATCTTAGATCAGAATTTCAAACCCCCGATATACCATGCCACCAACTGATCTTCCATCTCATGAATTTCGTTCTTTGTAATTAATTGAAAAAAATATCACAGGTATATTCTTCCACTAACCGAGTGCCTTGCTTCAGATTCTGCAACCTTTGATACATCAATCACTAGAAATTATATGGCAAAAAGGTTTCTCGCATAAGTTCTTCATCTTCTTCCAGTTGATAATTTTTGTCTTACCCAATTTGTTTCAGTCAATTTTAGTTGTTGCCACCATGCAGTCACTTTTCTACGCAATCTAATAACGACCAAGGGCGCACACTTGTCTTCAGACACCTTTTTAAAATCTAGGGGTTCCTTCATAGATGTTAGCTAATCCAGGAACTCCTCAGGTTGCAAGTTGCCATGAATTTCAGAGATTTTCATTCTCATCCCCATCTCCTAGCACTTACGATGGTTCTCTACTATTTCTATGTGTCACATGTGGGTAACCACCTCTTCAGAAACATCCTCCTCCTGTCTGTCACTCATTTCAACGTTTGAGTTTGTCTGATGATGACATTGGACCGTATTTCTTCTATTTAGGTTTTCAAACATCGCCGCCATCATTTGCATAGCCCCTTCCATTCGTTCCATCTGGTCATCCATAAGTTGAACTCGCTGCTCCATATCTTGTTCGTACAAGTTGTTGACATTGTCAACATGCTATTGTATCCTCGGCAGCATGATTTCATAAGATCTTTTTTGACTCTGATACTAATTGACGTAGTAAACAATTATCGAATCTGTTAATTTACATGCGAGTACCGAAAGTGACATTCTAATCTTTATTGATTCAATGGAATACCAAGAAAAAATAAAATTGATTGTTCCTAAAGAAGAAGATGATGACTAAAACAATATTAATCACAAAACTGTCTCAAAATATTAAATAGGATGCCTATATAGACCTAATTCTCTAATTGCAAGATAATAATACTGATGTGTACAATACACAAATGTACGGTTGTCATCAAGTAATAAAAGATATCGAACCCACAAGGATTGTATATAAGCACTAGGCAGGGCTGACCCTGAGGCATGTCACCAAGGGCGACGGCCCAGGACCCCCGATTTTTGGGGGCCCTAAATTCTATATATATATTAGTTTAATAAAAATTAAAAAATTATATTTTATTAGCTTGTTTTAATAAAGGTTAAAAAGATTAAATTATATATATATAGTCAGAATCTTTTTAATAAACGTTGAATATATGTTATTAAAATTTAAGAAAATACTTTTAAAAAAAATGAAAGGAAAAAAGGAATGGCCGAATGGGTAGCAAGTTTCTTTTCCAAGACAAATTTTCCTTTCCAAGGCATCACAGTAATGTTGAACGTTTTTTACTTTGAACCATTGAAGTAGCACACCTAACACCTTCGATCCTTGCTTTGAACGTTTGAAGCAGCAACTTTGATCCTTGCTTGAACCTTTGAAGCAGCAATAAAGGTGCTGTGAAAAAAAAATGAAGGAAGCTCCGGTTCCGATATTGTCTCTCGTTTTCTCTTTTTCTTTCTTTTATCCTTTTCGCACTATTGTTTTGCAAAACTTTTCTTTCTGTTTTCTTGATCGATCATAGTCATGTGATTTTATCCTTGCAACTGCAAGTCCACACGCTGCAGTTTGTAGCCTGTAGAAGTCGGTGATATTCTTGATCAAGAAAGCTGTCGATTTTGAAGTTGGAGAGTTACCGAGCACAATTTCATCTGGGAAAAATCAGTTTGGATTTGCACTTGAAAAGTAAAAACCGTCAGCTTTTGAATCTGATCAGTGATTGTGTCAACAGGATTTGCAATCAAATTCCAGTCTCATCGACTCATCGTAGCAAGTAAAAATTGCTTTGCAATCTGGTGCAAGTAGTTTATGATTGCATATGGTTTTAGTTCTAGTATCTTGATTCTGAACGCCATATCTTATCCTCAGATTCATACAAGAAAAGTAATGCCTAGAGTGTGATTTTTCTTAGAATTTGCATACTTGTCACAGTCAGAACCTATCTCAAGAATACACTTTTTTTTCCTTTTGCAAGTTCTTGCATCATGATTTCTGATATCTAACTTTTTCGGACAAACATTAATCCGAGTAAAATTAGTTTGGGGCACAAAAATTCTTTGTTCAATTGTCAGTCGAAAAGTGGAAGTGATGGCTCATTAAATTCATCCTCCTTATTAGCTAATGGTCTTGTTTTGGGAGAAATGGGTATTTTAGGCATGAGTCTATTTCCCAGTTTGTCTTGGTTAAGAGTTGAGACCTTTTTAAAAATGACACTAATCCCTTGTAATCCCTTTGTCTTGGTGTTATATCATGCAGTGTACCTGATCTTATAATAAAATGACTGAGTATTTTTTTTGGTTGTTGCGACTTCTAACATCTGTTTCACTCTTGTAATTTCAATTATTTTAAGCACTATCATACTTAGTAAAAGGTGCTTGCAATGAACCTGATCTGATCAGTGATCGTGTCAACAGGATTTAGAGGCCATTTTTGGGAATTTTCAGCCACATTAGAGGTGATTTACTGATTTTCTTTCTCCCTTTCATAGCTTTTGACTTTGATTTCTAGATGGTCGAGTCAGTGACTCATGTTTGAGTTCCTCTAGGGAAGAAGTGTTTGGATTTATGCTCGAAGAGTAAAACTGTTGCCGTGTTACGAGTTCCATCTCTCAGTGATCTTTGCCTTAGATCTGTTGTTCAGCTGGAAATTATTGCAAAAGTGGCATCTATCGATTGATTCAAGCACAAACCAGGTTTTATTGCTCTTTTACTATTATTTTCACTACTTGTCTTTATTTCGTTGCTACTTGCTAGCTTTGTTTCTAGTTTTGTATGTTTTATTTTTACACTTAAAATTTGTATTACAAGCATGTTTTCAAAGAAATATCTATCTGGGAGTCAGAAAAGAAATAAAAGAAAAAGAGTAGAAGAGATTATTAAAACTCAGAAAGGTGCTCTTCATAAATTTTTTAAAAATAGCACTTCAATTGAAGATTCAGTTGATGAATTACAAAAAGAAAATCAAGAACTAAATGATTGTGCAATAGATGAGCAACAACTAAGTAATCAAGAAGAACTAAATGATTATGCAACAAATGAGCAACAACTGGGTAATCAAGAAGAACTTAATAATCATACAATCAATGAGCAGAAAGAATTGATAGAAAATGATGACAATAATCATACAATGAATGAGCAAGAAGAATTGAAAGAAAATGATGATAATGATTTGAATGTAGAAGTTGGTAATATAATTGAGAATGAAAATGAGTTAGAGAAAACTGGTCATGTTTTGGATATAAATGATCCAAGATCTTGGGATAACATTGATAATAAAACAAGAGATCTTTTGGTAGAGAAAGTAATCTTAAGTTTACTATAGATGAGTTTTCGAGACATTTTTCATATTCTTATTACACAAGAAAATTACAAAATGGAGAGAATCAAGATAGAAAATGGCTTGTACACTCGAAAGATGCAAACAAAGTATATTGTTTTTGTTGCAAATTGTTTAAATCAGTGAAAAATAAAAGTTTGTTGGCAAATGAAGGTTTGAATGATTGGAAACGTTTAAGTGATAGACTTAGACAACATGAGAATGGTATTGAGCATATTACTAACATGAGAACTTGGATTAATTTGGAAATTAGATTGAAAAAGAATGAAACAATTGACAAAGAGATCCAAGTGCAAATTAAGAAAGAGAAAGAACATTGGAGACTTGTTTTAGCTAGGATTATTTCTGTTGTGAAATGTCTTGCTAAACGTAATTTGGCTTTTCGTGGGGATAATGAAAAAATTTACCAAAGTAGTAATAGTAAATTTTTGGGGCTACTTGAATTAATTGCATAATTTGATTTGGTAATGCAAGAGCATTTTAGACGCATTCAAAATAATGAGATTCATTATCATTACCTTAGTCATAAGATTCAAAATGAGTTGATTTTTATATTAGGTTCTAAAGTCAGAAGTACTATAATTGAAAAAATAAAAGAGACAAAATCTTTTTCAGTGATACTTGATTGTACTTCAGATGCAAGTCACCATCAGCAAATGACTTTGATAATTCGATGTATGGATGTCTTAGCTTATCCTATAAAGGTAAATGAGTATTTTATAGAGTTTTTAAAAGTGGATGATACATCTGGATTAGGACTTTTTAATGAATTACAATATGTTTTTGAAATCCTCGGACTTGATATTGATAATGTGAGGGGACAAGGTTATGATAATGGTTCTAATATGAAAGGTAAAAATCAAGGTGTACAAAAGAGATTTCTTGAAATAAATCCAAGTGCATTTTATATGCCATGTGCTTGTTAATTTAACAATTTGTGATATGGCAAATTCTTGTGTTAAGGCTGTGTCATTTTTTGGAGTTGTGTAGCGCATGTATACTTTATTTGCTAGTTCTACAAAAAGGTGGAAGATTTTACAAGATCATGTTCATCAATTAACTCTAAAGTCATTGTCAACAATAAGATGAGAAAGTCATGTTAATAGTATCACAACCATAATAACTCAGCCAAATGAGATAAGAGAAGCTTTATATGAATTATCGAAAGTTAGTGAAGATGCTAAGACTAGGAGTGAGGCTGAATCTTTAGTAACACATGAACTTGAAAGTTTTGAATTTTTGTTGGGCATGACTATATGGCATAACATTTGAAAAAAAATTGAATTGATAAGTAAAAAGTTGCAATCTAAAGATATGCAAATTGATATTGCAATAAAGATTTTGAGAGGATTAATTTCTTATTTTGAAAGGTATAGGGAGGAAGTTTCCAATCTGCTATGACATTATCAAAAGAGATTGCATCTAAAATGAAAATTGATCCTATTTTTCCTCAAAAACGTACAATTCATAGAAAGAAACAATTCGATGAAAATTATCATGAAGAGATTTCACAATTTGCTGAAGAATCTTTTAGGATTAATTATTTTATTATTGTTGTTGATATTGCTATTTCCTCTTTAAAAAGTATATTTGAACAATTAGAAATCTTTGAAAACATTTTTGGTTTTCTATTCAATCCTAAAAAATTTCTTTCAATGAATGATAATAGATTGTATGAGTGTTGTAATAATCTTCAAGTTGCTCTAAAATATAATGACAAGTCTGATATTGATGCTGATGATTTATTTTCTGAATTGCAAGTGCTACAAAATGTGTTTACCAACAAAAATAAAGTCAGCTTTTGAAGTTCTTGAGTTTGTAAAAGTCTTGTATTGTTTTCCTAATATTTTCATTGCTTATAGAGTTTTGTTAACTATACTCATTACTGTAGCATCAGCAGAAAGAAGTTTTTCTAAACTAAAATTGATAAAATCTCACTTGCGTTCAACTATGTCTCAAGACAGATTAAATGACTTGGCAATTTTATACATTGAAAATGAGGTGTTAGAAAAACTTGATTTGGAAGACCTTATTGATGATTTTGCTTCCCAAAATACTAGAAGATCTAGATTTTTTCAATGATTATTTGATACTTGTTTTGTTTTTGTATTTGCAGGGACTGCACCTTTAAAGAAACTTGGGAAATATATTTTGTATGGTGTTGTATTTTTTGGAGAATCTTGAGAAATATATTTTGTATGGAGTTCGTCATATTTTAAATAAAATATATTATTTTTTAAGTTTTATTATTAAACTCTATTCAAATTTTGTGTTAGCAAAAAAATATTATAGGGCCTCTTTTTCTCTTTTCGCCAAGGGCCCCTAAATGTCAGGGTCGGCCCTGCTCTACAGTCAATCACAGTGAATTAGCTAAACACTTAAAATGAGTTCCCCAATAACAAACATGAATCTCTAAATTCTACGGGTGTAAATCTAGATAAAAGCTTGATTCCGAATCCTGATTCAAAAGTTATAACCTCCGAAAATTTGATATATCGAATCTGTATCAACAACACATAGACACCTACTAATATCGTAAATTAACTCATTTAGAAAAATTGGGGTTTAGGATTTATAATTTTAGTGTTTAGGATGAAATTTGGTCCAAATTTGATTTTTAATTATCCTTTATGTATTCATGAATTGCCCATAGTGGATAGGATAACATATGTATAGAGGTGTTACGCTATGCATTATTCTATCCACGCTTGTCATCTTCTACATCGACATCTCTTCCAGCGCTTGTTGGTGCAACCTTAGGTCAAGGTTGACCTGACTCGAGTTGACCTGACTCGAGTTGTATTTTGATGTTTGACTTAGGAAGATTGTTGGTGCAACCTTAGGTCAAGGTTGACCTAGTTGAGTTGTATTTTGATGTTTGACACTCGTGGAAGAGTTGTATTCTTGATATGGGACAAGAATAGATGTTTGGGAGATTATTGGTGCAACCGTAGGTCAAGGTTGACCTGGTTGACCTGATTCGGGAAAGAGTCCAAGTATGGAGACTTGGCAACGGAAAAGTCCAAGCAGGGAACTTGGCACTGGAAAAGTCCAAGCAGGGAGCTTGGCACGCGAAAAGTCCAAGTGTGGAGACTTGTCACGGGAAAAGTCCAAGTATGGAGACTTGGCACTGGAAAAGTCCAAGTATGGAGACTTGGCACGGAGAAGTCCAAGCAGGGAGCTTGGCACGAGGGAAAGTCTTAACTGGAATGTTAGGCAGGTGGAAAGTCCTGGTGAGTGAAGCCAGGCAGTGGGAAAGTCCTAACAGGGATGTTAGGCAGTGTGGAAAGTCCTGGTGAGTGAAGCCAGGCAGTGGGAAAGTCCTAACTGGGATGTTAGGCAGTTGGAAAGTCCTGGTGAGTGAAGCCGGGCTGAGAAAGTCCTAACGGGATGTTAGGCGGTTGGAAATCGGTGGGTGAAGCCGGTGAAAGTCCGGGTGAGTGAAGCCAAGCAGGAAAATCCAGATGGATCGGGGATGATCGGACATCCGGTGTTGAGGAATTCAAGTAGGTCAAAGAGATTGACCGGACATGGGAATTCTAGCAGTCAAGGGAGTGACCGGATGCTAGGAATGAAGTACCAACAGTCGAGGTTGACCGAATGTTGGTTTGGAAGGCTTGGGACTTGGTTTGGGCAAAACCAATCACTAGTATCCTGATCGGTCCGGTGACCGATCGACGCTACTCTGGATCGATCATGCTCTGCTCGATCGAAGGTGATCGTAGCCGCGAGAAAGACGCCTGATCGGTCCGTGGACCGATCAGAGCCTGATCGGTCGTGGCGACCGATCAAGAGACGATGTCGCGGAAGGAAGAGCTTCAAAGCCAAGAGTTGGGATCGGTCGTGGACCGATCCAGGTCGATCGGTCCACGATCGATCGTAGTACGCAATGTTTCGTACCGATCGGTCGGGGACCGATCAGCGCAGGCCTGATCGGTCGGGACCGATCAGTAGGCCTGATCGGTCCACGATCGATCGGGGTTCTAGCTGCTGCAACGCAACGCTAGTTTCTTCATTGCTTCGTCTTCGCGGTATAAAGGAGACGAGGGCATCTTCGTGTTGTAGCTTCTTCCTCTTCTCTTCGCTTAGTGCTGCTGGTGCTTGAGCTTTGTTGAGCTCTTCTTCGCAAGCTTCGTGAGCTTCTTCCTTCTGGGACTCCGATTGTGGTTGGCGTCCGAGAAGTTGCTTCTTCAACAATGACAAGAAGGCAAGGTTGCTTACATTTCGTGTATTTACTTCTTGCTTCTCTTGTATTTGTACTCCTTATCTTGCTGTTGCAAGAAGTAGTTGTGGCGAGGTTTCTCCACCCATAAGGAGCTCATATTTAGCCGGTTCTCCGGGGACTCATCCACCGACGGATTGGTAGGCTTCGTCCACCTTACGGACACGCCGAGGAGTAGGAGTTCATCTCCGAACCTCGTTACATCGGTTTGTTTTTCTTCTCCTTAGTTTCTTCCTTGTATTTCCGCTGCGACTAACCCTAACTGTAGGAAGAACGCGAGAATTTGGGGCGGCTATTCACACCCCCCTCTCTAGCCGAGTACGAACGATCCCAACAGCGCTTGTCATCTTCTTCGTCGACATCTCTTCCAGCGTTGTATCTTCTTCGTGTGTCCAGAAATTCAACAATGTATGGTTAGAATTTATTTTTTCTATCAAATTTCTTTCTATATGCTTATCTTCCAATGGTTGTTGCAAGATTAGTGACTTTTAACGTCGAATAATATTCTGCTCGGTAAACTCGACTTTTAACAAGCCTAATTTACAACATTCGTGACTTTATACAAACAATGCTGCTACAGACACAACTCACCTCGTATTGAGAAAAAAAAAACTAAAATTCAAAATACATAGCAAAAACTCTAATCCGCTGACATCCCTCTTCGAATAGCCGTTCATAAAATTATCAGATGAAGAACTGTATTATCATAAAATACATAGTAGTTTTTTTCTTGGATTTCAGTATTGTTTTTATCTTCAAATCTGTTTATTAGTACTCATGCTTTGAAGGTCTCTTATAGTTTGTGGTCAAAGTGTCTTTATGTATGGATAAAAATATGAAGGTCTCTTCAAATCTGTTAAATTTTTTTCCATAGTCTTTGGTATCCAAAACATACTAGTGTGTTGAGAGGAGTTATCGTTGGGATGAGGAAAATATTTACATGATCACCAATTGTAGATTTATCTCAGTTTCAAGAATTTCATTGAATATGCTTAATTTGAACCAACAGAAACCACTTGTACACTATATTGTGGCATAGAAACATGAATCGTAAATTAGAAAAAATTATCAATATCATCTTTTTAGTTTTATCATTCCCCTATCCAAGCTCCATTGTTGATTGTACTTCCTCATTTATTTTTTTGGTTGTTGTTTTATTTTGTTAGTTTGGAAATGGAAAATCAAGACAATAGAAACAAAGGAGTCATGTCAAATCCAACTTTGAGTAAGAATACAAGTAAAATTTCAACTAAAACAAATCAACAAAGTGAAGGGCGTTCAAATGCAAGATGGACTACATTTCTATCCCTAAAATTTGTTGATTTGTGTGAAGAAGAAATTTTACTAGGCAATCGACCAAACAGTCACTTTAATACGAATGGATGGAAAAACTTAGTGAGAAAATTTAATGATGCAACTGGACAAAATTATGTATACAAGCAGCTTCGAAACCATTGGGATTCCATGAAGAAGGAGTGGTTATTATTCAAGAAGTTGATGCACATGGAAACTAGAGTTGGTTGGAATCTTACAAATAATTCACTCAATGCTTCCGATGAATGGTGGGAGACAAAACTTAGGGTAATGTTTCTAATTTTATTTGCATAAAAAATTTTATTCGTTCATTGATAATAATATACTTTATTATTGCAAGAAAATGGAGAGTATGCCAAATTTAGAAATAAAGATTTATCACTCGTGTGGTTTCGATATGATAAATTATTTTTTGATGTTGCTACCATGGGAGAAAGGGCAAGGGCACCAAGTCAACAAACTGTGCATTACATTGATGACAATGAAGAGGTTATGAAGGAAAAGGATGATTTTCTTGATTTTGAAGGGCATATTGGCATCGATGATAGTGAATATAACGAGGATAGGGGAATCGAGCATGATGTCAGCTTTGGAATCAAAGAAAAAAGTAATATGGATAATGACATTATGTTTCCATCTTTGTCATCGTTGAAGAGAAAATTTAATGGAGAGGATGGTAAAGAAAAGAAGAAAATTTTTGGAGCAGCCTCACTAAAGGAAGATATTCACTCTCTTTTAAAGTATTTAGAAAATAAGAGCACCGTAACTTCCACACCTTCGACAGAGAAAGATATTGAATATGCAATGGTGATACTAAAGCATATTCCCGGAATAGAGCATAAAACTGAGCTTTGGTGTTATGCTTGTAACTTGTTGAGCAAAAAAGAAATGCGAGCAATTTTTCTCAATCAACCTGATAATGATTGTCGTTTGACGTGGTTAAAGTATAATCATGACATGAGAAAAAAAAATTAATGTCGTTGATAGTGGTTTGTAGCCGTGATACGAGGAATTTAGTAGTTGAAGTTGATGAATTGTTTTCTAATTTTGTGGCTTTATTAGTAGTTTTGTTATGTCTTTAATATTTAATCTTATTTGACTGGTAAACATGATGTAATATTTATCGAAGTTAATCAATGTTTTTTGTTTTGGTATCTCATACTTGTTTTTTGTTCATTACTTCTATAGTTTAATGGAGCCTTGGGATGTTCGACACCGTGCTTTAACTTATTCAAATATATTTTGTGAGGATGAACCAATTGAAGATGAAGATGGATTCCAAGACGATCCAGAATGGCTGATTGTATGCAAAATCATAGCACTTAGCATTTTAACATATTTTGAGACTTATATTCATAAAGTTCCATGTCGTACATCTGAGCGAACTGGTAATAAATTCATAGAAGAAGTATTAAATGGCCATAGTATAAGGTGCTATCAAGCTTTTCGTTTGACAAAACCTGTATTCTTGGATTTATGTCATGAGTTAACCCAAAACTATGATTTGATCCCTACTAGGGGAATGTCTATCTATGAGGAAGTAGGGATTTTTTTGATGACTTGCGCTCATGGTACAAATAATAGGCTATTGCAAGAGATATTTAATCATTCAGGTGAAACTATTTCAAGACATTTTCATAGAGTTCTGAAAGTTGTTGGAAAGTTGGCTGAAGATATAATTAAACCTCATCCTGACTATAATGAGGGAAAAGGATACCATGTGCCTCAACATCAATGATACAAGCCATTTTTTGACGTATGTTATATTATTTTGAAGATAATAAACAACACCACATGTTCATGTATTAAACTTATTTAGCGTTTGTAATCTATTAAATTGTTTGTTTTTAATGATTAATAGGATTGCATCGGGGCAATTGATGGCACACATGTTAAGGCGCGATTACCACAAGGCAAAGCAATCCCATATATTGGACGCAAAGGTTTTCCCACGCAAAATATTCTAGCAGTTGTAGACTTTAATATGTGTTTTACATTTGTTTGGGCTGGATGGGAAGGAGTTGCTCATGATAATAGAATATTTGGAGAAGCTATTCGTAGGCCAGAACATAATTTTCCTCATCCAAAAGGAAAAAAATATTACTTGGTTGATGCTGGATATTCACATATGCCAGGATATATGGGTTCTTATAAGGTGAAAATATAAGGTATCATCTTGAAGACTTTCGTCGAGCTAGGACCTTGCAACTACGTGCACCAAGAAATTTGAAAGAAAAATTCAACTTTTACCACTCGTCATGTAGGAATTGTGTTGAACGAACATTTGGAGTTTGGAAAGCAAGATGGAATATTTTGGCTGATATGTCTTATTATCATATTGATACACAAAGAGAAATTGTGCTGGCAACAATGGTCGTTCAAAACTATATAAGAAAGAAAAATGTTTCAGATGAGGCATTCCGAATAACTGAGTATGAAAGTTATCAACCATCTACCGAACGCAATATATTTATAGCAAACTCTACGATGGAGAATGAAGATAATCCTGGCAATATATATTGGATGGCAGTGCGTGATTCAATTGCTATGAAAATTACAAGAAGTGGACGATAATTTTAGTGTTAGATTTTTTTAGTCATGTATTTGCTATTCAATTGCTTAAATTGTTCCGTCATATTTCACTTTGTTGTTTTCATTAATATCACTTTGCTTTATGTTGAAATGAGATTTTATTCTGACAGTGAATATTATTAATATTCGGTTACATCAACTCAATTTTCAATTCTGATAAATTTTATATTTAACTGGTTGTCTTTCCTGATTACCTTATATGCTTAGCAAGTGTTTACCATCAAATTGCTCAATTTGCGAGGCGGAAGAGGACAGATGATATTGTCCTCTTCCGCCTCGCAAATTGAGTAATTTGATGGTAACCAGAGTCAAAGCAGGATGGCCGACATGGCGTGGCGTGGCGTGGCGTGGCGTGGCGTGGCGTGGTGCAGGCAAAAGTGGAAGTCGAAATTGGGCGCGTGGCGGCTGCCAAGTGCAGTGCAAACTGGAGGGGCACGACAAACCAACCAATCAACCAAGTGCCAGCCAACCATGTGCGCGCTTCCTTCCGGTATCGCAGTGTCTCACTGTCTGCTGCGGTCCAATGGAATCCCACCTGGCCATTAATTACCAGTGAGATAGAGAGAGATCTAGAGACGGCTACAAACCAGTCTCATCTGCAATCAATCAATCATGCAGTGCAGTGCAGCTTTGCCCACTAGCTGCTGCATGCTCATGTGGTCCGTCGCCACTTTTATCAATATACCATACACATCAAGGACCAGATGAAGCCACACCACCCTCCTGCTTCACTTTTCTTTTCATTTTCTCTCTAACTCTTTCCCAACGAAGAATTTGCCAGGCAGAATATCAGAGTCCCAAATGAAAGTGCTGCATGCCCCTTGATACAAAGGTTCAAAATTTTGATTTTCTTTCCTCCAAAACAAAACTCTTTGGCAAACTAGCAATGGCGACAATGATAGACTAACAACAAGCCTTCACAAGTGTGCATGGTACAATGGTAAAGCATTCCGTGTAACAAATAAAACATCTAGAGCTCGAATTTCATTATATAAAAATCAATTTCTGAATGTGCTTGATCAAATATACTTAAATTATTAAAAAAATAAATAATAAATAATAAGCTGACAATATAATGAACCTTCATGCGTGTGCACAGTGGTAAAGTATTCACCAGAGCGGAACAAATGAAGGATTAGACATGTGAGAGGAATATTATAAAAATCAATCTATATGAGTGTGTATAAATTAATAAAATTAATAAATCGATATAAACCTTCATAACTCATAAGTGTGCATGATGCAGCCGTAAAACACTTAGTCAAATAAATAAAATAATTAGAGCTTAAATTTTATATGAGATGAATATTTTAAAAATTAACTTTTAGTATGTATAAACTGTGCTAGACAAGCTTAGAAGGGACGGATTCATTGGGGTGGCATCGGCGGCCATCCTCTTTGTTGGCGGTGGAACTCTTAATATTATGGAATTTCATGCGATGATGATGTCTCCATCAAGCATTATTACACCCAGCTCCAAAAGACAATGGATGCTATTACTCACCACCGCACAACAAAATTTAGTTCTCCCTCCTTTGACGCTAGTTCTACTATGCCTTTGTGATGCATGAGAAAATTTAAAATTGAGGTTTTTAAAATAATTATCTATTAATTAAGTTTAATTTATTTTTTATAAACTAAACCATTGAGCCTCACAATCTAATGTATCATTAATCTTTATTCTTTGATGGCAATAACTAAATATTCATATGGCGTAATAGTAAAGTACTCAATGTCCCTCGGACCATATATGGTGTAACGACAAGATGTTCACATAATTTTCCAAATTCTTATTGTTTGAATCTTATTTATTGGATATTGTAGAACATTTTCCTTTAATAAAATGACGTTAACTATTGAACGAGAAGTCATCTTTCAAATTTGTCTAGGGGCTGATATGTGGGGTTAGAATGTCCACCTCAAGGACTAGTTAGACATAGAAGTCGATAGACCACTAATCTCCATTATTATCCTTAATTTATTTATTTTCTAAAATTAAAATTATTAGCAAGATACCTAAATCTTCGTCTTATGATTATCTCTACAAATGTTTAATGGGAACCAACCGATGGATAAGGCTCACAATCTAAAGTATCATTAATGTTTCTTCTTCGAAGAAGAAGACAACTGACAACTAAATTTTTATAGATATCCTACTTTCAACTTTACGGAGTGTCTATTTTTACTAAAATTTTCAAATTGTTCCATCCTAAAAATAAATGATAATTGACTAGCTCTGGGATATCAGTCTGGTCCTGTAAAAAAATTTTATTCATAATCAAGATAAATTGAGAAGCGCACGTAACGAACATCCAAGAGTTCAATGTCCTTTAGTTACACATTCCATTTGGATAAAAAATTTATACAAATACACTATAACTGAGATCGAATCATAAATACTTGAATAATTTACTGTAGCATCATAGCTCCGGACTCAAATTGTTCCATCCTGAATCATTAATATGATTGATTTTAAAGTGTTAATGACTTTAGAGATATTAAATTCATATTAAATTGATTTTATTGCTTTAATTCCTCTAAATTTATTTATATTTATTGTTTTTTAAGTTTTAAATTTTCAATGGTCATCCAACACATTTAAACACTCTAATGAGTATTAATTATTGGATTTTAGGGTTCCTTTTAGTCAGACTACATATATTTTTCAGATTTTGAGTTTTTTATTACCATTAAACACATTTAAATATGTTTGACTATTCTAATCTTTTATATGTAATTTCATCCGTTGTTATTATTATTAAGCACTTTGACAATAAAAACGGAAAGAAGAGAGTATTAAGCAAAAATTAAAAGGCTATTCATTCTATTGATATATTTTTTAAAAAGTACTTTTTTAATAAAATAATTAATACAGTGCTCTATTTTATATTTTATTTTTAAAATATCTTGTATCTCAATGTGATTGTACAAATAATTTTAAATTTTAAGTGCCCTTCCTTATAAAAAATATAATTTAATATTATACATCATCTTAGTAAGAAATTTAAGAAAAGTATACTTTCGATCTATATTTATAGAAATTTTTTTATTCATAGAATATCCTAAATTACTTATAGACATATAGTAAGATAAATCTTAAATCGTTAGTTTCTGAGAATTGATCTTTGATCATTATATTAGAAATATCACACATCTATCATCTGTGCTACACCCTGTATAATCGTTATAAAATTAAAATGCGGATAGGTATTTTAATTTCACACATGAACTCGTCAAGTAAGGAGGGATAATTTGTATATCATAAATAGAAGATTGATAAATTGAACGAAAATTAAAGGGGTTCATTTGTTTTAATCATCAAGGTACCTTAATTTCTTATTTTCTATGAAAGGACGGCCCACCACATAGCCGCTCTCAAATATACATTATTATCACCTACCGCATATATTAAATTCCAAACCAATCGATTAATTATACGAACATGAGAAATCGCACTGTAGCAATATTCAATATTATAGTACATCGCAGTTGTTACAATATTATAATAAATATAATTTTATAATTGCCACCGTAATTATAACCGCTATAATTTTATAACTGATATAATATAATTTTTTTTAATAATATTCATATTATAATATGTATGAAATTATAATTACTATACTAAGATAATAACTATAAACTCGGAATTGCTATAATACTATTTCAATGTTGACTTATTTTATTCATACAACTGATTGATCAATTTAAGATTTAATGTCATGATAAAAAATAATAATATACTTGAAGACAATGGTAAATTTTTATAAGTATTTATTATTATTATTATTATTATTATCTATTTTTTAATTGATCAAAGTATTCAATTTATATAGATTAATTATAAGATTATCGGGTTGCTCACGTAAATTTTGGATCAATTATAAGGATAAATTAAAAAATATTCTTAATAGGTAGTTTATCAATTCAATATTTTTAAGTTAATTATTTATTAAGAAAAAATTATCTGTTGTTACATTGAAATTGAAGCTCAATCTTGGCCTAGAAAGACCATTATCAGCCGTCCGATTGCTAATCGAACGCTTCATATCTCGTCAACGATTCATCCGCACCTTTCTTTGTCTACCTTTTAAACGGATTTGAACCGTCCAGATCCGACGACTCCCGAGAGACCCCACATAGCGACCTTTCCATCGAAAAATTCTATTTATTTTCGCTCAGTGTCCGATCTCTCCGCTCCCTCTTCTCGTTGGTGGCGCCGGGGGGGACGAGTAGGAGCTCCATTCCCGGCTTCGTATCGCCTAGCTGTCGCCGTCTCCGTCGACCTGAAAAATGAGGCAGGCAGCGATGAAGAAGCAAAAAGCGGTAAGAAGGCTTCAGATTTCGTTCTTGTCTCTCCTTTGCCAGTGGCGTGAACGGCCAGATCCATTCCGTGCTTGCTTTTTTGTCGCGCTTGTCGGTCGGGGGAATTGCAGTGGAGTTGGACTGAACTCTCTTGTTTGGATTGCGCCTGCCTGCAGCTGTGGCCCAAGATCGTTCTCAAGAAGTGGCTCAATATCAGCTCCAGAGAGTCCGACTTTAGCGCCGACGAATCTGAGACCACGGAGAGCGAGTTCGAGTACGAAGGTTGTGGTTTCGCTTCTTCTACTCATTTTGTGAACATATTAACTCTCTCCTTAACTTAAAAAATTAAAATTCTCCCCCCTTTTGGTTCTTTCCGTCGACTGAGTTCTCTTTTTTTTTTTTAAATCTTTCCCATAATCCGTGTGCCCATATTGGTTTGGTGCAGAGATGTGCGGTTGGGAGCGTCAATTGCGTGATGAGGAGAGGAGATTGGGTGGACTTGGTGCAGAGACCAATGGTAAATTTTCCTTCTTTTTTTTTTCATTTAATGTCTAATTTCCAGATTTTGATAACTTTTCTTTCTTAGGTTAAATTTGTTACTGTGTTCACATGAACTTATCCAAAAATAACAAACTAGTCACTGAGAGATGATCATGAATCCGACAACAATGAATAACAGACCTTGACCAACCTCTTAGAAAAAATCCACCTCGGCCAAACTCCTAGTCCTGCTGAAGTGAATCATCCACTCAACAGCTCTAACTCAAATAGTTTCTCTAGCCAGATCCTGTATCTAAGCAAATTCTCTATCTAAGCCTACATTGTCATGTGTTGATAGACTGTTGTATCTGCTGTAATTTGATCACCATTAGCTTATAATTCAAGTAGAAATTATGCAATTGACTATGTTGATTTTATTGTGATATCATTAGTTCTAATTGATTCTATAAAGTATATTCATAAGACAACTGCGAAGTGCATGAGTTTGCCTCAGTTTTGTGGTCTTTTTGGAATCTCTCTCTCTCTCTCTATATATATATATATATATATATATATTCTGAATATTGTCTGTGCTATCATATATTTCTTTATACATTTGATTTATTAGTAACAACTACAATTCTCATGGTCGCATGTGCCCTTATATTGTATTTTGCAGCTAATCGCAGGGACAGCATTCCTTATAGGTTACGAAGACGAAAATCTGAGACTCTTCGCGCTCAATATATAAATACCAAGGAACTAAGGCATGTCTAATATCACCTTATCCAATCTATGTTTACACGATTAATGGTAAGCAATAATCATATTAGATGGAAAATCCATAGACTTCTCGTTATCACACTTTCTATTCATTACTTATAATCTGCTTTTGTATTTCTGGGCAACTAATATCAGAAGGTGCGGATGATGGTAATCTGCTAACTATTTGGTCAATCAGGATCTTTGCAGGAAAATCCAAAGGCTCCTTGTTATCACATTTTTTATTCATTTCTTGTTATCCCCATTTGTATTTCTAGGTATCTAATATCAGAAGGTTTAGAAGTTGGTAATCTGCTAATTGTTTGGTCAATCAGGATCCTTGCAGGAACATGGAATGTTGGGGGAAGACTTCCACCGGATGATTTAGACATCAGAGATTGGCTACATATGGAGGAAGCTGCTGACATATATGTGCTTGGGTAACCTCTAATAACACAAGCACTAGCCCTGAAATTATATTCAGTGATCAGTCATCAAGTAATTTTGGATGCCACATGTATTTCTCTAATCTTTTATACTTGACATAAGTGTTATATCATAGTTCACACTCTAAGTATGATTAACCGCTGATCATTGTTTCTATGTGCCGACAATGTCATGCCAAGAAATATTAGTAACAAATGATGAGATTCTAGTAAGAATGATTTTGAAGGATTTTGCTGCATTTGTACAAATATGAAAACAGAGATTAGCCTTCAGCTGCATAAAATTTATTAAGGAAGTCAAAAAACATGATTGTGCTGTGTGTATCACAGAACGAATGGATATGTATCGTGACAATTAGGCAATCATCTATATTGCAAACAATTCAATGTTTCATGAGCGCACAAAACAGGTTGAAGGAGAGTGTTTCTTCATTCAAGGTGTAGTCATGTATGAGTAGATTAGAACACCCATACACTTTTTCAAAAGAACAAATAACCTGACATTTTTACTAAGTATTCTCTATTACTTGATTTGTTTTTATGTTATGTTAATAATTGAGGGGGAGTGTTAGAGAGAATAAGCCTTTTCCATATTCCTTAATCTTAAGCCTTTAAGTTGTATTCTTTTCACAAAACTATAAAGTTTTATTTTCTCTCAACTACTAGTCATATTCTATCATTAATAGATTAATATAGCACATCCTTATATACTACAATACATAAACTTGATATAATATTAAATTTATTATATTATAGACATGATTTATTTAATGGAATACTAGTATTTCTTTGTAATTAAAAAACACACTAAGTAATAACATCTAATCTTATTATCTAGGAAACATTTCTAAATATATATTATCTTTTATGTGTATTAACATATCTATCATCAACTTTCAATTAAAAAGAGAACTCGTATCTTTAATTTTGAAAATTGATGATAGATTTGTCTGATTACAAAACACAAGATCTCCTTAGATTTTCTGAGAAGAGAACTCATATCTTTTTGGAAGAGGATAAAAGGAAAAGGGCATACACATTAAACTTGCTTGATGTTGTTGCTATAACAGCATCAGATAAATAGGGAGTTTATAGTTCATTCTCAACTCCTGTAAATTTTATCCTACTTAAATGGGGAGTTTATAGTTCATTCTCAACTCCTGTAAGCTTTATCTTACTCTTTTAAGATAAAGTTTGGATCACTGTCCGCCTGTAAACCAGCTCCCTACATGAACTTGGTCATTTAAAACCAACTTTAATAATAACCTCAGAATATAATTGAGACATCAGACACACATACAGTACCCTATGGTAACTCTATTATTAACATGGAGTTCATGCTGATCAACACAGAAGAAAAGAACATAACAATATTACAAAAGCATACAGATATTGATGCCTAACCTTGAGCGTGTTAGTGTTGGATGCCTGACATGTTTTTTTTTTATTGTGTGTGGGTGGATGCATCTCACAAATATCTTAGGTTTAGCCTTCTAGGTATGTTGTGGCTGTCCTGTTTCTATGTTAACTTGAATTGTTTTGTAATGATTATCATATGTCTAGCTAGCTATTACCTTTATGAAGAAAATAATACTAATAGTTAAACTTGTCTATTAATCATGTTGTTCATTGCATATTCATATAGATTTGTCCAATCATGAAGTTGTAAGTTGTGGTATGCATACTGGAAGTGTAGACTTTAAGCCTTTCATGTTTCTGTAAATCAATTATTCCTGTTCTTCCTTAATGGAAATTTAATTTGCTGATGAGATCACTAGGGAAAGCAACCATTGCAACTTAGATATTGAGAATTTGTAAGCTTTTTGTAGAGGAAAATTATTCTTATTCTTCCTTAATGGAAATTTAATTTGCTGATGAGACCACTAGGGAAAACAACCATTGCAACTTAGATATTGAGAATTTGTATGTTTTTTGTAGAGGAAAATTATCAGGTGTCCCCCTATGAGTGCCAAATCCAAATGTCAAGAATTTTACAAAGTGTTTGTAGAGGAAAATTATAAGGTGTCCACCTAGGAGTGTCAAAGTCCAAATGTCAAGAATTTCACCAAGGTAAGTGTTTGTAGAGGAAAATTATCAGGCGCCCCCCTAGCCCCTAGGAGTGTCAAAGTTCAAATGTTGCTATATGACATGGGTACAAAGGAAGTAACATGTTTTCTGTTTCTTCACGCACTAAAATAGTTATCTGTTTCTTCACGCACTAAAATAGGATCCCTTTTGTTGCAGCTTTCAGGAAATTGTTCCACTAAATGCTGGCAATGTCCTTGGTGCTGAGGATAGCCGCCCTATCCAAAGATGGGAACATATAATTCGTGAGACACTGAACAAGATTCAGTCATTTAAAGAGAAATACAAATGTTACAGTGATCCTCCTTCACCATCAAGATTCAGACCATCTGATGATTCTCTTGCCGTAGAAGATGAACTATTGTCCCAGTCTGATAGTGACAGTGATGAGGACATTCAATTCAATGCACAGTCCGTAAATATCCAGTTCAATGAAGACCAGATTGATGTAAATACAGATGACCAAAGGCGCTTTGTGGTCACAGATCGACATGCACATAAACCGAATCTTGAACATATTTTCAAAAGATATGGTAATTTGAGCTTTAACAATCATGATATGAGGTCAGAAGCCATAGTAAGTCAGAAAAAGAAGCTTACCAAAACTTTAAGCAGCTCGGAAAGGATTGGATTAATTTGGCCAGAACAACTATTGGATTTGTTATCTCAATATCATGCTGATGCACTGAGACCAAAATCATTAAATTCAGTTAAATCTTTTAAAGCATGCAATTCCTTCAAGTCTCTCAATGTTGAGCCTAAAGCTTCAACATATCCATCTGTGAGTCCTGAATCAGTTTTGGAGTCTGCTTCAAATAGAAAGAAAAGGTCATTGTTTGTGCGAATTATAAGCAAACAAATGGTGGGTATTTATCTCTCAGTCTGGGTTCGTAGAAGCCTGCGGAAGCATATTCAGAACTTGAAAATATCAACTGCTGGAGTAGGTGTCATGGGCTACATAGGTAACAAGGTTAGTCCTTAAAAACGGATTGGATTGAATGGCCCAATGGTCATGTCTTCTTTTGGCAAGTTATGGAAGTTATAAAATGCTTTAAAGTTTATGAGATTCATCTCAGTCGCTGAATAGGACAAGTATTTTGACAAATTTAACATGTAATGAATGATAAAATATTATAACTCTAAAATTACCAACTGAATATGAGTGGAATCTACTGGTTTTGATGGTTTAAAGGTTTTGATGGGTCAAAGTTTCTCTTCACTCTTTATATTAATAGACAATTACCTCGTACATCTTAGCGCTTTGGATAGTCCAATGCACAAACTTTCAAAAAATTTGTAATTGTAACTTTCCATCTTGAAAAGGCTGTTTTACAGATGCTGATGATTGATGGATTGAGAGGACATTTACACTTCTTTATGCCACTCTTTTCTCCTAATGTTTCTCTTTTTCAAATTCTGAAGTGCTTAGAGGTGCCAGGGTTTGTGTTATTCATATCATGAAAGTTTTTTTATTGCATAACTTGATCCTAAAAATAACGACCTTCAATCTTTGTACCTCATTACAGGGATCTATATCAGTCAGCATGTCTATATATCAGACACATTTTTGCTTCATATGTAGTCATCTAACCTCGGGAGAAAAAGAAGGTGATGAACTTCGAAGGAATGCTGATGTGCAAGAAATTCAAAGGAGAACACTATTCTGTTCTTCTGCAGTTCCAAGTGGTAGAATGCCTAAGACGATCTGTGATCACGAGTAAGTTAATCAAATGTCCATCACGTCCTAAGATTTGCATTCAAATGACTCTATGCTGCTTTTATTAGTTAAAGTGGAGGATGTGCAGCACTTCTGTTTATTCTTGAATTACATAGAATGTTTCGGCTAATCAAAGTCTTAACCTAGGGAGAGCACAAGGTGTGATGGTCTAAAGGTTTCAGATATGAAGGCAACCCTGTTACTCCTTTAGAATTACTGAAAGTCCCCAAGGCTTTACATGGGGATAGGAAGATAAATTGCAAAATAACTATTTACAAACGGATAGTAAATATTTATATCAAATTCAGTAAGTAAACACTGCAGAGCCTATTACAAGTCAATTTCTTTCTGAAATCATAATTGAAATAGTAATATATTCTAGAACTATTATTTTATCAAGTCTCAATGGAAATCGAGCATGATGATGCTATAGTTGTATAGACTACATATAACAGGAAAACTGAACTTAGGCCTCATGATGTTGACGATATTCCTAGCCACTTATAGCATGGAAAATTGAACATGACACATCTCCTTTTAGCCTTGAAGTTTGAATTCATTTTCTTTACCTGCGTACAGAATTTCTGATCTCTACGAATTCAATTTTCAGAAGAATCATCTGGTTAGGCGATCTAAATTACCGGATCAACCTGCCATATGAAAGAACTCATGAACTAATAAATAGAAAGGAATGGTGTAAACTATTTGAAAAGGACCAGGTACGTGATTTGTTGTGTTTCATTTTTTTTCCTTTTGTTTTCATTTGTGTTTCAAGTCCACTAAGTGTTGCTAATAAAATTGGATGATTAAAATTAAGAACGAGATATATTACTGTTTGATTCATTTATTTATTTTTGTTAAAGAGCACGAGGATTTGATTTCATTAAAGCATGCACTCTCTTCAAATTCACTAACTATATGAAAGGAAACTTTTACATAAATTTTGGTATGATTTGTTATCACTGCAGCTGAGGCTCGAGCTTAAGAAAGGGCATGTTTTCGATGGATGGTCAGAAGGTGTTATAAACTTCCCTCCTACCTACAAATATGAGTTGAACTCAGAGAAATACATTGGGGAGATTACAAAGGGTGGAAAGCGAACTCCTGCATGGTGTGATGCATCTTTTCCTTCATTTTATGACGGCATTCTTAGTAAATTTTGTGATGATTGGATATCTCTGATCATGATTGTCTATTTACATTTATTTGCAGGTGCGACCGCATTCTATCATTTGGCAAAGGCATTAAACTTGTAAATTACAAGAGAGCGGAGATAAACCTATCCGATCACAGACCTGTCACAGCTGTTTTCATGGCCGAAGTTGAGGTATTCTGCCATAGAAAACTTCAGCGAGCTCTCACGTTTACAGATGCAGAGATCGAAGAACAACTAATTGAAGAGGCTGAAAATGAATTACCCATGAGCTACTAGACTTGGATGGTAGGGAAAAGTTGGCTTCATAAACAAAATGCATCAAATTTGCCCAATTCTCAGTCATCATGTCAAATAGCTTTACTTGATAAATAAATCATATTTCGCATTGCTTTTTTCCTTAAAAAAGATAATCCAAGAAATAACAAGACAGGGATAGATAGATTGGAGTACAAGTGTTCTTTTGTGTTGATGAAGAAACATTTATTTTCCTAATTGTAGAGGCAAATAAAGCATCAAGGAGAGCCAGTGGAGCTGGTGAATTGAGACGCATGTTTCCTAAGCCCAAGTCTCTTACTCGACGAAGAGTGTGTGAATATCGTTGTGAATACTCGGAACGAGGCCAACTGTAAGTTGCTACAACTACTTTCATGTCATTGCAAGATCACCGCTTCTGGATTGTAGGTGTTGTAACAGCTAACTGTTCCATGGCAACTACTCAGCATTCCGTTGTAATAGTAAAATTATTATTTTTTAGTCAACTTAAGATATCTTTAGTGGTTATTCATGGTTTCACTCGATTTAAATTTTTCATTGTTCACAAGCATATGAATATAATATTCTTTTTTGTTTTTTCATTTTTCCTAAGAGTGAATAAGTCGACTCAAGTATCAATTAACGAAACATTGAATAAGGTAATTTATAAAGCTTAATTCGAGCTTAAATTAGCTCATGTTTAACCCATGATTATAAATGCTTTACCACTCATCCTTGTAGAAATAAAATCCACTTAAGGGTTGTATCAACGTGGGGTTTCAGTGAATGATTGGATCATATTGAGTCTATTTATAGTCTTATTTTACATGTTGTAAGAGATTATTTTCGTCACTCGACCGTGACTTCAATGTCGCCATTATATCGAGGTTCAATTTCTTCCTCTTTTATTAAATATTCGAGTAATATTGACCTGGGAGGATTTTATTGGGCAAAAATAAAAAAAGGCGTTCCAAAATTTATAAATTATCAAAAGGAGTCTCTTTTTTAAAATAAATAAAAATCAAAAAGGTATTTCTTCAATCTTTTTATCTCAAAAATACTCTTGACCTAGCATTATTATAATAACTACTGAACAACTACTACAACATATAAAACATATTGATTAACTGCTACAATATGTAAAAGCTACAGAGTAATTGCTACAACGTGTTTAGGGCGTGTTTGGTTCAAGTTATCAAACATAACCTTGGTTATGTGATTACCTGGTAATCACATAACCAAGGTTATGGGGAATAAAATATAACCATAACGCTGTTTGGTTCAATCAAGGTAATACTATAATTTAATTTAACATTTACTATATTACCCTTAGTTGAATTTGATATTCAATTAATTTTTGAAAATAAATTAAATTAAATTAATAATATTAATAAATAATAAGTTGATGAAATATGTAATAAATAAATATAATTGATTTGAAATTTTTTAAAATTTAATATATATATATATATATATAATTAAAATAAAGTTAAATATTTGATTGAAAATTTCTGGACCGATCAGGGAACCTCCTGATCGGTCTACAGACCGATCAGGAGGTTCCCTGATCGGTCACCAGACCGATCAGGAAGCCGTACACGAGGGTGATTTTGGAATAAATAATTTGATAACCCCGGCATCGTCCAAAACCTTAGATTTCGGAGGTAATGCAATTCCGGGTTGCATGCCGACTTTGCTGACGTGGCGGGAATTGTTTATTACCGGGAATCACTCATTACCTAAACCAAACAAGGTTTTTGTTGATAACCTACCAAGGTTATCAATGATAACCCCCAACCAAACACCCCCTTAGGGTAAGTTTAAAATTTGGATTCAGAGTTTACATTTGTACAAGTTACCGAGTAGCTGCTATAATATGTAGAATCTATCTACTTAGTAGCTACTACAATGTGTTTATTAGGGTGAGTTAGAATTTAGGATTTTTGAATACTATTATATCAAAATGTTATTTATCAATTTAATCAAAATTATTTAAAATTTATTAAAATCACTTTAAAATAATTGTAAAAACTATTTTATAGTTACTACAACCCTAAATCTTAAACTTACCCTAAATACGTTCTAACAAATATTGGATAAGTTCTATATGTTATAGTAGTACTCAGTAACTTCTACACGGTGTAAATTCCAAACTTATCCTAAGTACATTGTAACTTCTACACGTTGTAGCAACTACCGATAGTTGCTACAACAACATTGGATAAAAGGGATGGCGACCGTCATTTGCGTTTTCATCCGATGAGCGCCCCATTTTTTATTAAAGTCAAATGAGCATCTCTTTTAAAGTGATATGTCCAAAATACCTTTACATTATTAAATCATTCGATCATATAGAAGCTAACAACTAGCTTCTATAATTATAGATGCTAACATCTAGCTTCTACAATATGTAAAAGCTAGTAATTAGCTTTTACAATATATTATCTGATCATTCGCAGAAGCTAGGCTACTAGTGTCTACAATTATGAAAGCAAGATGCTAGCTTCTACACATATAAAAATGTGGTACCGCCATGTTTGCGACCCTCTCATGACTGCCCCACCATTGAGAGAGTTCAGCAGGAACCCAAATTGGCAAGTGCATGGACGGGGGTATGTAGAGATGATGAAAGCCCTTACTAAGTTTCGCCTCCCAACCACTACAGTTATTATCCCATGCACGTACCCATTGAGTTAACCTTGGGGGCTAGTTTTTACATGTCGTAGAAGCTAGTTATTAGCTTCTACAGTTATAGAATCTAGTTGCTAGTTTCTACCATAGTAATTTTATATCATTTTAATTTTAATTTTTTGAGTAATAACATAATTAAAATAATATTTTAACTAGAAAATCAAATGATGAGAACTCTATGACACTCATTATATTTTAAATGAACATAATTTAATTATGATCGAACGTGTAAAAGTTAACATGTAGTTTTTACAATATGTAACATTGAATATAAGGATATTTTTAGGATAAGAGACGTTTATTTGAGGTTTTTTTTTATAAGAAAAGGATTGTGAATATTATGATATATTAATGTGGGACGTCCTTTTTATTTTTGTACTTTTGTTTTTTTTTCTTTTGAAAAAAAGAATCCATTTTCATTGGTTCTCTTAAATTCGGATGCCCTTATTATTTTTACCTATTTTATTTACCAAATATTTGATTAATTTTGATGAATACATTTTATTAATGATCACATATTAGACGAACATGCCCTTAGGACTATAGTCTCATGATAGGAGTCCCCGAGGGCATGGTGTTATGGTAAAATACTCAGATTGTCTCTCAGATATCGGCGGGGTTCGCATATTTGTAAGAATTTTCCTTCAAATAAGAAGCGTAATCAAAGAATACTGGACTTTTAGACTAACCGTGCGCGCTTGGATCATTCCAAACTCGATGTTGCCTAATCTAATTAATCACTTTTTATAGTGTCACGATAGGAAATCTATATTATCATTCGAATACACACCGTTATAGCGTATTAGACCAACAATATTAACCTCTTAATCCTTTTAAGCCCTTCAACCCTAACAATCGCCACTAAAACTAACGCCAAGAGGGTAACTGCGCTGCTCACTGGGTGAATAAATTATAAATACCCCTCTTTCTACATCTACGGCCGTCTGGCTCCCAACGTCACCCACGACTCCGTATGCTTCCTCACCTGCTCCGGCGATGCATCGTCGCCTCTCTCGTCACTCCCAACAACCGCCTCCTCCCCCTCCGCTCCCTCTACTCTGCCTCCGATTCTCCATCCCTTGCTTCCTCGCCGCTCTCCGCCATCTCCAGACATCGCACGCGCCGCCCTTCTCGACCGATCCCAAAAGCCGACCCCGCCGTGCCAGATCTCGCGCGTACGGATCTATTGCCGACCCTCTCCACAGAAGAAGGCGACAGAGATGACGCTGCCACCGTCGCCCGACTCCTCCGGACGGCCACTGATTCCTCCCAACTGGAATCTCTTCTGCTCCACTCCGGCGTTGCCCCTTCGGCCCCCATCCTTTCCTCCATACTCGGCTCCGGCGACCTTTCTTCCAACGCCATCCTCGCTCTCTACCGTTGGGCGACCCCCCAACTTGCCTCTCCTCTCCTTGTCACCTTCATAGATCGCCTCGGCAAGTCCCGGGCTTTCGACTCCGCCTGGTCTCTTCTCCTTCACCACGCTCCTCTCCCTCTTTCAGCCTTTTCTTCCCTCTTCCGACGCTACGCCCGCGCCGGAATGCCCTCCGCTGCCATCCGCACCTTCTGTTACACCCGGCGCCACCCAGAAGCCGTTTCCGCAGAAGATGGCGCCTCGGATCCCTTTGAGCTCCTCATCGACGCCCTTTGCAAGGAAGGCCACACAAAGGTAGCTGCGGAATTGCTTGATCGCACTAGACAGGACGCCACTGCACCCCCTTCAGTTCGTGTTTACAATATGCTGCTCCATGGCTGGTTCCAATCTCGGAAACTGCGCAAAGCCGAGAAGCTGTGGGATCAGATGAGAGAAAAGGGAGTTTCTCCCACGGTCGTCACCTATGGAACACTCATAGAGGGGCTGTGCCGCATGCGCCGCCCAGAACAGGCCCTCACCCTACTGGAAGAGATGAAGACTGCTGGGATTCAGGCCAACCCTCTTACGTGCAATCCGATCATTGATGCATTATCCGAGGATGGTAGATTCAAAGAGGCTCTTGGGATGCTTGAAAAGTTCCCTCTCTATGGTGTTTCTCCCAACATCTCCACATTTAATTCCATGGTGAAGGGTTTTTGCAAGCGTCGGGACCTTGCTGGCGCCAGCAAAATCCTGAAGATGATGATAGCAAGGGGCATTATTCCATCTTCGACCACTTACAATTATTTTTTCAGGTTTTTCTCCAAGTTTGGAAAAATTGAAGAAGGCATGAACCTCTACACCAAGATGATTCATTCGGGATACTCTCCAGATCGACTCACATACCAGCTATTGATCAAAATGCTGTGTGAGAAAGAGAGACTAGAGCTGGCCGTACAGCTGATAAAGGAGATGAATAAAAATGGTTTTGATCAAGACTTAGATACGAGTACCATGTTGGTGCATTTGCTATGTCGAATGCGTAGGCTTGAGGAGGCATCTTTGGAATTTGAGAGTATGATCAAAAGAGGGATTGTGCCGCAATATATTACTTATCGGATTCTTGTGAGAGGACTTAAGAGGTTGGGAATGGCTGAAGTGGAAATAAATGTTAGAAATCAGATGAACTCAGTGATTCGCTCTACAAAGCTGCCAGATACTTTTCGTGAAAGGGAGAAGGATGATGTTGCTGAGCGCAGAAAATCCATCTTGAGGAAGGCTGAGGTGATGTCAGATGTTTTAAAAACACGTAAAGACTCAAAGAAGTCACAAAAATGGAAGAGCTCAAATGAGACACAAAAATGGAAGAGCTCAAATGAGATTGCTGAGGTTAGAGCAAGTAAATTGATAACCGAAATTAGAAGAAGAGTTCATGCTGAGCAAAGTAGTACCACATTTGATTGCTCATAAAGTGCTAAAGTTTGATAATGAGGATTATCAATTTGCTATTGCATGGAGTTCTCTAGAAGCCATGCAATTGAATGCTTTGGAGTTCAGACTTGATTCATGTGGTGAAGTGCCCATTCCTCTCCTTTAACTATGCTTCTACTCTGATTATTGCTAGTTGCTTTCTCTGCTATGAAAATGCTCCTCTAATATACTATTCCAAAATAGTAAAGTGCTACTGTTTATTACTTAGATTATGCTAAGAATTTTGTTGTTTCCCATGTATAAATCGAAGATAACAGAAAGTAACATGAGTGATAAAACATCCTTTGATGAAATGTTAAATTTGGATGCTGATTGAAGTGATTTATGCTATATTTATTCTCAGGACTTGTTGGCCAGGTTCATTATCTGAAGCATCTCTCCACGATCAAACTCGCCATTCTTCCCTACGGTTCTATGAAGAAGTTGATGTGTAAGTTCCACAAGCCCTCCAAGTCAACTTTGTGAATATGTGAGGTCATAAAAGTGCACCTGGGAAAAATCCCAGACGTGACACATATTTATGTGAGATGAAACCACATATACCATAGTGCTTATCCTTTTATGCATGATTAATGGCCCACAACAAGATTAGAGATTTACATAAATATGCTTACCTTTTTCCAATTCTGTGGAGTACCTTCTTTAATTTTTTTTCATAAAGATATGCTTTCCGCTCAAGCATCTTGTGAAATTATTGTCTTTAAGAGTCCCCTTCTATATAGCAGAAATACAATTCACATATGCCAGAAAAAACACTGTGGTGGATCTTTTTTTTCAGTTAAGGTTGTATTATATAGAAACCTAAAGTGTTTTTGTGCATTTAGTCTCTTGTAATTTTTTTGGCAAAATTTTGATACAACACACCCCAGTTTACTTTCTGTGCAAATATTATTTTACTTTGAAAACTTCAAATGGCGCACATTCTCTTTTGTTTTCATACATAGAATACCTTCCTCATCAAGGTGTTTTGTGCCTAAATACCTTGATGGCCAACCTATCCAGCCTGATCCATTATAAGACTCCAAAACATCTTGATATATTAGGACCAAATTTAGACTGTCTAGACTTATAGGAAGATATATTAGGTCCTTGATGACCAATTTGAACTGTCTTGATCACCTACAAGGAGGTTCCACTTTCGGGACTTTTTGTTAAACATCTAGTTCTCCTTGACGCCAAAACTTCATCCTCTTGGAGACTCCACTTAACTTGTCAGGACTTCGCTGGCATAAGCTCACTCTCTGGGACTTCATACTTGCCAAACATCTCAACTCGTGGACTTTCACGAACCAAACTTGGCCAAATTGCACCTATACTTATTGTCAAGATCTTGCATTTCCACATATGACATCATATTAATCAGATTAATTCATCTCATTATCTAACTTCAACAATATGGCAACAGTGTTGCCAGCCACATAACCAACTCAACTCAAGTATGATTGCATCAACAACCTCTTCTTAACTCAAGCTTTTTAAAGGTAGATAGCACCACAATCTCCTCAATTACACCAGCATAAGCTTCTAAAAATACCACTAATCTAATTAAATACAATTAAACCAAACTATACTATCTATAAACTTAGTTCAGGTTCAAACATGTTAAAAATAAATATAAATCAAGCCTAATTTGTATCCACTGATCCTAATCATCACCATGTCTACTTGATGGGATCCACTTAACCCTTAATCCATTTTCAGTCGACCCTTAAAACTTAAAATGTTGGTTCAATTGGCTAATTAATCAACTAGGAAATTTTAAAAAAATAATTTAATAATGCAAAATTTTAAATAAGATAAAATTTAGTACCTACCATTTGCAATGATTTTTTTTCATGTTCTAACTTCTATAATGTCAAAGTCGTGCGAGCAAACAATGAGAAAATTATAGTTTAACAAGACCATGTCAATCTTGTCCTCCTTGTGTCTTCTCTTAGTTTTGGTTTGGCTGTCAAAAAACAACTAGAGTTTAACACGATGCTTGATTAAATTTAAAAATAATTCATTTATTTTGCTATCTAGTTTAATTTGAAAGAATATTTTTTTAATTTTTAATTTAATTTTATTGACAAAATCTTGCATCTTAAATTTTAGATTTGATTGAGTTGGAGTAGAGTTGATTTTTTTTTTTTTCATTTAAACAAATTATACTTACAAATTAAATGGGTATCTAGATGTACGAAGATTCTGTCAATACGGGGTACCAAGGAAGGGTCAAACCATAATGAGTTTTCTTACAAAATTAAATAAATATAATTAATAGATCCAATATGGTTTGACCCTTCTTCAGGACCTGTATTGTTGGGAGCTTCGTGCATTGAGCTGGTTTTTTTAAATACAAAATTCAAAATCTAACTTAAGATTAAAATATAATATTTTATATCTCAAATTGTAATTAGTCAATTCATCCAGTATCCAAAAGAAGCTCATCAACAAGCAACTCACCAAGTATAGTAGGATCTCAAAGAAACATAGAAAATAATAGAAATGATGAACATCTATTCACCAGTTTGAAGGGAGTGTGGGAAAACATATTTTTGTATCCATGTATAACCCTAAAATATTCTATGGATATGATAGCATAGTTTGCTTCTTTAAAATTGTATAGTTATTTTTAGATAAGTCTCTTTAAACAAGGTTAGAGTTTTTAGGATTTTTTAAAGAATAAGTCATACTATCAATCGGTAAAAGGGGTTAGCATCTCATGTATTTGACAAGTTTTAAGTTATACAATTTTTGATTTTGATAATTATGTTATTATTAATAATTCAATTAAATAAATATGCAAACTGAACTGACATGATATAATATGGAACCAAAATATATCATTTTAGTGAAAACTTTTTCAAGGACAATTTGATTATCACTATTTTCTTCATAGAATTTTATTTGGCCAAAACTACATACTCTTAGGAACTTAGGAAGAAATTGTTAAATAAATTCAACAAAGCCTCAAACTCACAACATGGGATTGGAGCTTTACTGTGAGTACTTAGAGGCAATTTGATATTATTATTCCAAGAGTCTCTCATGCTTCCTTCGATATCTCAGCTATTGTGATTCTAAAAATGACTATCATGGATAACATTGGATGAAGAGAATTCATTGCCTTTGAATCCTTTTTTTTAAAAAAACTTTTTAGTTCCAGCTTCATCATGAATCATGATGATTGTTGATCATACTAAAATAGAATCTGCATCTTTGACACTGCAGAGCTCATAATTCTCCCTTAAATGACTAGAAAGTCTAGTTCTGATATCAAAATTTTTAGGAAAATTGAAAGAAGATAAAGTTTCTACGTAGGATACAAGAACAAGTAGTGAAGGGAAAAAAAATGGAAAACCACATATTTATTAAAATTGTCCATACAATTTGCAAGGGAATGCCTCCCATTTATAAAATAGATAAACTATTCTTATCATAGCCCATTAACATAATGCTTGATCGACTATATAAGCATGCAGATCCACTATATATCTTAGACATAAGAAATCCAGAAATCAGTAGTAGGACTAACTCTGAAAGAAAATATAAAAATGGATAAACTCACTAGCATATGTTTCCATAGGAAGTTAAACAAAAACAAAATATTCCTTGCTAAATCATAATATTTTGGGATTCAATGCATCCACAAAGATGAGATATAGTTTTCAAATTCAGGATGAAAGTTTACTGAAAATATATATACGACAAAAGTCTGAATTTTCCATTTTTGTCTTGCCTGCCAGACTTTATCCAGATCAAGTTGAAGAGTGAGTGAAAATGATTCTTGAATTCTGGTAAATTTGGCTGTGTTTATCAGCTTTCGAAGAGATCATTATCCCAAGAAACTTGCTCGAGAGGGATGCCCTGTATCAATGGAGGCCTTTGTTGTTTGGTTACTAACACATTATTATTGTTGTTGTTGTTGTTGTTGTTGTTATCTTTTATTCAGAACAGGATAAGGGAAGAGGTATGTAAAAAACTTCTTTCAAATGCATGTAATTATCTAGTGGGTTCAAATCACAGAAATAACTTTTTGCAATGCAGGATAAGTCTGTGTATAATAGACCTAATGTGATTTGACTTTTCTCTAGGACCTGCATTGGCTTCACTCACCGAATTGCCTTTTTTTATGAAGGTTCTCTCATATTACTAGTGAGATCTTTGGTCTATTTATTTTATTATATTGCTGGCTACAGTTTGTTTTCGTCAATGCAAGTCTCTCTTATATAACTGATGCATTTACTTATCTATGATATCATGTTATTGGCTTTTGTCTTTTACAATTATTTCCACAATGAAGGTCTCTTCATTTGTATTGACAGTCGATTCATTCATTGATTACTGCATTCATTACTACTGTCGTGGTATGTTTTTTTATGCTATCTTATGCACTTGGATATGAACAACTATCTGCTAACCCTCAAGTTTGTATAATAAATTATTTGTGTGAAAAGGAGAATAAGCTTATTTCAATCAAACATCCATATGTAAAGTGAGATATTGTTGTTTAATATTAGTCGGACAGTTTGGACTATCACTTGATTTTTCCTCATGATGGTCTTATCAGGCCCATGCCCAGGACTTGCTTTTAGTGTAATCTCTACTTAATTAATTGATAGTGGCATTAGTTGCTGGATAATGGTGCGTGTCATTGTTGGTGGACATGGCCTCCAGTGTGCCCGACTGGAAAGCACAAAGGTTAGCGGACAGGTTCCATAGCTGTCCTTTTTAGGTACTGCAACTGCATTGTTTTTCTCTTGTAGATAAGAGAGGGACATGTAGATGGGGCCATCAATCATGCTGCGGATAAGGACACTTGATGGATCAAAGTAAATGCCAAGGGAGGAGGCTTGGCTTTTCCCCCCTCAGATTCTGCTTCTTCTTCATGTGGATGTGCTGCTCCCTTTCAGACGCACGAAACGGGACCATCTTATCCACACCTAAACTTCACTTCACTTCCACGTGCTCAACCATGCTTTTGCTTTAACACAGTTCCAGATGATGCAGTGCAGTGGAGACTGGAGAGGTATACATCTACTTGCCTATTTAAATTCATTCATTTAATCACACACTTTCATCCTGCTTTTATCTCTGTTTTTGCTAGTGCATTTCCACAGCACCTCGACAGAGACATCATTTAAAACCCCCATCTTAGTTCATTTGGTTCTAAATCTAGAGAAACACTGGGCATGAGGCAGGGACTTGAATGCTGAAGTAGTAAAGGGGATTGAGTCAGTGCAGGAAGTGGTTTTGTCTGCCAATGGCACTCAAAGTGGAGGTAGGGACAGGAATAGGAATATAATGAATGGGAGAAGATGAAGAAACGTCGAGTAGGAGTGGGGCTGCGATTGGGACTGGAAACTGGGAGGGTTAGGAAAGGCGAAGACGAGACCCCGCATCTCATATCATCTTTTCCACTCGTTGCAGTGCCGTGCAGCATTCTCTTCCAGCTTTTGCCCCCCAAAAACTTTCCACCCCATGAAGATAATAAAAAAAAGGGTCAAAAGTTAAATGGGGGTTTCTTTTTTTTCCAAATCATTAAAAAGGACGCCCACTCTACTATTCAGTCGTGTATTATTATCCAACTGTCCTATTGTTATCTCTTGCCTAATACTCTTGTTTAAATCTTGAAGCGATCGAACGTGTTGTATTATGATTTTATAGCTCACACATATTATAGTATTTACAATTTTATATATTTTTTTAGGTATTCCTGCTCATGTCATGGCCGATGAAATGTTAGATTTGAAAAAGCATTCGAGATATGACGTACATGTACTCACATGATTATCGTCATTCTCTTTGTGTATCAACTATTAGATGTGCTATGGTTGATTATTCATCTTTCATATGAACCACAGGAGATTAGGTATCGACCAAGCTCTATTACCAATGTCAAACAATCACCTCCTGTACTCCCTCTATGCCACATGTAGTTGAACATCATATTTGGCTATCCTTCATTCTCTAGGGATCAGCTTCCTCTAGCCTCCAATGTAGACCAAGCTGAAAGGTGCGTGGATCCACGAGCTAGGGATCTCCATCAGCATAGGACGTCTCCCATATCAAAACTGCACGTGTTATCATCCCCTATTCACTTTTAGTAAGTGATCAATTATCAATGAAGATAGATTAATTTGATGGATATATTTACCTTCTTTAGGCTTTAGCGGTTACAATTTTATAATTACTACAATGCATGCTTAATCTAGTCAATATTGGTAGAAATTCATATTGTAGCAATTATGAAATTGTAGTTAGAATGTGAATTTGAGATTCACGTTGTAACAGCTATGAATCGTAGCTATTACAATGTGGATTCAACTTGTTCACTTAACATTCATGTTGTAATAGCTACAAAATCGTAACTATTACAACATGTGTAGTACTTACGATTTCGTAGCTGTTATAATATATCCAATCGTTTCAAAAATAAGATAGGAGATAATACTACTGAACAGTATTGGAGGATAGTTGGATAACTAAATGGAGCATCTTTTTAATAAAAAATCAAAATGGGCCCTCTTTGATAATTTAGGGGGGAAAGGGCATCTTCTTGTTTTTTTTGCTAAAAAACACACCAAAGATTCATGTTATAAGAGCATCCACAATAATACTAAATATTTCTTCTAAATATTTGTGGTCTCCACGTCTACATCATCAATCAAATATCTCTCCTCAAATATCCCAAATATCACAATCAAATATCCCCTCAACCAAATATTTATGGGTCTCATCTACGAAATATCTTACTCTCAAATATTTCAAATTATATAATAAAATATCTCACCAACTATTGAATGCCTCCTAAACTAAAAACAAAACAAAAAAATAAAATAATCATTGCCCCCTTGGGGCCCACTTGCATGCCACATAAAATAAAATCACTGGGTATAAAATTATGCCTGATGATTTTTATTCACCTCTCAAATACCCTTACCCCCCCTTGGGGCCCATTTGCATGCTACATAAAATGAAATCAATAGGCATAAAGTTATGCCTGATGATTTTTATTCACCTCTCAAATACCCTCCACGTATTTAGAGAAATATCCCCTTCAAATATCTTCCATGAGATGCACTAACACGTTATAGTTGATATAATTTTTTAAAATAAAATTTAGTATCCTATTTCTAATTAACTGTTGGGTCCTTAGCTTAACATGGTATATTTGGCACTTCACCTCCTCTCTTACGGTTTATTTCATGCACGTCTCGCTTTGTTTTTAAGTTGTTGATTCACGATCCTAATTGTAGTGCTACAGGCTTAGAAGTTTGTGGAGGATAGACCCAACGTTGCGACCGTGACTCAATCAGTATCTTGTGGGATCCCTCTTAAGTCTTTGAAATTAGAGAATCTTACTTAGGAAGGTGACATGTAGGGCCCCCTCAAAAGAGTTGCGAATAAATATCGGCTCTTTGTCGAATTGTGTCATCTTTGGGCACTATGTTATTGAGAACCTTGTGGATCCTTTTCTTACCTACTATAGGCTTTATCGACAAAATATGAATTTCTTAGATGGCCCAAAACTAAGGAATTCTAATTCGAGTCCTCAAAACTATTTTCTTAAATGTGACATTGACCATTTTCGAGCCCAAGCCAAGAACAAGGGATTTTGAGGTAGCTGTAAAAGAGAACCGTTGAGATTTCAAGAGCGCGTTCAAGATATTATGTATAATTTTGATTATGTGATTATCAAGTAATTATAATTTTTTTAAAAAAAATTGGTTAATCTTGAAATTACGTAAAACCTCTTACTTTCAACGTAATCACGTTTCTAATTATATCCTCCCCTCCATTTGATGATGTAACATACATGCTCTATTACTTGATAATCACTTATTACTTGAATAAAATAGGATTAAATAATATAACCTTAATTAGATAATCAAGATTATCAACCATAACCTTCAACTAACATGCCCCAAGTGTTTTTATTAGTTGATGGGTTTTGCCTTTTCAACTTGGCCATAGTTGCTTGAATTAGCTTTCCATTTTCGTGTCCAATTCAAAGTTGTGTTAGGAACGACGATGATCCATGAATAAATAATACACATTTCTTGTAGGAAAGAAAATACCACAACTCAGATTTGTTAAATATAAAGTTCAGTGTATGGCCAATTACGATATTAATTTGAGCCCCTTAGATATGGTACAATGGTAAAACATTCAAAGGCATGCCCTCAAATAAAAAAAAAATTTCACACCCTTTAATTACTTGATAGTTGGCTATAAACTAATTCCTTAATTTACCACCTTTCACATAATCTATAGATAGACTTTAATGGTAAAACATTCAATAGCAATAAGAGGATCAAAGTTTAAATCTCAAATGAGATGTACGTTTTGAAAGTTTACTATTTCTGAATGTCTATAAATTGTGTTTCGGATTACCTTGATAAGTGAGTTAAAAGAACATTATCTACCTCCAAGATTAGTTGGACGAAATTTGAACACTTGAATTGTGACAAAAATGAAAGATAATTGATACAGGAGGTAACTAGAGGATACCACGTAGTTAAGGAGAAGTCAACATAAAGTTGCTTTTTGGCTCCATATTGCCCTTGACTCCATGTGGTCTCCGACTTCATGTGATCCCCAACTCCATACCATCCCCGATTCCATATGGTCATCGACTCTATGTGCTCTTCGACTACATACCGTTCCTGACTCTAGGTTTCTCTTATCCGAATTAATATACTCGACTTCTGACAGGTAAGGCGTTGAGCCATTGCTCATTGAAAATACGGACAACCATTGGCGGAGCCAGTCCGGGTGATCTACTCGGGCTATGGGCTACGAGCGCTCGACGATCCGAGCTAACTTCCACTATTTCTCATTTTCTTTTCCTTTCTCCACAGTAAATCCAAGTTTTTTTTCCTTTTACTGCATTGGTCACCTCGGTTACAGCCTGGGTGCTTGTGAACCTGGCTTCGCCATTGCAGACAATGTAGTCATTTTTTTGGAAGAACGTGAAAAACGCAATCATTTAGCCCTGAAGAGACGAGTAACGTAGTCATTTATTTCAGAAACATGGGTAACATAAGCACGGATCTCAAACCACGTGGAGAACGTGATAGCACATTTACAGCTCCATAAAAGATCGTCTGCTCTTGCATATGCTTACTATTCTTTTCCATTCTCTTATGTTGTAAACTTACTTGAGCGTCCGAGTGGCTACGTCGAGACACTCCGACCATCATTTTAACCATCTCCTTCCGTATTTCTTCTTTCCAGACACTAGTGGATTTCTCCACAAGTCCTCGTTATCCCTGAAAGATTGACAACTTCATCAACATCAATTCATCGATAGTTCATTCATCATCTCACGAAGGATCAATAGTAAATCACAATTCTAACTGAACTTTATTTTCAGTCATAGCCTTACAATATATATGCATAGTGAATCACCCTAACTCCACTATCCACTCTTTAAATGATGTAATAGAATAAGTTTCTACAATGGTTATTATAAGATGACACTAGACCTTCTCATGATTAAAAGCTACGGAACTCTCCCTTCAACCAGAGCTCATCTAGATCAAACAAATCCTTGATCTAGATTCTCTCTACTATCCAAGCAAACTACCGAGTTCTTCCTCACTACTTACCTTTGTCATTTCAATTCTTCTTGTCTTATTTTAATTTATTTTTTATATTTTAAATATATGCCCTAATTGTGACCCAATTGAGCCGGGTAGTTGCGGGTCAAATAGTCCGGCCGGATTTATGCCACCGCCATATGTATAATAAATTAGAATAAAGGAAGGGAAGGATTTTATTTATAAACGTGATGGGCGGGCAGAGTCGTAATTATCCACAAAGCCATGGCGGAAGATGAGAGAAATCCGATCGCCATCACATGTCCTCCTCGCCTCCATCCTTCCTCTTCAATTCGACCTCCCCTTTCCTTTCCGTCGTAATCCAAATTCCTTTAAAATAAACACTCGATTTCACCTTCTTCGATCGATCCTTCCTCCTTCCTCCTACCGCTCGATTCGCAGTCGCTGCGGCGCCCAGTCGATGGCGGCGGGGGCGGCGGCGTCCGCCACTCACGTCCATGACCTGCCGGAGCCGATCCTTGCTCAAGTCTTCTCCCTGGTGGAGGACGTGCGCACTCGCAACGCCATGGCGCTCGCCTGCCGCCGGTGGCGCGGCCTCGAGCGCTCCACCCGCACCGCCCTCGCCCTCCGCGGCCACGTCCGCTTGCCCTTCCTCCTCCCCACCTGCTTCCCCTCCGTCGCGCACCTCGATCTCTCCTTCCTCTCGCCCTGGGGCCACCACCCTTTCCTCTCCTCCCACCAGCAGCAGCAGCACCACCACGATTTCCCCGACGACCATGCTGCCCTCGTCGCCGCGCGCCTCGCCCAGGCCTTCCCTTCCGTCTCCTCCCTTTCCGTCTACGCGCGCGATCCCTCCGTGATCGCCGCCCTCGCGCCTCTCTGGCCTAAGCTTCGGTCAGCCCGCCTCGTCCGCTGGCACCAGCGGCCCCCCAACCTGCCCCATGGTGCCGACCTCGCGCCTCTCCTCGAGGCCTGCCCAGCCCTCTCCGCCCTCGACCTCTCCCAGTTCTACTGCTGGACCGAGGACGTTCCCCCCGCACTCCACCAGTACCCCCTCACTGCCGCCTCCCTCACCCGCCTGGATCTGCTCTGCCCCGCCTCCAACGAGGGCTACCGCTCCTCCGAGCTGGCCGTCATCACAGCAGCCTGTCGCAACCTCACTCACCTCCTCCTTCCCTGCGTGTTTAATCCCCGGTGCATCGAGTTCGTCGGCGACGACGACCTCCTCGCTCTCGCTTCCGCCTGCCCTTGCCTCTCCCTCCTCCATCTCGTCGATCCGGCCACTCTCTCCCCCGCTCGAATCGATTCCGATGCCAACGAAGATGCCGCCATCACAGGGTCCGGCCTCGAGGGGCTCTTTACCCGGCTTCCGCACTTGGAGGATCTCGCCCTAGATCTCTGCCACAATGTTAGAGACACCGGCCCGGCATTGGAGGCCCTGGGGAACAAGTGCTCCAAGGTCAAATCTCTCAAGCTCGGCCATTTCCACGGCGTTTGCCATGGCTTGTGGCAGCACCTCGACGGCGTCTCCGTCAACGGCCACTTGGAGTCTCTCTCCATCAAGAGCTCACCCGATCTGACCGACTCCAGCCTCGCCACCATCGCCCGCGGATGCCAGAGACTCTCCAGATTGGAGATCCACAAATGTCACAAGGTGACCGCGGCTGGGATAAAAAAGCTGGCCAGCAAGCTGCGCTCCACGCTGGTGGACGTCGCCATCTCCGGCTGCCAGCTCCTCAACGCCACGAGCGCTCTGCGTGCGCTGGAACCCATCCGCGACCGCATCGAGCGCCTTCACATCGACTGCATCTGGGCATCTTCTGAGCTGGATCAGCTGCCTGTCGAGGAAGAAGAGTCGGATCCGGAGGAGGACGACATGGAGGCTCCTGACCACTCGAGAAGCAAGAGATGCAGGTACGCACAAGCTAATGATGTCGAGAGCTTCGAGAGCGCCAGTTTCTGGTTTCGGACGTGGGAGAGGCTCCGGCGGCTGTCTCTTTGGATTCCCGCCGGAGAAGTACTAACCCCGTTGGGCGACGCCGGCCTCGAGTGCTGCCCGCAGCTGGAGGACATCTGCATCAAAGTGGAGGGCGACTGCAGGTTGTGCCCCAAGCCGAGACCAATTGTGTTCGGATTGAGCTTCCTCTCTCGCTACCCTACCCTGCGGAAGATGAAGCTGGACTGCGGCGAGGCCATTGGATACGCGCTGACGGCGCCCGCCGGGCACATGGACCTGAGCTTGTGGGAGAGGTTTTACCTCCACGGAATCGGCGGGCTTATCGGCCTTTACGAACTCGACTACTGGCCGCCGCAGGACAGGGAGGTGAACCAGAGGAGCCTGTCGCTCCCAGCCGTAGGTCTGCTCCAAATGTGCAGCAGCCTGAGGAAACTGTTCATCCATGGCACCGCCCACGAACACTTCATGAGATTCTTCCTCGATATTCCGGTTCTGCGGGACGTCCAGCTCCGGGAAGACTACTACCCGGCGCCGGAGAACGACATGAGCACCGAGATGAGAGTAGACTCCTGCAGCCGCTTTGAGTCCGCCTTGAACGACAGGAGAATTCCGGATTGATCGCAGAATCATCGAAGAATTCCATCTTGCGAGACTATACAAGGTACACACGCCCTGTTCGATGCTTGTTGTTTTTCTGCCCTGTTGCTTAGTTCTTCCCCCTTTTTGAATGCCCAGAATCGACTATGTTTGGTTTTGCATATGCCATGATGCTTTCAACATGTTGTATCATATTTAACCAAACTTTTACTAAATTCCAAAAACAAAACTTCATCGACAACAATCGCATCAAGATTGATGTAAGCCATGGAGGCCCAAGGATTTGCACAAGGGGACATTTAGGTTAAGCTAGTGAAAAGGGATTTCCGACACACATTTTACTTTCTTTCATTCCAATTAAGAATCATAGCATTTGGATTCCTATAAAAAAAAAATTGTTCAATTAGAAATAGGGCATTTTAATTAACATGCAAAACTTTTTCATGATGTTTAACTTTTACATATTGGAGAGTGCATCGAGGTCACATGTTTGAATCGTGGAAATAATCTTTTGGTTTGAATCGCGGAAATAATCTTTTGCAAAACGTAAAATAAGACAATAAACCTAATATAGTTCAAGCCTTTTCCAATACAATGTGTTGACTGGATCTTTGTACGTTGGATTGCTCCTTTATGTAACACATGCAAAATGTGTTTGATTTGTTTGCTAAATACGGGCAATTTTCATATACTATAAGAACATATTATTATTATGAATGTCAATAATGCGATATTCCATCATTATTTGATTGATAAATATGATAAATTCTCAAATCCATTAAGGTCAAAGAAGATTTGGTTAGCAAGTCTAATGACCAAGAAGGATTTATATAATCGATCTCACTTAATGGATAATGTTTGGTTGTTAGAATCGTCAATTTAGGTTAGGTTTGTCAAATTGGTCCACCCCTTGAAATAATTTAAATGAGTTGAGTTGAAATTTTATCAACTCATTTAAAAGTGGATCTAAATGGGCCAATCAGCATTGGTTGTAGGCAGGTCGGTCAGGTTGAGGGTTAATTTGATCCTGTCTGTACAGGCACTGCCTCAACCTCTCACATTGGGATGGTGGGACCTACACTTAAGTAGTGGGTCCCACCATCTCATTGTGAGAGGTTGGGACAGTGCCTGTACAGGCAGGGTGAAATTTACCCAGGTTGAGAAGGGCTACGGTGATATATGTATTTTTTTTAGGCTTAAATACCTTAAACCCCCCTTTATTCTCTCTCAAGTAGCATTTAACCCCCCTTATTTAAAAAACTAACATTTAAGACCCTTTTTTAAAAGTCAAATGTTAAAAAAAAATTAATAGACAATTGTGCCCTTCTCTTTTGTGATATGATAATTTTAAGAGAAAAAATATATTAAATTGACGATTATGTCCTTGGTAAAAAAAATTAACACATTAAATTGACCGAATGTGAGAAAATTTATAAAAGAGCTTTGACGAGGTAAAAAAGAAAATTAACACATTAAATTGACCCGATGTAAGAAAATTTGTAAAAGAACGAAAACTGAAACAAATGCATCTAAATAGAAAAAGTTCATATTAGGAACTTTAGTACTATTTTACCCATATTATGTTAATTGTACCTCACAAAAGAAGGCAAACTGCTACAAGTATTTACCTTGATACGAAAAGACAAACCAAAAGTTAATGTATTGAATCTAACATCTAGAAGGTACAACCTTCACAAAAGTATAATCCATAAGCACACATACTACTGTTCAAAATTATGAAACTTACATGTAAAATAACTCAAAGAAACAATAGATCACATATTTTCTCCACTTTCTGGACCAGCATCCCTGACAAAATGCATTCCACTTGATGACTGTTGAGTAGACAAGAAGTATTCACCACGTACAGATATATGTGCTTGAAGCTACAAAGATTAAAGTGTATAAACTGTGAACAGATATAATATGATGCTCATAGATCCAAAAAACTAGATAACCAAATTGCTAAGTAAATGTGAATAAGAAACATACTCGAGGATTTTCATTAGTCCCGGCTACTTAATTGCTAGTCAAAGCTAACTTCTTTTCAAAATTATTAAAAATATATATTATAAAAAGATAAGGGTATAATTGTCTTTTTATAAATTTTTTAATGTTTGGCTTTGATTAAGGGGGGTAAATGTTATTTTTTAAACATAGGGGGTACAACGTTACATAATTAAAAATACAGGGAGGTTAAAAGTATTTAAGCCTTTTTTTTAGTAAAAATTATAAAAATTTTTGTGTCAATTACATTGGCTAATATGTATGAAATCAAGAATTAAAAATTTTATTTATGAAATGATCAAATTAAATGAATTATAGGAATTGTTTAATATATATTATATTTTATGATAAGCTGATCCATTTAACACGCAATCGACGTTAAATTGGATTGGGTTGTGGATTTTCCATCCTGCTAGAATAGCAAGTCAACCCGTGACTGACAGCTAGATTGGATTGGTTGTTGTAAGAACGCATTATAAATGCCATCATTATTTGATCATGGAAATACAATTAAAGACATAACAATCTAATAACAATGTAAAGATGAGATGACATAAAAGCTATCCTTCATCAAAAGCATAAATGAAGAACTTGCTTGTCTCGGATGTGCTAGAAGTTTTAGGTGTGCTCTCAGTTGTAGCTTGACTACAAAGCTTGAAATACAATTTCGCTCAGCATACTGAATAACTAAGTTACATTAGCTACATGTAACCATAACTTCAACAGAATTCATAGAACACCAATCTTCCTTTGTGCCAAGGCAAAACAAAGGTAAAATACATCTAAAGACAACACAGAATTGTTGCAGATTTCAAAGGATGAGAAATCAATGGTCTAGAGAGAAAAAAAAAATTTGTTAGTCCTTTATTGATGGTATGGAAATAGAAGTTACAAATGAGGTGTCAGCATGGAATCAAAAAACATAGAAATCTCAAGTTCTTTTTAGTATTTGCACATACACCCGGGGGTCCTTGGTAACCTGTAGATGCTCCTACCTTTGCGTCGGGCGATGATCCTTTGGTTCTCTTGAACCATCTTCCTCACTCTTTCTCCGAAGTCATGCCACTGTATTGTCCTATTCTCTGACAAAATCCGAGCAAACCTCTTCTTGTTCGGTCGTATTGTCGGAGCATGGTCTCGGCCATGGTATATTCGATAACCGTTCACTAGAGATGAAAGCTGGCTTCCAGAATCAGTCATGGCAAATACATCAGCAGCCGCGCATGCTATGAAGTCCAAAGCTGCTAGCTGCATTAACACACTAGCGTTTAGCTTTTGAACTGAAACAATAATGCTATGTTGAATCATACTATCTTCTTTAGATCAGTTTAAAGAAATTGTGTACTCATTCTAGCAGAACTTAAGATTTTGAGATTTTACAAAAAATGATCAAACTTAACACTGTCTAAGAGCATGCTGTCCTTTGAAAATTGCTAGTGCGAGTAATTGGAACAATCAACCCATTCGATTTAGAACTAGATGGTGTCAGAATTGGCCAAACAAATATACTTGACAGAAGTGAGTACTTACCTGTGAAGAAAAATTCTTGAAAGGAGCAAGTTCACTGGGAGTGAGAACATCTTCTTTTGTGATCACATTTGGATATAGCCTTGTAAACGAAAGCATTCTAGACCGACCTCCGTAAATACGAGAACCAGCTAGATAAATATAAGTCCTACTATTATAACCAAGTGCAGTGAGCATAATCGCCGCTTCTTCGGGCGTCAATGGGCATTTCCCCAAGCTTCTTGACTCTTCTGGAGAAAGGGAGCTGCACACCAACATCCCAAACACAGGATTAGAACTTGACATTAGTGAGGTAAACAGAGCACACATACAACTTACTTATTGTTCTTAATTTGTATCGTAAGAGTGGGGAAGTGAACTTCCCGATATGCTTGCAATTCTCTCCTCTCTTTTTCGCCACCATCGAAGTCACAAAGAGAATACGCCACCATATCCATTTCAAATCTCATATGCATTGCAAGATATTTGACAGGGCTTGTAGAAGTATCATTTCTCCTTACTGGAGCATGAGGCATATGCTTCCCAAATAAGTGTTCATCCAACATATTCAGGCTTGAATTATATTTACGGATTCTCCTGACCAATAAAGAACCAATCTCCTGAATTCTGGGGGCATACTTTAATGCATGGAAATTGCATTTGCACCTTAATTTCTGATCAAAGGAAAGTAAGTCAAAATATGCATTCATAGATTTAATTTAGAGTACATTTTCTTTGCAGAATAGAATTGAGAAAGAACAAAATAATAATTCTTGGAAATGAAGTAGAATAGGAATGAGAAAGGTATATATTCCTTAGTTTTGTTCATTCTATTGAATGTTACCTTTTCATTCCTTCATTTGATTTGCTCAAATTAAGTGAAAGAATACTTTCCTCTAGACCAAAATATTCCTACATCTATAAATTTGCAAATTTTATATAAATATATTTTCTGATAAGCAGCAAGTAGAGTAACTACTGATGTCACAGTAAAAGCAAGACGGAACCACTCATCAATTTCCAATTGAAATCGGATCTACACAAGTACTTGTTAAAGAGCAGTTCAATGTACGAAATTCCAGTCATAAAAGAATCTCAGAAAAAGGTCGGACCACATTACATTAAGTCTATTGTTCACAATTTTATCTTGCATTTTATAATAGGTTATTCTTACGACTCAAATCCGTGACCTTTTTTATTGTTGTTGTAAGACTCCCCTTCAAGTATTTGCTATTCATATCCCAAAAATATTTAGGTCAAATATCACTTTCAAAATAAGTTCCAAATTAATAAAAAAGCGAAGATACTCGTATAATGGCGGAGGCAAACAAAATAAAGTTATACTTCCAAGTAATACCACCAACTTCTATAAACCAATTGTTAGATAGTAGCAAGAGGATCCTAATGAGCTTGAAAAACAGACACAAGAGGTTGTCACCCCAGAGAAACAAAGTCATTAAGATGTTTTTATGAAATTTTCAAAAAAGTTGAAAATCAAATGCATGATGAATCATAGATAAAAAAAAATGATATACCTGAAGATCCAAAGGTAGAGGATCAAAGGCTAGTCTATTTCCAAATCCATAAAAATGGACGACCCCATTTTTTAGGAGGAGAGGAAATACAACTCGCAGAAAATATTCAGGTGTAGACTCTTTCCTGATATCATTGTCAGTGATCTGGCCAAAAAAACAAAAACAAGGTTCAGAATGAAGGATAAACAGGTAAAGTAAATTGTATGAAACAGTTAAGAAAGCGTACGTACTAAGCTTCCAATAGCTTCGATATCAAGTGATTGAAGGTGGGAAGGCAATTCTTTCACAATATCCACATCATTCTTCAAATAGTTCATAAAGAAATCCTCTTGATATATATCGCCAAACTGGCTGCAAAAGATATTACGAACTCTTTTATAGTGATTAACCAGAAATATAATCAGATCTATTTTGCTCGCATCTGTATGAACATAATTAATAACTCAACTTCCCCAGTTCAGAAAACTTCTTAAACTTCCTCTAATTATTAAATGTCGCACAACTCATTACTAACCATTTCTTATTTTGCTTAAGTAGATGAATGCATCTCTAAAGCCAATATATTAGACTTACTCAAATTGAAGTATTAAATTGATGTTGGAACGAAAATGGCATTCTTCTTTAAACTCTAATGGTAAACATTCTTTTTCTCGAGTAGAGAATGTGTTGAGCTTGTAGTGTTCTCAAGGTTTTACTTATCATTTACAATTAACCCACTAAATGAATGAAGCAATAAGCATCTGCACAACAAAGAAACAGTCTAAATAATGCCTATGATATCTTGGGATATGACAAGCTATTAAAAACAATACGAACCTCGTATCTTTCCAGACACTGCTATACAGGAAGTTGGGGATAACAAGATAGGCGTTGAGGAGGGCAGCAACCGCGACAGCGTTACAAACCTGTCCAAGGATAGTAAATTAGCACTAAACAAAAGAATCACCCTGATCATTGTCAACTTAAGCGGATAATCGAAAGTCTTACTGCAACTCGCTGTTGGTTCAGACCGCCATTCGCACTCACCAATATATAACCAGATCGTGTCCTGGTTCGACCTACAACAACTGCAAAATGCATACAAGGAATGAATAACAACATATGCTGAGATTCTTTCATGCAACATTTGTCAAGAATGCACTCAAGATAAGTTAAGAATGATCATAAGCAAAATAACCATTCAAACAAAAGTTCTTGATTCTTTCTTTTTCATTTCTGTCTAAAGCACATTTATAACTCCAAAGAAGCATTCAAATATTTCAGCAAACTCAAAATGAAGACAAAATCAGAATCAAATTTCAATATCAAGTTCAAAAAGTTCTCTCAACCAAAATAACAGATAGAAACTTGCCTTGAGGAATCTGGTTTCCCTGATCAGAACAAGATCTCCAAGTAGATGTTTGATTATTTGGTTCCTTAAATAGCTCGATTGAATCATGTATCTCATTCTATTGCAAAGAAATGCCATATCAGATGAAATTCAACAACCATATATGAATGAGTTATGAGAGTGATCAAACTTGTAGATTTAAAGCTGAAAAATACCTTGGAAATAGCCGCAGAAGCCAGAGCTAGTAGCCGTGCGTACATGATCTTTTCTGCCCTTTCCTCAGTAGGGATTTCACTCTTGACATTCTTCAATAATGCACATATCAAATGACCTCATCGATTCCACGAATGGGATTTGATCTGAAAAGGAAAAAAGGGGGGAGGCAAACCTGCGGGACGATCCACCGCCTTCTCTGGAGAGATCCCCGGCGGTGGAGATTGAAGTGATGGATGACGGTGAGCATGAGGGAATCGAGCAGGAAGAAGGAGCCCATCAGTCCGAACACAAACAGAATCATCCTCAGATGGTTGCAGAAGAGAGCATGCCTCTTCCCACAGCCCACGTTCTCGCCTCCCTTGGCCGCGTAATACCTCCCAGCGGCGCCGCCCTTCTTCGCCGCCTCCTTCCCCATCGGAGACCCTGGCTCTCGCCGATTCCACCATCGATCTGACTCCTTTTAAGCCCTGGCTCGCCCATCGCGGAGATCGACCTACCCGTAGTTGGTTTGGCGGAATTCAAATCTCGGAAGAAAGGAGGAAAAAGTAGGAATTGTTTATTTGCGATTCGGGCCGGGCAGGGTGCTGGTGGCGATGTCGCTGTTGCGCGTACAATCGGTCAACTGAAGGCGACGGGGATCGAAATGAAGGCGGCGTGGGGAGGAAGGGAAAGGGGCGGACCACCCGACGGGACCGGGGTAGGTAGGTAGATCGCCACCAACTGCGACGTCGGCCCGCCACCTTGCGCATCTCTGCGTCCTGGGAGGTGGTTGCGACCGCAGGTGTCCGTGCGCTGCGGAGTGCGCAGGAGCTGCGTGCGCACGCTCGCATAGTGCGCGGCTCGTCGGCTGGTGGGTTGGGGGCGGCTCCAACATCTACATTTGTGGCCAACGGGGGAACCACCCTCGAATTGATCGACCGTAAAACAATTTAAATAGGTTGAATTAAAAGTTTATAAACAGATAGATTCAGATGAGCCGAACCAACTGAGTCCGTGATCCACATGGATTTATTCCCGGCTTGAGAAAAAAAAAATTCTCAAACTTAAAATGAAAATGAAAATTGTCAAATTATATATCATAGTTTGACGGTTAATTGACTATTAGTTCGAATGCAACTGTTCTTACTTCAGTCCCAATAAATAAATTTCTAAAATACCTATATTATATATCATAATTTTAAAATTATTAAATTATATATCCACTTCTGCTTTACCCTCATAATTAAATTCATTCGATTAGAAAAAAAATTAATCGACTCTGTTTTTTTTTCCAGTGAAATTGATTTCTTTACATGTATTTGAAAAATATTCATCGATCGATTTCGATCAAAATTAGCTCATAAATCTAGAGACCTTGAAATGATATAAAACTAGTTTCTACATGTTCGTCTAGTTCTCTTGATTATAAAAATGATATCAAATATCAATTTGACGTAATATATTAAGAACAGTGATTTTTAAACACGAATGTGTCCGAAAAACTAATTCTTGTTTAAAAAATCACTACTCTCAATATATTTGATTAGATTAATATTTCAGTCGAAACCAGCTGATGGATTTAGAGACTTCGAAATGACATGAAATTAATTTTATGTATTCGTTTAGTTCTCATTATTAAAAAAAATATTATCAAACGTTAATTTGATCAAATATATTAAAAGTAATGAGCTTTTAAACATTAATGTATCTAAAAAATTAATTCATGTTCAAAAAAATCATTACTCTCAACATATTAAATCAAATTGATGTTTGAAGAGATGAATATAATCATAAAAACTATAAGAACTCAAAGGATCGAGTTTCACTTCATTCCGAGTTCTCTAAGTCTATCAATCGATTTTGGCCGAATGAATCTACATTGATTTTATTTAGGTTCATTCAGCCATAGTTTCAAAGAAAATCACCGCTCTCAATATATTGTGCAAAATTGATATTTGATAGTTGATCCGGCGGTAAGAGCAGGGGACCCCGTTCTGGGGAGTCAACGTCACGTGGAAGTCAAAGGGTCAGGTGGTCGATAGGAGAAGGATGGACCGACCGGACGCCCGAGAAAGGGTTAGATCGATAGGCCGACCGGATAAGGGCGGGCCGAAGCTCGGCCGCCCGACCGGTGTCTAACTGATGGCAAAAGGCGCCCCGGCAGGAGTTGGGGTTCCGGTGCTCATTGAACAAGATCGTAGGGCCGAGCGGATGGTACGTTCGGCCGAAGACATAAGGTAGCATACTGCTAAGTCTCCACAGAGCACCTTACCGAGAATCTCCCAAGTAGACCACTGTATATGACCGGCCAGACGTAAGGCGCGTGCTGGCCGACCGGACGCCCGGCAGGGAATAAGGAGAAAAGGACAAGGGACATCTTCTGACAGTAGGCCTGCTCTATAATCCGGCCATATTCCAAATCTTATGACAAGGGGTTCCGCTGTCCCATCAAAGACGTGCTTGGACTGTAGCAGTATGGTGTCAGGTAAGCTTGCTGACAAGCCCTTACTAAGGTATGGGCTGGGGACACGTATTCGCCTCGGTATGTGTGCATGGGCTCCTTCCCAGCTCTATATAAGGAGCCTCACACTTCACCGAAGGTACGCATTCTTTGATACTTGGAGCCACTTCTGTAGGATCGAAAAGAATTTAGATATCTCCACAATGGCATGATATTGTCCACTTTGGGCCTAAGCCCTCATGGTTTTGCTCTTGGGCTCCCCCCAAAAGGTCTCATGCCAATGGAGATATCTTTTTCTCTTATAAACCCATGATCTATTCCATGTGTTTCTAATATGGGACTATGTTTGCAACCTTGCAACCCCAACAATCCCCCCCTCAAACAAAGGACCATAGGCTTCCCACGTCCGATCCTCGACCCACCAGGTCTTCCTGCCCCTCGGTCCACCCGACCTACTAGGACTTCCTTGCCTAGTCGCAACTAGGACTTCCTGCCTGGTGTCTGGTCCTCTTGATCCGAACATAGGAGCCCCCACTTTCTTTGTTCGAGGTCAATATTGTACCCACATGGCTCAATCAGATCATAGCTCTTGTGCACAGTCGGTGGTTAAACCTTCTGGCAGTCCGGGCTCTGATACCAATTGTAGGATCGAAAAGAATTTAGATATCTCCACAATGACATGATATTGTCCACTTTGGCCCTAAGCCCTCATGGTTTTGCTCTTGGGCTCCCCCCAAAAGGCCTCATGCCAATGGAGATATCTTTTTCTCTTATAAACCCATGATCTATTCCATGTGTTTCCAATATGGGACTATGTTTGCAACCTTGCAACCCCAACAACTTCTTCGTTGTTCGCTTACCTGACTTGAGCGTCGGAGGGTCGTCGCCGGGAACTCTTTCCCGGCCCGACTTCTGTGCAGGTTCGCCGGAGGTCCGAGCGGACAATCAAGAGAGACGAGCCGGCGCCTATAAACCCTCCGAGCGGAAGGCCGTCGAGCTCCGACGTTAGAAATTGAGAGACGAGCCGGCGTCTATAAACCCTCCGAGCGAAAGGCCGTCGAGCTCCGACGTTAAATATCGAGAGACGGACTGACGTCTATAAACCCCCCGGTCGGAAGACCGTCGAGCTCCGACGTTAAAAATCGAGAGACGAGCCGGCGTCTATAAACCCTCCGAGCGGAAGGCCGTCGAGCTCCGATGTTAAATATCGAGACGGACCGGCGTCTATAAACCCCCCGGTCGGAAGACCGTCGAGCTCCGACGTTAAAAATTAAGAGACGAGCCGGCGTCTATAAACCCTCCGAGCGGAAGGTCGTCGAGCTCCGACGTTAAAAATCGAGAGACGAGCCAGCGTCTATAAACCCTCCGAGCGGAAGGCCGTCGAGCTCCGACGTTAAAAATCGAGAGACGAGCCGGCGTCTATAAACCCTCCGAGCGGAAGACCGTCGAGCTCCGACGTTAAAAATCGAGAGACGAGCCGGCGTCTATAAACCCTCCGAGAGGAATAAGGCGATCAAGAAGACTCGTACTCGTTGTCAACATCGCTTGACCACCTATGCGTTCCGCTCGGCCCAGTACCCAAAGGTACTTCATCAATATTCAGTGAATAACCTCTTCTGTTGAAGCAGGACATATTCGTCCGAGCGGAAATGTATCGCAAAATTTGGGAGGTGTGATAGGAGGCGAACGGACAACACACACATTGACCAGCAAAAGGACAAAGCAAACGAAAGGAAAGCATTGCATTAAAAATAAAACTTTAGGCCGAGCGGCCTAATTACAAAAAGGATCATTTTCTGGCCGAGCGACCGAATTACATATAAAATGTCTACTCAATATAATCGTAAAAGTTCTTGGGGATGTTGTCCAGGAGCGCCACCTGATCTCCGGCCGGGATAGTAGTGGAATCCGGAAGAAGACCCTTAGACTTCAAATACGCTGTGGTGGCGGTCATAGCAAGGTCGAAGGCCGTGTACATACTCTCGCAAACTTTCTCCAAAAATTCGGGCCAGCGGATGTAATTCTGTCTCAGGGCGGCGACCCGGCTTGGCTCGGCCTCTTGGTATTCTTTGAAGGCTAATTGGGACGCGGCGAGGGACTCCTGCAGAGTTTTCAGCTCGTCTACATGCTTGAGCGCGTCAGCCGAGCGACCCGTTTTCTCGCCATCGAGCTGGTCCATCAGCTCCTTTACTTTCTGCTCTAGGCCCCGAGCCTCCACATTCTTTTTCTCCAGGTCGGAGATAGCCGTGTTCTTCCGCTCGGTCGCCAAGCTTATCTTGTGATCCAGAGATTTTTTCACTCGCTCGAGCTCGGCCAGATGGTGAGCCTGGTCGGTTGTCTTCTTCTGCTCGGCCGCCAGCAAATCCTGAGCCTTCTTAAGCTCCTTTTGCAGTTCAGAGTATGATGGGCCTCGAGAGCCGGACGGACCGACTACCGCCTTCAGTTTGGCTAGTTCTTCATCCACCATGACCAGGCGGTTGGAGACAGCAATCTCCTCCACCCATCTCTGACAAAAGAAATTAAAAGTTGTAAGTGACCGATCGGAAGGAAGGCATACAAAACTTCGGAGAAAATAAACTTACCCCCGTGGCCTCCTGCATATGGCTATTGGCCAAATTTCGGAGGGGAATCAGCGAGACGTGCGCCCTATCGTCGGCCCACATCTCAGCTAGGGGCCCCTTCAAGGTTATGGTATGCTCGGGTGCGGTTGGTCGGTCGGCCTCTGGCAGCAGCTCTTCAGTCGGAAGATGCAGAGTGACCCGTACAGTGCGGCCATGACCGGGGGTCGTCTGACCGGTGGTCGGGAGAGGATCAGAGGTCGGCGCCAAAAACTGAGATCGAATGGTTGAGCGCTGGACTAGTTGAGTAGCAGGCGGAAGGGTGCTGACCGGAATAGCCTCAATAGGGGCTGCCGGCTCGTCCCATTCAGAGGGAGTCCGGTCGGACGAAATAGCTTCGATCTCTGGAGCCTTGCCGCGAGCGCTTGTAGTAGCTCGAGCGGATGGTTGAACCGCAGACGTAGCTGATCGGAGGGGAGTCTCCACTCGGCGCCTTTTTTGTTGGAGAGGTCGCTCTTCTTCCGGAGCGGAGCCCTCATCCCGAACGGAAGGCTCTTGGCTGATAGTTGCTCCAGCCGTTGGCTCTTGGAGAGAAGCTTGAGCGGCCGACTCCCCAGCATGTGTCCCGCTCTCTTCTTCGTTTGAGCCGACTGGCTGGATGCCGAGCGTCTCCATTTCTTTGGTTGTCGCGGCTTCGAGCGCCGCCGCCTTTCTCTTCAGAATACCAGCCATCACCGACTCCATGATAATTCGCTGCAAAGGAAAAAAAGGACAAAAATCAATTAGCAAGCAAGGCAAAGGTACAAAGTGAAAATCTTACCGAAGCCGCTCGGGAGAGGTGTTCTGATCGGACTCAGCCCGAATATATACATAACACCTTCTAGAAGAAATTTGTTGATATCAAACCGCAGCCCGGCGAGCATGCTGGCGGCGTGGAGATAATCCGGCCGGGTCTTGAACCTTTTGAGCTCTGGAGAGAGAGGAAGGCCGACCTGCCACTGGGTTCGGAAGGTAGGCCGTTCGGGAAGGCGAATGTAGAAGTAGAATTCCTTCCAATGCTTATTAGAGGAAGGTAGTTTATTGAAGAAGACCAAGCCGGACCGAGCTTGGAACATATAGGTGCCCGGCTCAGATTGTTTAGGGTAATAGAAGTAGTAGAAGACCTCCGGCCGGAGGGGAATGTTATGGATTTTGAAGAGAACGACTACACCGCATAAAAGGCGGAAAGTATTGGGGACTAGGCTTCCGAGCGGAATGCCAAAAAAATCGCAAACTTCTACAAAGAAGGGATGAATGGGGAGTCGCAGACCGGCTGTGAACTGGTCGCGGAAAACACAAAACGCTCCGCACGGCAGTTTGTGTGGCCGAGCGGAGTCTGTCGGTATGATGATTTCAAGGTTGGAAGGGATCCCAAAAGTATTAATTAGAAGGTCGGCGTCACGCCGATCGAATCGCGACTCCATGGTAGTGTACCATGGGCCGAGGGTTTGGTCTTGGGATTGAGAAGATGGGGTCATTGTCCGAGCGGATGAAAACAAAAGAGACGATAAAAAAGGACGGCAACGAAACAGTACCCCGAGGACTAGAACTTGGGAAAGAAATGCAAAGAAAACACCGGAAACAAAGAAGGAGAGAAATAGAACCTTACAACGACGAGGAGGATCGAAAAAGGAGCACCGGGGATCGCCGAAACCAGAGGAACGAGATCGCCGGAAAGCTGGAACGCGAGAAGCTGGAAGGCACGCAAGAGCAAGGGTGCGACGAAGGAAGAAAATGGAGATTTTATAGGGGGGAGGCCGAGCGGCCTCCACCGTTGGATCCAGGTCACGGGAATCAAAGCGCGCATCACGCCGTCCATTTCGAACCGCCTCGATCCCATCAGAGCACCACGCCGCCGCCGTACGATTACGACAGCTCCGCCACGTGGCAGCCAGCCGCTGGAACGCATTTAATGGGCGCGTGCTCAACCTTAATGATAGAGATTGGCGAAAACTTCGAAGAGGCACCGAGTAAGGCGACCGTTGATTGGCGTTTTAGCTGCCCCCTGTGTTTCCGATCGGACTGTGGTTGCAGTAGGCCACTCGGTTAAACTAATGGTCCAGTCAGTCGGACTAATCGCCTCCTTCGACTAGACTTAAAGGGGAGGCAAGTGATCCGGCGGTAAGAGCAGGGGACCCCCGTTCTGGGGAGTCAACGTCACGTGGAAATCAAAGGGCCAGGTGGTCGATGGGAGAAGGATGGACCGACCGGACGCCCGAGAAAGGGTTGGATCGATAGGCCGACCGGATAAGGGCGGGCTGAAGCCCGGCCGGCCAACCGGTGTCTAACTGATGGCAAAAGGCGCCCCGGCAGGAGTCGGGGTTCCGGCGCTCATTGAACAAGATCGTAGGGCCGAGCGGATGGCATGTTCGGCCGAAGACATAAGGTAGCATACTGCTAAGTCTCCACAGAGCACCTTACCGAGAATCTCCCAAGTAGACCACTATATATGACCGGCCGAACGTAAGGCGCGTGCTGGCCGACCGGACGCCCGGCATGGAATAAGGAGAAAAGGACAAGGGACATCTTCTGACAGTAGGCATGCTCTATAATCCGGCCATACTCCAAATCTTATGACAAGGGGTTCCGCTGTCCCATCGGAGACGTGCTTGGACTGTAGCAGTATGGTGTCAGGTAAGCTTGCTGACAAGCCCTTACTAAGGTATGGGCTGGGGACACGTATTCGCCTCGGTATGTGTGTATGGGCTCCTTCCCAGCTCTATATAAGGAGCCTCGCACTTCACCGGAGGTACGCATTCTTTGATACTTGGAGCCACTTCTTCGTTGTTCGCTTACCTGACTTGAGCGTCGGAGGGTCGTTGCCGGGAACCCCTTCCCGGCCCGACTTCTGTGCAGGTTCGTCGGAGTCCGAGCGGACAGTCAAGAGATCTGTGTCAGCCGCTTGGAGAGCGTCACGTGCCCAGTGTCCGTTGATTCAGCTTTCGGACAGGATCAATAGTATTTTTACAATCAGGAGAACTAGGTGAATACATAGGAACTAGTTTCATATCATTTCAAGCTCTTTAGGTTCATTAACTGGTTTTGGTTAAAATTGATTGATGGACCTAGAGACTTCATAATGATATGAAACTACAGATCCCTTGGGCAACCAGTTAGAGAGGGTTGAATAACCTTGCACAAAAAAAAATGTAACATTTCTCGATCTTTTATAGCTTAGTTAAATAAAAAAATACTCGCATTTTAACTAAGTTCCAACGGTGGAACCACACTCGCATTCCGCATTGATTGACCGTAAAACAATTTAAATCGATTGAATTAAAATTTTATAAATAGATAGATTCAGATGAGCCGATCCATTTGAGCCCGTGATCCACATGGGTTTATTTACAGATGGAAAAAAAAAACAATCAAACTTAATTAAAATAAAAAACTCAATAGGATTTAGGTTTGAGTTGAGTTTTTTAAACGGACTAATTAAAAAAAAATATTTGATTCGTATTTAAATTTATAAAATTCAAATCGAACTTGAACAAATTGTATATTTTTTTTTGAATTAAATTTAAATCCATAATATTTTGTTTGATTATCCATAAGTCATTCGTGAGTCGAACCTGAGTCAAACTCTAATTCTTTTTACATAATTTTAATTTATTTATATTCAAATTAAAATCTAAATAATTCGAATCGAATATTAATTTAAGTCGTTTTCAATTATAATTCAATTTTATTTGAATCAAGGCTCTGAATAATTTGAATGGAAGTCAAACTCAAATTTTTAGAGTTTAGCCTTTGATCATTTCGGGCTCAAATTAAACTCTAATTATTTGATGCATTTGAAAAATAATTTAAATTAAATTTTACTTATATCTTTCAGATGTATGTCAATGTCATAAATATAGAATAGTACACAAAGTTCATGGAGTTTGACTCAACGCACAAGCCCTAAAATCCTAAATTTTAAATCATAAACTCGAAATGTAGGACGAATTAGATAGCATGAAGCAAGTTCTAGGATTTGCAATGCATTTGATGGACCAAAAGGTCTAATATGTCTATAAAAGTTCATACGTTGATCTCAAATGTCTTATATAATCAGTTTCATAGTTGTCTATAAAGAATTAAATTAGAAAATTGAACATGCCACTACATAAGAGGATATTTTCTTAAATTTTACGGGAAGTCCACTCTTGCCCTTTTCTACAAACACCAAAAGCCTAATGTTAAACCAGATAAAAGCATATCCAATGAAGGATATTTGAAGAGGATATTTTTTCAAATATCCCTCCTTCTCAAATCTCTTATTATGGGGGATATTTGAGGGATGATTGAAAATCATCGGACACAAAAATATTTGAGGGATGATTGGAAATCACCGAGCACAAATTTGTGCCTGGTGATTTCTTCTTGTGGGATCCACCAAAATGATGTGGAAGTGAGAAATATTTCATTGTGAAAGTTGAGATATTTGAATAGAAAGATATTTAAAAAATAATACGAAAGTGGAGACCACAAATACTTAGAAGAAATATCCTTATTTATTATGGATGCTCTAATACTGAATCTAAGACGATCAATCAGATTCATAGAAATTTTTCATTAATTGTCAGGTAACAAAGGCCTAATGTGAACTATAGGATAGATGTAATGAGGTGAACTTGCATGCACGGAGAATTGAATGGCATGGAGAAAGTTCAAGTAGCTTAATTGGTGCATAGGTGCTTAGGACCCTGCAAGAGATGAGAGAGAGCGAGGAGACTCGATTGATTGAAAACCTAGAAGCATAAGAGTGTGAGAGATAACGTAAGTGAAATCTAACTATTGGGCTTCTATCTCTAGGCAACGTAGTTAGGTAGGAATGGAGCTTTCAGAAACCTTCAACTAGGATGCTAAATTGTAGTCTAAAACTTAGCTTGGTCCTCCGATTTTGATTTCAAATCAATTAGAAATGGGCAAATTGTGGTCATGGGAGTGATTTGACAAAAACTCTTGGACAGCTTTAAGCCGTAAGGAGGGTGCTAGCAATGCCCAACACTTTAAGAGGCTTGAATTGAGATTGAAAGCTTCAACTCAAATTCTTAATGTTCTCTCTTTTACATAAGCTTTATACTTCATTGTAAGCGGGATACTAAAAGAGATTTACCCTAATACCTTTTATGGAATGACTCCTAACATGTTTAGGGAGCCTTTGCTTGGGAAACAGACTTCTTGATGGATTGTTCGTGCCCAGTAATTTCTCATGTACTTTTTTTTTTAATGTAGAAAAACCACAAACATAAAAATAAAAATTCCAAGTAAAATAACAATAACAGTAATAGATATTCTTGAGCGAGGTAAAACGGGATAACCAATAATACGTAAGAAAAAAAAAACAAAAAGCTTTTCGAAAAAGAAAGTCAAAATAAATATATTAATATTCAATAGAAATTACATAATTTTCAAATGGAACATGACTAATAACCTCAAAAGGTGCAAGGACAAAGGAAAAAACATTATTTCTGAAGAAACTTAAAGAAGCAGAGGTTCATTTACTTGCTCTCTTCACTGCAACGAAAGCTTTAGCATTGCTTAATTCCAAATCTGCGATCGAGAAATACATAACACCTACAAGATTATTATTGTTGTTAATTATTAAGCTAGTAGTGAAACAATGACCCTTGATTTATTTAAATGTTATCTTTTCAAGTGGGCAGGCAGTTTAAACTCCGGAGGCTACCAGTCACCTCCTGCTTGCATTCGATATCGTAACCTGGCCCAACCTGTCGGTGTCTTCAGGGCAGGCAGTTTAAACTCCAGAGCCTGCCAGTCGCCTCCTGCTTGCATTCGATATCGCAACCTGGCCCAGCTTGTCGGCGTCTTCAGATGTCGATCTCTCTCTGGTTGGAGTGTAATGCCGAAGCCACACACCCGTATAAACCTACGACACAGTATGTCATTTCGGGCAACTTTGTGAGCAAAATGTGAAGTCAAGAAGATAAACTGAAAAGAAAACGGGATTACTAGCCAAAGGATGCCAAACTCATTATCTTAAACTAACAATCCTGACTCACCGCTCTAATGCTCATATATTCAAATATACAGTGACACAATCCTGACACTGCAACAGACCGAGCGGGTCTGTTGTAAATAAAAGATCATGGATTTCATTAGGTAGAGCTCGAGCAGGAGAACCCCTAGAATCAAGTCATATTGCTTGTAGAACCCCCCGGAATCAAAGATCTACCTTGACGCATACTCCCTAGAGTGATTGTGGTGATGTGAATTTGGCTAGGTTGTGTCTAGGTGACTGGGTTGATGTCAAGGGGGTCCTATCAAATCCCATGATGGTATGTCCATTTGGGTTATAATGATTTTGTCTTTGGGTACTCCTAACTGAGGAACAATGTGGCCCCTAACTCCAATGGTCCCACCTTAAGATTCATTGGTCTCAAAGGTCAGACGCCCTTCTACTGAATTTGCTCCTTTTTTCCTTTGTATCTCTAACTATGACAAATATGCATATCATATGAAGAAGATTCAAAAAAAAAAAAAAAAAAAACTTGGTTAACAACAATAAAATTTATTTAAAGATATATATGATAATATAGTAGGGGGATAGAGCTTAGTGGCGTAGAAGGATCTATATAACCGACCTCATCTAGTGAAATAAAACTTGATTATTATTGTCGTTGTTATATCTCTATCTATTTTTACAACTATGTAATTTACCATGCATGTCATCATATATGATATCATACATTTGACCAGTCACATCCTCAAAATAATAATAATAATAATAATAAATAAAAGTTTAAAATTGCACTCAAAATATGTAAAGAATTTGGGAAAGGCTACACAGTTGTTAATATGAATAACCTGTTGCGGCCTCATAATCTTTGTATCAGGATCATCAAGTGATTCTCGCCAGTGCGCTAGGTAACCAGCCATTCGAGGGATTGCAAAGAGAACAGGAAAGAACTCTGTTGGAAATCCCATTGCCCTGTTAAAACAAATTGCATTCCATTATCTCTAGGCGGTAACTTTACCACCTGGGGAAAGCTATAGAAGAATAATTCACATGGTTATCTTTCCATACCTGTAGATTAAGCCTGAATAAAAATCAACATTTGGATAAAGCTTCCGCTTCACAAAATACTCATCAGATAAAGCAGCTTTCTCCAGTGCCACAGCTACCTAAGAAAATGAAGAAATTTTAAAATGATGTAGAAACTATACAGTATTCATAGTGCTAATCAAGTACATAATCAGCATTTGTTTGTAATAAACGATCTATGGGAAAACTGCACCCTTTTATTCGAAGCAATACACACTTTGTTCAGTTTTGTTCTTTTCAGCATACTGGAATCTGTTGGTGCCAATCATAAATGGTGAGGGGAGATGGTAGTTTTAAGGAATATGAACAGCTGTTGAGTTTTTCAGCATTTTAGCATGCTACTGTAGATTTCTGCTATGAAGAAGCCAAATAGGCATAGAAGGTATGTGCACTGAACTTCCTTAAGTTTGTTAACAAATTTTTAGATATGCTCAAGTTTTATTAATATGCTGGCGAGGTAGAGTTCCAAAGTGTTTAAGTAGTGGAGCTGAAGATTTAGTTGCTGCAATTGTATATAAAGTATTGTCAAGCTGATATCAAGAATTTGTGTATCTGCAGCAGTTTCAACTTGTAGTTAGCACGTAGTGTATTCAATTTTTTAGTATTTTCTTTATGTTGCAGAGAGGTTGAGTATTTTCTTTCTTGTTAGGGGGAGCCAAGATGATGGAACTCACAAAAGGGTATATTTTGCAATATAGTCTCAACTTTTTTCCTTGTGCAAAAAAAAGGTACATTAAGAAGACAATCACCTGAACTTCGATTAAAGGATGTAGCAGAATTTTATAAGTCTAGAGGGAAAAAAATAAAGCAAACCTCGATCAAAGGATCACGGCCAACAATTGAAAAAACTTCCTCAGCCAATTTGCGAATGACCTTAGCACGAGGGTCATAATTTTTGTAGACACGATGTCCAAACCCCGACATTTTCCGCTTTCTATAAATGCCGGTATTTCAAATGGGACAAAAAATTAAATATTCATCACTATAATAATAAGTAAAGCATAAGCAATATCTGCATAAGAAGTATTACCTGTTCTTTACACCTTCGATGAAGCTTGGAATGTTCTCAACTTGTCCAATTTCATTTAGCATTTTAAGGACAGCCTGTCATGCATATACCAAATTGTAAAATGATGCTTATATTGGCTTCTCAATATCAGATATCCAGTATGAATTTTGTAATTGAAAAAGGCAATCAAAAGAATAACATGAAAAATATATTACAAAGAAATTCAATCACCATGCTTTCATTCATAGGACATATAAAAATTTCTACAAATGCTAGGTAAATAACTCAGTTGTCAAGGAAAGAATAAAAAATGAGTTTTATTTCCAGAATATATATATAAAAGAAAGAGGGTGCAGTTTCTAACAGACAGCATTACACATGTGCGACTAAAGTAAGAACAATGATAAATTCTTTAAACTGAAAATCCAATCAGGCTAACCTCGTTTGCCCCACCATGCAAAGGACCATATAGAGCACCAACAGCTCCAGCAAGAGCAGTAAAAACATCAACACCACTGGAAATACAGTGAAAAAAATCAGGAGCCATCACAGATGCTAGCCCTAAACAAAAGTTAGCTACCTACCTTGATGCGAGATGCCTTGCAGCAGCTGTGGAGCAGTTCATTTCATGTTCGGCATGCAGGATGAAAAGAATGTCAAGAACCCTTGCAAGTCGAGGGTTAGGAGTGTATGCTCGGTTACCCCTACAAAGTAAAGATCATGTGATAGATAAGTTAAAACCTTAGACAGTCAAGTTCTTAAAAACAATACAAGCCACAATTTTTTCTTCAATTTAAGGATATGAAACTTTATTGTAGTTATACTTTATCAACTAAAAAGGAAATACTATTACATTTATAAAAAAATGAAAGATAACTTACAAGGAGTCCAACATATAGAGGAAATTTTCTGAGTATGAAAGGTTGTTTGAAGGGAGAACTGGAGGCCTTCCTGCTAACCGTAAATAAGCTGCAGCTGCTATTGTTGGTACCTGATACAAATAATTATGATATCTTTTACATAGACAAGTAATGATCTATACAACATAGCTACGAAGGTTCCATGAGCAAGGAGTCTTGATAGCTGAATCAGTGTAAGCTTCCAAATGTAACATGTTAGATTATTGTAAAAACGATGGCCAAACGTCATTTGACTACTAATCTACAGAGATATAAGAAGACTACTATGCATACCTTTCCAAGTACTCGCAATATTTGTTTGTCCCTTGCTCGTTTTGAGTTATACAGATCCTGACCCTAAATGAAAAATTGATCAAGATACAATGTGGTCGCACAAACCAGAATCAGAATGTGCAAACTAGTAACAAAGCTCAACCCAAAGGAGATGGCTGAAATCCAATATTCAAAAAAATTGAAATGCTTGAGAACGAAATCTGAAAGCATCATATTAAGCATATGTTCTTCTAAGAAGGTAAAGATATTATTGCTATTATTTTAAGATGCAATAGATGACTACTAGGAAGAAATTCTTCTCCATGGATCACAGCTAATTACATAGAGATACTTATGCTATTTTCATGACTACACATGCATTAAAAAGAAACCTATAATCAGTTAAAAGCAAGACAAAATCATGTGAGCTATTTGACTTGGTAAAAAGTTAATATCACAGATACAAAATAATGCAACTGCAGATTTCGGAAAAGACTTTTATTGGTCAGAATCTCATAGATGAAGGTTTGTGTATACACAAATGTGTTTCTTATTTAAATTCATCCACAGCCCTGACTTGTGTGTAGAAAACTTACCCTAAGAGCAGGGTTTGCGTCTGGATGGAAGACTGAAAGAGCACTCAATGCACTGACAAGAACGCCCATGGGATGGGCATCGTGTGGCATTGCTTGTATGATATCCTAAGAAAAGATAGGTTTAAAATCATAATGCTTTCAAAATAATTTGCCAATACAATGTCAGAGTGTATCTGGTAAATTCAGAGATTAAAATAAAACTGCAAGTGGAGACATACAAGGATGCCTTGTGGAACAGCAGAATGCTGAGAAACAACAAACTCCCAATCTACCAGTTGGCTTTCAGATGGCAAGTTACCGTACACTGAAATAAAAATCCTTTGAGTAACAAACTTTAATTGAATCAACCAACCGTGACAACAATAAATCGATCACCAGAGACTTACGTAATAGATAGGCCACCTCAAGGAATGTGCTGTTGTCAGCAAGTTCCTCAATTGGGTAGCCTCTGTAACGAAGTATCCCCTCATCCCCGTCTATGTAGCATATGGTCGACCGGACTGGAGCAGTGTTGAGATAACCCGGATCATAGATCTTGAGCCCCTTGTCATTTTTATCAGTAGTTATCTACAAAGGATCCATTTGGTTCGCTTATAATCAAATCCAAACTCGAAACTCGAGTTAATACAAGGAAACAAAGAGATAGATCAGAAAAGTACTAATTTTAAAACAAACTAGCTGTTATCTATACCTTCTTGAAATCGGTAGCCTTGACAGTTCCTTCCGGCGAGACCTGGATCTTGTAATTTTTCCCAGTCCTTTCGTCGACGACAGCAAGAGACCCTCCGAGGTTCCCGGGCTTCCCTGCGGCATCCTGCGAGAGAGTTGGGGATCTCTCCAGCAGCTGCGGAAGGCCACCGCAAGAGCGATCGGCGGCCAGGTGAGCAGCGAGCACCGCTAGGCGCCCCCTAGCTGCCGCCGAAGGATCGATCCTGGAGTCGATCGTGTCCACGCCCATGAATACGATCGGAGCGAGACGAGACCTAGCAGGCGATGGCCGTAGCGAGCTCTGCCCTTTCCGGTTTCGTATCGCATCGGTCGACTTGGTATTTAAGTACGAGCGTGGCACGTGACCGGGGGTGCGCCAACCGGGGGGAGTGTCAGTTGCGTAATTGAGAAAACAGGGAGACCGAGTGCTACGTGGCGTAGTTATCGTAATTGGTTTTTTTATTAAAGTACCCCGTTAACTTTGTTAAAAAAGAGAAATTATTTTTGTAAATACAAAAAATATCCAAATCTAGTCCCACAGACCCACACGGCCACACAGCACCCTACAAGTATTAAGTATCTCGTCATTAATTTTAGAATGATCAATCTAATTTTTATGAGAATTGTTTATTTGTCATCAGGATAAATTAAGGAGTTACAACGAACTATTGATGATGGTCCATCAATCTAATATTTTTAGGATAACTGTCTATTAAAAAATTTATTTATTAATTCATTAAAACTAAATTAAAATTAGGACTCCATCTTTAGATATTCAAAAAATTAAAAATACGTCCTTGACTATTTCACTAAAATGTGTATAAAGTTTGTATGGACTTGGCAAGATGAAACGTATGACTCTACGTAATATCGAAAAGGAAATAAGCATCAAAATAAGCAACATTTAAAAAAAATAAAAGAAGATATTTTAAAATTAGCACTTATCTATCAAAGAAAATAAATTAAAAAATAGAATGGTTGCAATAATTAGATATTTGATTTGTTTATTATTTAATAATTACATTCTCTATTTAAGCAATAAATAAGGACTTAATTATAATACTAACTAAATTATGTTCTCTTTTTACTCATTTAACATATTTATTATTAAATAGTATAACAACTCGTCAAAAAAATATCTTTAATCATAAAGTCTCATCCTTGGATTTTAGACCCTCTTAGGTAATAAACTTCTACGCTAGAGTTATATCTTTATCTTTAGGATGGCGTTGAGGTTTTTTAAAAAAGTGTTTTCATCGAAAAGGTCTCTAAAAGCTTTTCGTTCGCATCGAATTGTGCTCAACAAGGATGGGCTAGGTTAAGCCCAGTGTTATCAAAATTGAGAGTTTAGATAAAATTATTAGAGTAGTTATAAAATTGGATTGTAAAATTAAATCGTAAAATTTTACATCATACTTTAATTTAAATCAATTTTAAAAGAAACTTGATATATTCTTTTTAATTGATTATTAAATGCTTTAATCCAAATTATAACATAAATCTATGTATAGAACATTTTAATTCATTTAATCATAAATTACTCATAATTTTAAACATTTAAACGACCAAATACTTACCATGAAAACACAACATAAATATAAATTCAAATCTAAAGCTTAAGTTCAAAGATAAATAAAACACAAGATAACAAATTAATATAAATCATTTATATACAAATGCAAATCTAAAATTGTCCCAAAATGATATTGTTTTGTCTAAAATGATTCTCTTTTATTAACGATACAAAATCGATAAAATTATCTCAAAAATCATATTTTTACAATTTTAAATGTGATTTTACAATTTTGATCCGATTTTACTTTAATACATGATTTTATCACGATTTCACTCGATTTTCATAAGTAAACTCGCGATTTTGTATGAGTTTACGAGTCAACTCACGATTTTGATAACATTGGTTAAGCCACGAAAAGATCTCTATCTTGAGAGTTTCTTTAGGATTGAGAGGTAGATTAACAGTAGACTCAACTTGATTGAGTCGAGTCGACAGAGACGGATCCATATAATGATTATCCTGGACTCTTGTCCATATTCAATTATGCTTCTTTAACCGTATAATTAAAGAAGAAGATTGGTTAAATTTAAGAGGACCATTGAAGTTTATTTTTTACTAGGACTGTAAATGAACTAAATGTTCGTTAATAAGTTTAATGTTCAGTTTGATAAGAACTGGTTTATGTTCATTCAATATACACAATATTAATTAAATAAATAAGTTTGAACAACTCATTAAACTAAATAAATAAGTTTGAACATATATGTGTTCAGCTCGTTAACGTTCGTGAATAATATTCATGAACAATATTCGTTTATTAATAAAATTCTTTTAATAATACACTATAATAAAATAAATAAATAAATTTAAATTATCAAGCTCAATGACTAATCAAACAACAAAAAGTTTCAAACAATCAAACAATCTTGAATTAAGAACTCTATAACATCTGATCCTGTCGGGAAGATGAGAAGACGGACCTGCCGGTGTGACGTGTCTGGAAGGTTGACCGCATCCCCATGACTCGGTTGATGAGCTGTCTCCTGTGTTGACCGAGTCGTCAGAAATCCTCCGGTGAACCGTACCTGCAACTAGTGATCGGGTTACCCCGATCCCTGGTACCTCGGTGCTCGAGGTAGGTCCCGCGAACATATAAGCATCCACATAATAATAGGACAACAAAATAAGTACACAATGAATACGAAGATGTACCCTGGTCCCCGGGGGGGCGCCCTCGGATAAGTGGATGAGCTGATCGGGATACTGACCGAGTCACCGCGGCTCTGAATAGTAGATAAATGTCCGCCCGGTGAGTAGCTGGCTCTAGTGGCTTGGAGCTGGACGCGATATGGATCCGTAGGATGACGCACTGTCCGACTACAATCTCGGCTCGCAGGCCGGAATACAACAGCGGCACGAAGGCCGAATACACTCTCGGCTCGCAGGCCAGCATACAGACATAGTATGATACCTGAACGGCGGCTGCTTGGAGGGTGGCGGCGAACTGCCGCACGGATGATGGCGGCGGACTGCTACCAAGAGGCAGTACCCGCTGTAGTCATCGGCAACGGCCACTAGAAGTGTCGGCAGCGGTGGAGGAGGTGTCAGGGGCTACTGGAGACGCCGGCGGTGGCTATGATAGCCGCCGGAAGTAGCAGTGACGGCGGGGGAAGCCGACTGCAACTGGAGGAGGCGGCGCTGGCCGGCAGCAGCGACACCCGTCGCTGGGGGTGGAGGCATGGAGAACTCACTGTGATGCTTGTCGGCGGAACGCTGCTCGCGCGAAGAAAAGAAGAGGAGATGGCGGCCCGCGATCGGTTCCAGCGAAGAAGGAACGGACGATGCTGGCGGTTAGGGCGCGGTGGCATGGAGCCACGGCTCGGTGGCGGCGGAGCCGCGAGATGCGCCGGCAACAACGGCGAGAGGCCACGATGTCGAGAGAGAAGGGAGGAGGTGGCTCGAAGATGATCGTCGCCGGCGGACTTCTCCGACGTCGATGAAGATGGATCAAGAAGAAGCTCTTTTTTCTCCTTTCTGTGGCGGCGGCGGAACTCGACCTCTCTTGTTCTGCATGAACAGTGTTTCTTAAAAACACTAAAACCCTCAAGGTGTCAAAAGACCCAAATACCCTCTCTTCCCTCCCTAATTTCTTTCTCTACCCTCAGGCAATATCCGGATCAACATCTAAATGAATCAAGCTCAAACCAAGTTCAAGCCAAGCTTAATAACATCTAAACAAACCAAACTCGAGCCAAGTTTCAAACAAGTTCAAGTTCATAAAAAATAAACCAAGCCAAGCTTGAACAATCATTTCAAAAGCTTGGTTCATTTTAAGCTCTGCTCGGCTCGGCTCGATTATCTTATCAAATAAGCTTGAACACCCTAAAGTTCGGCTTAATTGGCTCAGCTCGTTTACAACTCTACTTTTTGCTTAATCCATTTTTTGCACACTCAAAATCTAGCTCATTTTTATGCTATGTTCATTTGAGAGAGCAGAAAGTAAAATTAAGGAAAATTTTCTATAGTAAAAAGGTTTCCGTTGTTACTTTATTAAAATTTTAACAGGGCATAGAAATACAATCCATAAACGTATGATTTTAGAGTCAAAATCGATCATCTCAAAATCGGATGGAAAGCAACGGATGAAAAAAAATGACACATGTCCCCCTTTTCATTCTTAAAATTACATTATATATAAAAAATGATGCATGTATCCTTTTTAACTCATAAACTGATACCATGTAAAAAAATGACGTATATACCTTTTTTTAATTATAAAAATTACATCACAGGTACTTTTCTCAATCAAGATGAATAAGCATACAGAGAAAGAGATTTCTTTACTTTTTCATTCTCTTCACATGGCCTAAATTTATTTTATCTATCCATTATCCACTCCTTTAGATAAACAGAGCATTAATTTCCAGATCCGTTCCTCCTACTAGTAGGGTTGTAAATGGACCAAGCGTTTGTGAACAAGCTTGGTGTTCGGCTTGGTAAGAGTTTGTTTATGTTCGTTCAATATATATAAGATTAATTAAATAAACAAGCTTGAATAGCTCGTTAAGCTAAACAAACAAGCTTGAACACATATGTGTTCAGTTCGTTAATGTTCGTGAACAATGTTCGTGAACAACGTTCATGAACAATGTTCATGAACCATATTCATTAATAAAAAATTTTCAATATGCTGAATAAACAATAAAATAAATAAATAAATTTAAATTATCAAGCTCAATAACCAATCAAATAACTAAATGTTTCAAACAATCAAACAAGCTTGAATTGACGGCTTGATAACATCTAAACGAACCAAGCTCAAGCCAAGCTTGAACCAAGCTTAAGCCAAGCTTGAATTGAGAGCTTGATAACATCTAAATGAACCAAGCTCAAGCCAAGCTCGAACCAAGCTTAAGCCAAGCTTGTATTGAGAGCTTGATAACATCCAAACGAACCAAGCTCAAGTCAAGCTTCAAACAAGCTCAAGCTCATAAAAAATAAACTAAGCCAAGCTTGAACACTCATTTCAAAAGCTTGGTTCATTTTAAGCTCGGCTTGATTACCTTATCAAATAAATTTAAACATCCTAAAACTTAACTCGGCTCAATTTGTTTACAACCCTACCTACTAGTAGAGATTGCTTCAGTGCTCTATAACTCTTTGTTAAGAGAGGTCCAACAATATATTAAACTTATTACAAAAACTTATTTTATTACATAATTTAGAATGATTTGTTAAAACTTAGGAGTAATACACTAAATATTTTCTAGGTCATAGAGTTAGGAACTTCTTTAACCTGATCAGATCACATCGTTCGAACAATTCTAACTGCTCCAATCAAAATTACATGCAAAGAAACTAGAGATAGAAATAGGAATGCTATACGGAATCTTTGAAAGGTCATACTTGTTTATTAGGATATAATTAAAACAAGATACTATTTTTTTTTTAATCAAAAGAAATCTAAATTTATTATAGAGTAGAACTTGTAATCGATAAAGGTTCGGATCCAAAAACATCAGTTAGAGTCTTGTCAAATGCTCTGAATATTTTTTTACTATTTTTTATATTTTTTATATTTAAGGGTACTTCCATCTTTTGTATGTTAGGCCTTGGGTTTATTTAAATGCATGTTTAATTGTTTTGAGCCGGTTTGGAATGATAATATTTTTCGATCGTCATCATCTTTTTTTTTTTTTTTTTTTTTTTTTTTGAGAATGTGAGAACGACGAGTTTGTTTTTCTATTTCTTGAGATTTCTCTTCAAATCAATAAATTATAGAAAATTACTTTCGATATTCATGTACGAATCAGCAGATTCAATAGTAATATCGGTTGGGTTACATATACAAACCAAACTAGTCCACAATATTGCATTCCATACCTGGCCTATAGCTAGATGTCCTAACTATAGGAACCTTATTATTTTTGCTACATGTATGAAAGCTAGGGAGGGCAGGCAATCAAGGGCACTGAAAGCCTTTGGGGACTCTCTTGCCGCAGTAGTTGAGTAGTAGGCTGAGGTCGAGGGGAACGTTGAGATGCGACCCTAGAAGATTAAGATCGAGAGCAGTGCAGAGGCAGAGGGCGGCTTCGAGGTCGAGGAGGCCGGAGAGGAGGGGGCAGCAGGGTTCCTTGGGCGGCTTCCCCAGCGTGACGTTGAGGAGGGCACTCAGGACGTCGGCGCACACTCCCAGCTTGAGGGCGTCGATGGGGCACTTGCCGCCTCCGTTGCTGGGGCTCGGCGGCGTCGGCGGCTTCTTAGGGGGGCTCGGTGAGGGGCAGGAGCTGCACCACGCGGTGGCGAAGGGGAATGACAGAGTGTTTAGGATGAGGAGGATGGCAAAGCCGGCGGCGAGCGCAGCCATGGAAGACGAGGTGCGGTGCGACAGTACTGCTACTGATTGCTGGTCGAGGGGTGGCTTGACAAGGTGGCTATTTATAATCAGAGTTTTCTTAGTACATTTTTATTTTTATAATTCAGATATCTTAATAATCAAGGGATTCTTGACATAATAATTATTATCATGTGATCAAAAAAATATGATTCAAATTTTGAAAACAACTTTTTATAAAAAATAAAATAAAATTATGTACAATAAATCCTTCTTCGAGACTCCATATAACGAAAAATTTATACACTAAACTTCTTTTTTTTAAGATATCCAAATGATCTTTACTGATATCTGAAATTAATATTTATTTTCGTTGTAGTTGAGATTTGAATCGTAAATATTTATTAATTTGTTGAATATCTTACCGCTATAGGATGTCGGAAGGCTAAATAAATTTGATATTCCCTGTACATTTGTTGATTGACCGAGAGTCGGAAGAAAAGGACATAATTTTTTTTATTAGATGTTAAGGTGCCTTTTTCATTAGTTTTTAAAATGGGCTAAATTACTTTTTTTTTTATTGGTTTACCCAACTATATGAAAAATAAATTACCTGTCTCGATGTATGAGCCACAAAATTAGAATAGTTATAGTTCATATTTATTATGATATATTGTTGATCACTTGTGGATATGATATAACAATTGTTAATTGTAATTACTATAATATATACACAAGTGGTCATCAACAAATGAAGCACAACTCATGGTTAAAATATGAGATGTTACAATATTAGATCATAAGGTCATAATTTAGCGTGTTTGAGCATATTTTCTCTCATATTTTGATCATTGCACTAATAGTTAGTAATCATTTGTAATTTATCTCCTCCGTATTGCTTAAAAACGAATTTGTGAGGGTGCTAGGGCGAACGAATATGTTATTAACTAACGGTAAACAGATGAATTATAACCGCTATATTGACTAACGGTAACTATTGACTTGTTGAAATTCAATCAAAATTTCACATTGGAAAGATTTGATAAAGATATATGAATTATAACTGCTATAATATATTATTGACTAACGTTAACTATTGACTTATATATTGGAATTCAATCAAAGTCTCACGTTGAAAAGATTTGATAAAGATCATGAGTTTAAAAGGATATAAAATATCTCCATTGATATGAGACTTTTTAAGTAGAGCCAAAGAGCAAAGTCATGAGAGTCTAGGCCCAAAGTGATATCAATCTTGTATTTGTGGAGATCATATGTGAACATCCTTTGGGCACAACAAATAATATCAGAGTCATGGTCTAAACCAGATGCAATATGAAGCGATCTTGAATGAAGTTGAGGATAGACCCGGAGTAGATCAGGATGGCTAGATACTTGTAGGGACCTGAGTAGGTCAGGGTGATCAGATTCTCACGAGGAGATCCAAAGTAGGTCAAAAGTAGTCGGATGCGAATACTTGCGAGGAGGCCCAATTCTTACTAGTATATTTTGTAGCAACTATGAATCGTAGTTATTATAATAAGATAATGAATAGACAATTCAATTTCTATACATTCAGATTAGTGGTCTAAACAAGTAGAGTCAGCTCACGAGTTTTTCAATCCAATTCGAATAATATTTAATTTATATTTAAAATTATCAAATTTGAGCCCAACTCGAACATGCTTAATTAATTTTTTAGCCAAATTCAAATCTATAATATTTATTAGTGTTCACGAACCACTCACAAGCTTTTGTCCATATTAGTACTAATTTTTAAACCAGTACCACTATGATACTGATTTTAAAAACTAGTAAAATTAGAACTACTTTCGTGTTGATTTTTGAAAATCAACATGTTAATTTTTAAAAAGTAATACTATAGTAAAAAATCAATATAACTGTGGTATATATATATATATATATATATATATATATATATATATATATATATATATATATATCTATATATATATATATATATATATATATATATATATATATATTAATATTTTCATATTAATTCGTTAATATTCTCATACTAATTCGTTTGCACCCTTAAGTTGGACCGTCTGAGTAAAAAGAGATAATTAGAATAATAAAAATGAGGCGAGAAACTATTTTACTGATTAATGAAAAAGAGATGTGCTTTTAATATTTTTTAGTTGATACATATATCCAACTTATTTAATTAATTTTAGGATAAATTTATCATTAGTCATCAAGATAAATTGATAAATACTCCAACGAATGACTTATCAACTAACTAACATTCTTAAATCAACTGTCTATTAAAAAAATCATCAATTAATTTATTAAAATTAAGTCGATTCTTAAATATTAAAAAACATGGAGAAGAGATTGTTATTTTATTACTCCATCGTTACCCGAGGCAATATATTTTTAATGATTATAATAAAAAGAAACATTCCTTCTGTATTTTTGGCCTTTTAAAAATCTTTTATAAAGATGGCTAGGGAAACAGACAACAGCAACGCAACACTGGTGGAGAGTGAGACGAAGGTTAGAAACATTCCTTCTGTATTTTTGTATCACTCTTGCACGAAAGCTTCCTGTCTCTTAGTCTTTGTAATTGTAGATTAGTAAACAAAAGGGAATAGGGATTTGCATACAGAAAGGACACAAATCCAAATTCTGATTGCTTCAGCGATATTTGTCAAATAAGTTAAAGACAGTCGTCTGTTAAATAAAAAATCATGAGTAACTCACGGGACTCGTCTTGCATGCATGTCTTGATGCATTTTAAGTTTAAACAGATGAGATTTGCTGAAAAGCAAGAAGATATCTCATGAAGTCAGCAAATTAATCCAAATACAAGTAGACAACCATAACCTTTGACAATTGGTTCCCACTATATATATATATAATTATAATAATAATAATAATAATAATAATTTAGTTAAATGATTAAAATAACTATGAATATGTGTTTAATAGTAAAATAAAATATACTTAATTATATAAGTTTGATTGATTCACATAAATCTATAAGTTATTTCTAAATTATTATTCTTAAATTCATAATTCAAATATTATCTTTTATTATCATTCCATTATTTCATTCTCAAATCAACCAACTAAACATCATGAAAAATACAGAAATATGAAATCTATAAAACTCACAGTGATCTCCCGTAGTAGATCTTGATCTTCACTTATCGTCAGAAAAATTATCATGAACGAATCGGAAAACTTTTCATGGTTCATAAACCAAATCCTTTTTCTGTGAATGGACAAACTAATCTTGAATGTTCTTCACCCCTCTTACAATCTTGTGCATACGGATGAACCTTGCATAAAGATGTTTCACATATGGGACGAACCCTTTCTCTTTGACTTTGCACAAACCTCGCACACAGCAAACCCCCCTTGTCTTCTTTGGCTTGGACACATATATATTATAAGAAGATGACTCTTCCTCTTCCTTTATTAATGGAGAAATTGAATGGGTTAGAAGATGAAAGGGAAGATGTGTCCTTTCATCTTCTTAACTCTAACATCTCCCACTCATTCAAATCAATCCATAAAGGTTATCTAGTCACAAAGACTATGTAAGTCACATAAACTATATTGTAACCAAGTCACAAAGACTAAAGTAAAACACTAGTTAGTCATAAATACCAAATAAAAACATCCAATCCATACATTAGGAAAATAGTTCATCCGACAGCAAACACACTGAGCAATTATTGCTAAGAAAATTGTTACACCTCATTTATCATGAGAAGAAACTCCTTGGTTGGTTAGCACAGAAGCTTGCGACGGACGACGGGTCGGTATAAGAGGAGGCAATTGGATTCTACGAGACTGCATTTGTTGAAAATGTTGAAATATTTGTTCATTTTCAATTGTAGAAAAAATATCCTTCTCAATGTACACAACTAGACTATCATTCATCCATTTATCTCCCATTCTATTAAGTAAATCAGTCTTCACAATCTTCATTGCAGAAAAAACTTGTTCAAAGGAAGCAGTTGTAACTGGTAAAACTAATGTTAACTCTATCATACGAAAAACCAATGGAAAAACCAAATATTCTTTTTTAGTTTTAACCAATTTCTTAGCAAGAATTCCCAAGTCATCAATTGAAGAAAATTGAGAATCATCCCGCAAATGATAAAAGTAACTCATAAGTTATTGTTCCAAAAATAAATAATTACTACCAAAGAAGCCCTCGGGATAAAAATCAACAAGATGGATGAGTTTGCAAACATCAAATTGGGAGAAATAATTTTTTGGATGAAGACATGCTATGCAACCAAGCAATTCCGTACTAACTTTTAAAAAATGATTATTCATCTCTTGTATAATTAAATCAACAACCTAACATTAAATTTACAACCATAATAACATTAATAATCAATGAAATCTCTTTAACAACAATTTTTTTTTTTATAAATAATACTTGACAAAAAATCTCCATACGATAATGATGAAAATTGGTGATGAGTTGCCCTCTACGCTTGCCATGACCACGAGTTAGCATATTGTCCTCCATATCAAGTATTGAGATCATATTCAATTCACACAATGTGTTAACTTGTTCCAAAATTATCTGCCATCCATCTTCTTTAAAGTTTTGTAGTCGACATTTCACACTTCTAATCAAGGATATGGCTTGAACAATATTTTGATCCCCTTGTTGTAGGGAAAGTGATAACTCATTTGTAATTCCCAATATATACTTCATCAAATTCAATACAAAAATAAATTGATAACTCTATCTTCTCAATTAAACATGCAACAGTACTTTTATTCGTAGAATAAGAGGCGTTATCATGCACATTTCCTAACACTTCTATCACTGAAGACCACATAGAGCACAGACGAAGTAATGTTAAGTAGTGTGATCCCCAACGAATATCTCTAGGTCTTGCTAAACTAGTTTTTTGATTTTTTTCCCTTTTCCACTAGCGATTTCTCCACTTTCCAATTCAGCAATTATCTTATCATGTTGAATCTTTTTAAGTTGATCTCTCCTTTTACAAGATGCTCCAGATATATTCACAATCATGGTGACATGCCAAAAAATTCACTCACAGTAAAGTTATCATGAGCAACAGCAACAAGAACTAATTAGAGCTGGTGAGAGAAATAGTGAACATATATTACAGATGGATTTTCTTGTAGTTTCAGAGATTTCAACCCATTAAACTCATCACGCATATTTGAAGCTCCATCATATCCTTGGCCTCTCAATCTAGATAATGATAAACCATGTTGCATAAATAAAGCATTAATAGCCCTTTTTAAAGAAAGAGAACTAGTGTCGGACACATGCACAACTGTAAAAGAATCGTTCAATCACACATTCTTCTTTATTCATATACCCCAAAATAACTCCCATTTGCTCCTTCACTGAACTGTCCAGAGCCTTATCAACTATCAAAGAAAAAAATTTATCTCCAATATCATTGATTATAGCAAGTGTGATCTCTGAGGCACAAGCACATGTTAAATCCTTTTGAATATTTGGAGAAGTCAATTGATTGTTTACAGGAGCATTTTGTTTTATAACTTTAGAAACATCTTCATTTTGTTGACTCCATTTAAGCAACTCAAGAAAATTACCTCTATTTAAAGAACTAGTTGACTCATCGTGTCCTCGAAAAAACAACCCTTGCTTCAATAGAAAGCGTATCACATCTAACATTGTCGTTAAACGGATGTGATAATCAATTTCTATATCCCGACCATGTATTCGTAAAATATTTCCAACACTATGCCTTTAATATTGAAAAGACTCGGATTGTATTCTAGCTTCATTGTGACAACTATTCATGGTTCTCATATGACGATTGAATCTTTCTAATGCCCTTTTCCAATTATTGTATCTATCTTTTATAAAGACATTATCTATATTTTTTTATTTAACAGTTTGAAAAGATAACACCAGAAACAAAATGTCGCATCTTTGGATATACTATACTCTAGCCATGTATATTTTTTATACCAAGTTTCTTGAAAACTCCTTTGTTGATTACCAAAAGTTGTTTTCAGATACACATGACTATTTGGTTGACAAGGCCCTCGAGTGCATACTCTCTTCGAACTTAATCTCGAATAGGAATATCAAATTTTTCAATTGATTTTCGTAATCACAAATCACTAATAATATCATCCAAATTTAATTCTACACGGGATTGATTTTTTACTTGTTCAATAGCATTAGACTCATTAAAGGAGCAAGATCCGGAACTACGAATTCGATTAAAAAAATCTCTCCATATCCTACACAAATAAATAAGTAAATAACTAAAAATAAATTCATATATATTGTATAAGTTAATCACAATTAACTTCAAATTTTAAACTAAAAATTTAATAAACTACAAATATAAATATGTAATGAAAAACTATAATACAAATGTAATTATATAAATTTACAAAAAATCAAATAATAATTTTTTTAACACAACAAATTGAACCTTAACCAAATGGTAGATGGTGTTGGAGACTTGGAGTGTTGTTGGGTGTTGTTGGCTACCGCGGTGCCGCATGTCTGTCGATGTTGTCGTTGCCTAGAGATGGAGGTTGGAGGCTTGGAGGCTGGACTCGAGTAGTCTAGCCTATGGTCTGTTGAGTTGTAGTTAGGGTTTCCACTTTCCCGTTTTCCTCCCTTTCTATTTCAGTGAAGACAAAATGAGGAAGAATGTTAAAAGGGGATTTATTTTCATTTGTTGACTTGGACCCATCCCACTTGCCACCTGTCCCGATTTGGTGGTGTTTGGTTTCTTTTTTTCTTTTTAATTTTGTTTAAGTAAAAAACAAAAAAAAACAAAAATAAAAAAATTGAATACTTGCCTTCTTCGGTTCTTCTCCAACATTGAGGCGACAAGCTGAGGATGTCAAAATTAGCTGTGCACCGGGCAGTGTGTCGGCAGATAGGCACAGGCTACTGCTTGGTGGCGCTTGGTGTCTGTGGGCGACAGTCACTGGCCAGTTGCTAGCCAGGTTTAGGGAGGCTGAACCGCTAAAACCTCCCTCAGCCTCCTTGGCAACGTCCTGATTATTGGTGACATCTATGAGCGGCAGTCAGGTTAGGTGAGGCTGAAGCCTCCCTCAGCCTCCCTAGTCGGTCCGCCCCTGATCCTCACAAGTTTTACAAGCATAAAAACTGTTTAAGAGTGTGTCATTACATGTGTTGCTTTTATAGTTGAGGAGGAACTAATAACAGATACTAATGTTTGTCTCCTAACTTTGAAGTACAGATTGGAACAAAGTTCAACTAATGTTCATTTTGAACATTCATAAACCATTAGTTAACTCTTGCTCAGTAAAAGGCAACCCTGAAGAACTTTTGATACTTTCTTTAGTGAATTCTCTGGAGCTTCTAGTGGCAAAAGACCTTTAGGGATGCAAAGATGAATGAATGCTTCTTAATTAAGCTGTCAATCTGCTACACATGCACCCTACGACCTACGTGAGGACTAAACCTAGCTACAAGAATAACGTCCAAGGAAAGCATTGTTCCTATTGTGCATTATATATGTTGCTTTTGGTTTCATTCAATTGAATGTTTCACTCATGCCAATTATGTGTATTTTGGGATTGTAGTTGTGCATATTGTGCCATCATGGGGAATAGATAGTTATAGGGGATGATATATGTTGGAGTAATCCCAATGATCCGTGCGACCATGTGTTTTGGTGTTTATGAAAGGGTTTAAGTTAGGTTCATCCTTATATTTGATAAGTGTATTTGAGTTGTGTAGATTTGTAGGATACACATATGACTCAGGTTGATGGCTTCGGGTCCGGTGAAGGATGGAGCATCCGAGGGTCCGTGGACAAGAAAGCAAGGACAAAGGTCGAGGGAAGCGACTTCGAGGTATATGTGAAGGATGACATTGGGATGAGCCGCGGGCTTGGATGCATCCGAGGGACGAGAGTCAAAGGAAGTAAGCTTGAAGACAAGAGGTCAAAGCTGCAACAAAGAGTCAAGTGAATCGTAAAGGTGAGGGTCCGAGTGCTGAGAGATTGTACTTAGGTACCAATCGACTGATGATTTCATCAGTCAACCGGTGTAGTCGACTGGGCAGTCGACTGGGAGCAAACATAATACTTCTGTTAACTCGACCAATGTGGAGCAGTTGACTGGTACTTTTACCAGTCGATTGGTATCGAGTCGTTGGGATGTAACGGTCAAATCTCTACAAAGGGCAGTCGACTAATGGTTTTGACAATAGACTGGTAGGCGGAGTTTTCCAACCCGTGACCTATATAACCAAGACTTGGAAGCTTGATTAGGACTCACGAAATTGGACTTGGTCAAAGTCTAATTAGTAGTCTACTAGTGCTCAAGGTTTCCCTTGTGTCCAAGAGGTTTTGGTGAGTTTGTGGCAAAGTTTCTCCACCCACAAGGAGGTTTGAGCTAGTCGGAGTTTTCGGGGACTAATCCACCAACGAATTAAGGGATCGTCCACCTTACGAACAGTCATGGAGCAGGAGCAAGTTATTTCCGAACCACGTAAATCGACGTGTATTGGTTTGTATTTTCTTTCTTAGTCTTAGTCTTTAGTTTTCCTTATTTATATTAGTTTGTATTCCACTGCACAAACTAACAAGTGTAGGAAGTGCTATCGATTTGGGGGCGCCATCTATCCAACCCCCCATCTAGCCGGTCGCAAGATCTCTTACAAGTGGTATCAGAGCAAGACGCTCTCTATTGGACTAATCACCAAGGAAGCAAAGGATGACCGGCTTGATTGAATCACTGAAGTTTGAAGGCAGAGGCTTATGGGACATCACCTATTGGATGATGAAGATGGAGGTCTTCGACATGGATTGGGACACCATGATGGTGGTCAAGGAGCTGTTCGAAGTCCTGAATGACAAAAAAGGAAAGAAGCTCCGACCACGATATTGGACAGAAGAGCAATAATCATGATCAAAGGTAAATTCAAAGGTAATGCCAATTTTAATTGATATTTTGCTTAATGATGTTGTGAATTGTGTAGGTAAGTATGAGAACGCCCATGAGTTGTAGAGCAACGTGAAGATGGTTCAACGGGAAGAACCTAAACCTACACAAGAAGAAGAAGAACCCAAGGAGATGAGTTTAATTGTTCAAGTTGAGGAGGAGCAAACAGAAGTTGAGCCATGCTCAACATCCGAAGAGGAGAAGGAAGATGAGACATCATCTGCATCCTCAAAAATTGAAGAAGAAGCCAAGACGGATGAAGAAGATATCTTGGAAGTAGTTAACCTAGTGAGCATCTCCACCGAAGTGAAGTCAAAAGACCACATCATTTGCTTCGGGTGTAATGAGACAAGACATTACAAGAGTAGGTACCCAGTGGGTAAGAAAGAGGTATCTCCTAAACTCAATTCAATTTCTTTATAATCTAATTTGAGTTGTAGGAAGAAGAAGGAGAAGAAGCATATTAGATGCTTCACATGTGGTGGAATGGGTCACTACCACACCAAATGCCCAAGGAAGAGAGAGCTCAATAAGTTGGTGCATTTGAAGATGTGGGAAAAGAAGTGGAGGAAGAATGGAGTCTCATGTCAAGGGGGAACTCCAAAGGTAAAGGGTAAAGTAAACCCTAATTTAAATTTGAAGATAAATTTAAATTCCTCCATACATGCTAAGAAAAATAATGATAATCATTATGTAGCAATGAAAAATTTTGGATTTAACTATCATGATAGGAGTAGGGTAAGTGTTACAGATAACCCTAGGAGACCTATTCATGATAACTCTAGAAATGGTAGACCTAAGGAGAACCAAGGCATAAATCGTAAGAAAGGGAGACATATGCCTAGGAAGGGTAGGTCTAGGAATGTCCAATAAATAAATTAACTCTAAGGTTAGGAACTAAAGAAGGAGAATCAAGCTTTAAGGGGAAAACTTGATAAGTTAGAACAATTCCTTAAGAGATTCAATGTTAGATCTAATGAATTAAGTATAGTGTTGGGTAGCCAAAAACCTAACAATGATAGATCAGGTTTCGGATACCGATCTAGTCCCTCCAAGGCCAATGAAAGATCATATACTAGGGTAGCAAATAATCATGGCAAGGGAGGATTCTCTAAGGCTAACAGAAAGTCTTATTCTAGGGTTGCATATGACTGTAGCAAGGAGAAACCAATAAATGACAAGGGAAAGTTATTTAAAGGTAAAGATAAATTAACCAAGGACAAGGTGTCCAAGGTTAAAAAGGTTAGGTTTGTAGATCAAGTGTCACTAGAGGTGCACCGTGCGATCTAGCAATTGTGGATGAGTCACCTTGGGAGGTGACTAAGGTTAAGAGCTCCAGGGGTGATCAAAGAGTCAAATTGGGACTCATGGCCAATGGATCTCAAGCGAGTTTTACTTGGGAGTCTAGGTTGGGTCACGGAATGCGTCAAGTGGTTTGGATATGGACTTGAGTCTTAAACTTAGAGATTTGATACAATTGAGTTGTGTTTCATGCATAAAAATATGACATTAGGATCATATTACATGATAATTGGTTTTTGATGTATAGATGTCATATAAACCAATGCTAGGGATGCATTGTGGGTTGGTATGGGCAAATGCATCAAGAGGAAGCCAAAACTAGGACTTTATGTCAAGGTTCAATTGAACCATTTAGCTAGTTTTAGATTTTGTGTCAATCTTGGGATTAGTGATAGATACATTTTTGAATATATTTTTCCTAAGTAGACATGGATAAAACATACATCTCTAAAAAAATTTGGAGATTTTGGAGGTCTATGGAATTATTGACGCATTTCTGAAATTGAGTTCAGAATGTTGATTAGGCTAAAATTAGAGTGTCAGTCGACTAGTACAGTTACCAGTCGACTGATAACAGTGTGTATCGAATATAGAATGATTCTGTGGGTTTATTTCGATAAGGGTAGTCTGATACTTCTTGCAGTCGACTGATACCAGTCTGAAATTGTATTTCAACACTGATTGTGATCGGGTCAGCTCGTGTAGATGTATGAGATCTGTAGGGGATAAATACATGAGTTTAGGGTCAGTTTGGTGATCAAATTTTCGACAATTGAGATATTGTTGGGAGCTTTTTGATATTAGGTAAAGGGGGAGAAGTAAGGTTTAGTTGGGAAAACCTTAAGTGTCTTTGTGTAGGGGGAGCCTTGTGATAGGTTCTTAAATAGCCCTATGATAAAATTTCTAGCTCAATGGGGAGCTTAGGTGTAGGGGGAGCTTTGGGATAGGTTCAAATGCATGTTGCATTGTTTTCCATTCGGTGGTGTAAGTCCAAGTGTATAGCCTTGACAACGTAAGTCCATTATTTGTAGCATGTTTATTTGCTATTTGTTTTCCCTAACTTAAATGTATTGTCAAACATCAAAAAGGGGGAGATTGTTGGAGCAATCTCAATGGGTTGTACGACTATGTGTTTTGGTGTTTAGGTAAAGGATTTAAGTTATGTTTACCCTTATATTTGATATGTGTATTTGAGTTGTGCAGGTTTGTAGGATACACATATGACTCAGGTTGATGGCTTCGGAGTTCGGTGAAGGATGAAGCATCCAAGAGACCGTAGACAAGGCAACAAGGACAAGAGTCGAGGGAAGTGACTTTGAGGCATACGTGAAGGATGACATTGGGACGAGTCGCGGGCTTGGGTGCATCCGAGGGACAAGAGCCAAAGGAAGTATGATTGAAGACAAGAGGTCAAAGCTGCAACGAAGAGTCAAGTGAGTCGTAAGGGTGAGGATCGGAGTGCTGAGAGATTGTACTCGGGTACCAGTCGATTGGTGATTTTATCAGTCGACTGGTGTAGTCGACTGGGCAATTGATTGGGAGCAAACAGAATACTTCTGTTCATTCGACCAGTGTGGAGCAGTCGACTGTATTGAGTCATTGGGATGTAACAATCGAATCTCCACAGAGGGCAGTCGACTAATGGTTTTGGCAGTCGACTGGTAGGCGGAGTTTTCCAACCCGTTACTTATATAACTAAGTCTTGGAAGCTTGGTTAGGACTCATGAAATTGGACTTAATTAAAGTTTAATTAGTAGTCTGCTAGTGCTCAAGGTTTCCCTTGTGTCCAATAGGTCTCGGTGAGTTTATGGCGAGGGTTCTCCACCCACAAGGAGGTTTGAGCTAGCCGGAGTTTCCGAGGACTAATCCATCGACAAATTGATGGATCATCAACTTTACGGATAGCCGTGGAGTATGAGCAAGTTATCTCCGAACCACGTAGATCGATGTGTATTGGTTTGCATTTCCTTTCTTAATCTTAGTCTTTAGTTTTCCTTGTTTATATTAGTTTGTATTCTGCTGTGCAAAGAAACAAGTGTAGGAAGCGCTATTGATTTGGGGGTGTCGTCTATCCAACCCCCTTCTAGTTAGTTGAAAGATCCCCTACAATATATATGTCTCGAATCTTTAGAAATACCTTATGTATGCCTTATTTTAAGAGTCGAATTGGTACAATTCACATAGTTTTGATGATGAGATCACCATAGTGGTAATAAGAGTTATGGTTGCCATTGCTCGATCAAGATTTTCTAGGTATCCAGTTTACATTGATTAATCTTGACGGTGACCGATTTGGTTCTACGAAAGTTTTTCACTGACTACTAGGATAAATTGAAAAATGCTCTTAGCAAGCAATCTAACCTAGCATTCTTAGATCAACCATAAATTCATCTGTTAATTCGTCAAGATTGGAACTCAATTCTTAAATATTTGAGAAACTAAGAAGGTGCCCTACTGCTGCACTATTGCCCGGGGTGATCAAGCTATTGCTAAAGTTTGAAAACTTGACATTGTAATAGAATTCATTGTTATGATTATTGATGAATATTATATGAAATATCACTTGTTGCAAGAAGATTTATGATGTTTGGGTCTGTATCAACTTGATGCTCAATCAAATATAAGTTTACAGTGCTCCCACGGGTTAGTGCAAATGGTTCATATAGTGATGTTACCAACGATAAGTTTGGGATCGATTCCCAACGGGTGCAGAAGCTTCGCGAGTTACCTCACCCTTTGCATGCATTATTGTTGTTGGGAAAAGTACCCCATGATTTATCTACGTGTATCTAGCAGGGGGCCAATGACATTGATCGCCTGACGTGAGTGTTATCTTCTTTTACCACAGAATATGAGTTTACATTAAACCCTTGAGCATGGTGCGATGGTAAAAGACAAGACGGATACCCCAATTAGCACGGGTTCAATTCTCACGCTGGGCATTCTTGAACACCTGTAATGCTCGAACTACTGGTGATGCTAGACCGTGGACATTTACGGTTCTCGTATTTACCTCTGCAGTTGGTGGGAAATCTCTATGGAACTGGGTCATCCATCTCCAGAATTAGTCGGATCATAAGAATTGTGTTAGGACCGTGAGAGCTAAAAGAGGGGGGGGGGGGGGGGGAATTGCCTCAATCGTTTCTTTACAAGCTTGAGTTGCAGCAGAAAACTTAAAGTAGCACACAATGCTAATACCTTCAATTTACTTGGTATTTGCTTCCTTAAGGCGACTAATCAAAGGGTCACTCCTGTTAGGACACTTGAGAGAGCTAGAGGTGAATAGCTTTTTTCGCTTCTTCTTGATAATTTACAGTGGATAGCTCGAAATAATGCTAACTCGTTGAATTTTACTTTGTATCCACCTCCTTGAGGTGACTAATCCAAGGGTCTGCTCCTCACACTTACAACTCTACTATGAATACCTCCTTCCCTGAGATAGAGAAGCATTATACAAGCAAATATGAGAAATACAACAAGAAACACACAAGGCCATACAAATGAAATCGAAAACGATTTACAATAATGAAATTTGGCTTAGCTTGCTCTTTGGTTGGTTTGGTTGGCCTTTTAATACTTGAAAAGTGTAGCAACACTTCTCTTCCAAATCTCAAGAACTGGTGTGAACCGATGTATGAGAGAGCTTACTTCAAACCTTTACAAAAACCCTTTTTTAGGGTTCTTTCGACGCCTCTAATCGATTAAGTTTTTTCCTAATTGATTGTCATGTATGCCGACCATTTGAATACTCGCAAAATGGTTCTTTTTGATCTCTTAATCGATTGGTGAGTCATCCCAATTGATGACTCACCAATCGATTTAGAAGACCTTAATCAATTACCCAATTGATTCTCAACCTTATCTTTTTGTTCTCTCGCGAAAAGCCTTGATCGATTCCATCTTTTCGCGACAAACTACTGCACAATCAATTGACTCAATCAATTGGTAAATGTTGAATCAATCAGGCCAATCTATTCAGCACCTCTTCTCATGAATTTTGGCTCCACAAATCTCCCATTCGATCCATCCTAATCAATTGGAGAATGTCCCAATCAATCACCCTAATTGATTGACCAACCCTAGCTTACTTGATCTGAATCTTGAGTTCTCCTTGCCCAATATACGGTCAACCATATTGGATCGAGATGCGCTGGGGGGGGGGGTGAATAACGCTCTTGACTTTCACTTTTCGTATCGGAAAACTATCGAGTAAAGTAGTGGAATAATAAAGAGCATAACACAGAAAAACCCAAGTATTTACTTGGTTCGGAGCCTAAGACGACTCTTACTCCAAGGCCCACACTCGTTGCACGTTTACTTTGGGCAACAACTATAATCGCGTAAATAGAATTACAAGAAATGATTACAATTAAGTGCACTGGAAACTTATACCGACAACAAGAAATCGTAAAGTCACAGCTCCAGGTCGTCAGGAACTTGTCGTAGCTTAGCCGGAATGTCTTGTTAGCAGCGCACTGAAGAAAGATGACTTTTCAAGTAATTGTCAGAGCTGCTGGTCGAGATCTTCATATAAGGACTGTTAAAGGTGCCTCCAAGCCCCTTGAGGGCGCCTCCATCACCTCCGGATTCACAGCGTGGATCAGCTCTGAAGAAGTCTTCGCTTATCCACTTGAGGGCACCTCCAATCCCCTGGAAGGCGCTTTCAATGTCGTCCGAGGTGCCTCAAGCCTCCATGAGGGCGCCTCCATCCTGGCTTCCTGCGCAGCTTCTGCCTTGCACCCGAGGCGCCTACAAGCTCCATAGAGGGCGCCTCGAGTACTGTTTAACCGAGGCAAACTTTGCTCTTTTGTCCCTGTAACATATGCTAGTCCACAAAATAACAACATATCCTGCAAAACAAAGTTAGTACATAATAATGATATAAAAGTAAATGTTTGACAGTCAACAGACTGTCCGGTTCTAACTTCGGATTTCTGACCGAAAATCCTAGGTCGAACCGACGCCTACTGTTCCTTCCACAGGGAATGCGTCCTCACCTACTCCACTCAAGAGAGCATACCTGCTGCCAGTCCAGTCCTCCAGACCGACTGGACTTTCTGCCTAGGGTTACCACCCCATAGGACTTAAGGTTACTACTGTTGGATCGTGAGTTTCGCTAGAGAGGAGGGGGTGAATAGCGAATTTAAAAACTTTCGTAAAGAGTTAAGTAGCGGAAAAAGAATAAGAAAGAGAAGAGCAAGACTAACACAAGTTCTTTTTACTTGGTTCGGAGCCTTTGGCGACTCCTACTCCAAGACCCGTACACAAGGGTGCTTTCGATGGGCAATCACTAATAATTCGAAACTTATTACAAACTACGTACAGGAATTATGTAGTGAAAGAAAACCAAAAATTAAGAAAATAAGACAGGAAAGAAAACAAAACTTTGTCAGAGATCTTTTTGCAGCGTGGCAGGAGCACACGAGAGTAAATTCTGAGTTGTTGTACTAACTCCAGCCTTGACCCTCCTTATATATGAGGTTTGGGGCGTCTGGAACCTTCAAGGCGCCTTGGTTATGATGTAGCCGTGCCAATCAGTGAACTTCATGCGGCGAAATGACGTTGGGGAAACAATTTTGCCTCAGGGCACCCGGGTACCTCCCGGGCGCTCGGACCTTCGAGCGCCCGGAACCATCCCGGGCACCCGGACCCTAGTTTTCCAGCATCTTCCTTCCTGCAAGAAAACGTTAGTCCGGAGGTAAATATTTAATACATATATCCTGCAAAACAAAGTATTAGCACAGTTTAAGTTTAACAACTAGAGTATGACTTAGATTCCATCTTTTCGAGACCAGAATCTAGTCAAGATCTCGACATAGAGTTCCGAAATGGTTCTAAGTCAGATCGGTGCCTAAGTTCCTTTCCCGGGAATGCATCCTCATAGTCACTCCCCTCTAGTGACTTACCTTTACTTACCTGCCAGACGTCCAGTCAGCACTTCGACCCGTCTGGGCTTCGTGTCAAAGGTCCGGTCAGGCCGTCGACCCGTTTGGACTTCGTGCCAGCTATCCGGTCAGCCCGTCGACCTAGCTGGGCTTCGTGCCAGACATCAGGTCAGCCCGTCGACCTGTCTGGATTTCTCCTGCACACTCGATCAGAGTGTTAGATAACAACGAAACTAACTTAACCTATTTTGTCATTCATCAAAACTTGAGTTAAACCGTTAGTGCTAATTGCACCAACAACCACCCCTAGGGTTTTTCGGCCACCTAGGGTTACCATCCCCTAGGCCCTAATGTTATCGCCTCTTAGGGTTTTCCACCACCTAGCGTTACCACCCCTAGGGTTTTCCACCTACCTAACCGTAGTTAGGACTTTTCTGCAAACTCATTCACACATATCAGATAACAATTAACCTTAACTTTGAATCCTTTGTCATTATCAAAACTTAGGTTTGATCGTCGGGTGCTTCCCGCACCAACAAACCATGACATGCTGAGTCTTCCCCACCAAAGTCAACCCTTGACCCACTTAGACTTTCTATCTCGTGCCAAGTGCCCGGTTAATCTTTGACACATTTGAACTTTTTCTTTGCCAATTTTTTGTTGGGCATTCGATTACCAAGTGCAGTTTTCCTTAAACCACTTGAGTTTTTCTCTTGCCTAATCTCAGTTAGGGCTAGTCACTTGGTATACTTTCACTCTATCTAATCTCAGTTAGGCAAAGGAAAGTCCTAATTGCGGTTAGGCAAAGAGAAGTCCAAGTGGGTCAAGGAGGACAACATGTTAGCAAAGGAAATTCTAAGTGGGTCAAGGAGGATCACACGTTGGCAAGAGGAAAACCCTAACTATGGTTAGACAAGATGAAAATCTAAGTGGGTCAAGTATGACCGCACTTGGTGATCAGAAGTTCAATGAAAAGTTGGCATGAGATAAAAAGTCTAAGTGAATCAAACGTTAACCAGACACTTTGTGAGGAAGTTTCAATTGGTCATGGTTGATCGGATGTTGGGCAAGGGAACCCTAGACTTGGATTAAGCAAGCTAGGGTAAGACAATCGATTGGGGTAATTGATTGACCCTAAGCTAGGGTTCTTGTGAGAACATAGTAAGAGCTTGAATCAATTGGGTTGAGCCTAATTGATTGGATCAATCGGTTAGGGCCAGCTGGAGTTCTACGAAGAGAAATTCATGAAAATAAGGCTAAATCAATTGACCCAATCGATTCAACCACTGCTAATCAATTGAGTCAATCAATCAGGCAGTGTTTTATTGCGAGAAGAAATAATCGATTAAGAAATATTTGTAAGTCCACTTAGGCCAGCTAGAGGGGATAAATAGCCCTGAAAAGAAGTTAAAATAATCTCTTGCTTTTGAATAGAGTAAGGACACAATATTAATTAAACATGAAAAAATATAAACAAATAAGTAAGAGGATAAAATAATTTTACTTAGTTATAACCTAGGTGGTTATTAATCCAAGGCAGTTGAAAGCTCCATTAAAAATCTCTTTCGTGAAGGTGGAATAGTCTCTTACTGTCTTTGAAAGGTCAGAAATAGCTAGAAAGTTGAATACAATGATTGATATATAATTCCTAGCTCTAGGGATTTTTATAGTATCCTGTAATAAGTTATCATTGCTTGGAGATGCCTCCAAAGCTATCCAGGGCACCTCCAATTGGATAAAATTTTATCCACATTTCAACAGTCAACTAATGGCTACTGTTCATTGGAAGCACCTCTATGGAAGCTCCAGAGCACCTCCAAGAGAGGTGCGAGGGCACCTCCATCAAGAGGCGCGAGGGCATCTCCAAGCTCCTTTAGGGTATTTAGTTAACCTCCAATCACTTAACTCTTCCTCGCGCTTCTTTGGGTAATGCTCCGGCCATCTAGAATTGAACTCGCCCAAATCCAACTCCAATATTCTCCTCGAGCATATTTCCTCCCCGACTTCTCATCCCTTGAATACTCCACACATGTCCTTCTGTCACTGGTGTACTTTTTTGTAGCTTTTCGTCCCTCAAATGCACCGAGTTCGTCGACCTGTTTCTTGTGTCATCCTTTTCGTTTGCCACATATTTTGCTCGACTTCTTATATTCCTAAGCTCTTGCATATTAAACATAATGCATCAAAAAAATATAAGACCTAACTTAACTCAGTTGATCGCATCAAAACTAACCTGGGGTACTAATAATATTAATCGATTGAGCTAATTGATTGAGGCTATTTTCGTAAGAAAATAGAGGGTTGTGGAATCGATTAGGTAATTGATTAAAGCTTTCTGAATTGATTGGGATGACTTACCAATTAATATGGTTTGGGAAAATACATGTTCTATAAATGTTCGAATGGTTCGATGACATGACAATCGATTATCGAAAAGCTAAATTGATTGAGAGACATCGAAGAACCCTAGAAAAGGGTTTTTGTGGACATTTTGAAGACAAAGTTGGCATACATCTCTCACGTCGATTCTTAGGTGTTTGGAGAAGAATTGTTGCTGTATTTTTCACCATCAAAAGGCAATCCAAAGCAAGAAAAGAGTAAGCAAAGCAAAGTTCACATTGTAAAGTGGTTTTTGATTTCTTTGTAATATAATTTGTGTTTCTTGTTTGAATTTCTTATATTCAAGCTTGTACGAGATTTCTCCACCTCCGAAAAGTTTTCAAAAATGAGTGATTTTATAGCGGATGAGATCATAAGAGTCGAACCCTTGGATTAATCAACTCAAGGAGATGGAGATCAAGTAAAATCCAAGTGTTAGCATTGGTGAGTCTTCATTGTAAGATATCCATTGCAAATCATTAACACGAATTGTCCTAACACCCCCTTTATAGATGCAACAATAGGTACACCCCTACATCACATAAACCCAATCAAGCAAATAATGATGAAGCACTCCCCCACCAAAATATAAATGCATAGGCAAAGTAATGCATAATATACCAAACATGAATAGCTAAAGCTCAAAATATCACATAAAACAAAATCATCCATACAACAAGTGTCTATATCATGGTAAAAGTAAATAAATACTTCATATCAAAGCTCATGATAGAACTCTATCAAGCCAGTAATACGATCATCTAGAGGAATGTCATCGACCGGAGGATAGACATTAGCCGGAGGAGGTAGCTGAGGAGGATGACCCTACATCCATGAGAGTACTAGAACAATTAAAGAAGTAACATTCGTCTGAAGATCAATTTGTTGACGCCCAATAGTCACAAGCTCTGTGTGTATCTTAGCCATATCAAGGGCATGATCCATGCACAACTCCTCAAAACGTGTATTCATGGTCTCCTCGAGCTCAAGAATGTGAGGTCGAAGATCATCATCCTCACCATACGCTTTGTATGCATCCTCCTTCTCCTTAGTAGCTACATTAGGATCTCTGTCTATAAGAGCAGCTAGTGTCTGTCCTACACTTGGTGGTTATGGTCTGGGCCCCTCACCAAACATACGACCATCAATATATCTCAAGTAACATCCATAGGCCTCAATGCTGGTCAAGGAAAAGGATCAAGCTGAAACCCTGAAATACATCTTCTTTATCGACCGCAATCTACCATATGAAACATCGATACCCAAGGATTCTAACAACTAAGTGATGAGATGACCAAATGGCATATGAATGGTACCATAGGCAAGCTTAGTGAAATAGATGATACAATAACATGTTCAATTTAAATTAATGTCAAGAGTATGACAAAAAACATAAAAGCATAAATAGATGGAAAGGTTGAATGGAAGCTAATACCCAAGATATAATAAGTAGCAATCAATTGATAACAACCTTAACTAGAGCATTGTTCTCAATGGAAATCTCAAGAGAAGAAAAAATGGTGATAAAAGAATTAGGGCCATCACGATGAGGTTGTCCATAAAAAATGCTCATACATGGAGCTATAATGATATGCTCATAAGGTGGAGGCAAAAGATCAGATAGTGTAGGATAGAAAACAAAATCACTAGAAGAATGATGTGTTGGGTTGCAAGGTTACAAACAAAGATTCACATTGAAAACATATGGGAAAGATCATGGATTTATAAGGGAAAGATATCTCTATTGGTATGAGACCTTTTGGGTAGAGCCTAAAAATAAAACAATGAGGACTTAGGTCCAAAGTGAATAATATCATGCCATTATAGAGATATTTAAATTCCTTCTAATCCTAACAGTTGACATTAGAGCCCGGACTACCAGAAGCTCTAAGCGTTGATTGTACACAAGTGCTATGATTTAATTGAGCCATGTGAGTAGAATATTAACCTAAAACAAAGGAAGTGAGGGCTCCCGTGTCTGAATCAAGAGTACCAAACATCAGGAAGGAAGTTTTAGTTGCAGCTAGACAAGAAAGTCCTAGTAAGTCCGGTGGACCGAGGTGTAGGAAGACCTGGTGGGTTGAGGATTAGACGTGGGAAGCTTGTGATCCTTCGTTTGAAGGAGAGATTGTTAGGTTAGAAGGTTGCAAACAAAGTCCTACATTGAAAATACATGGTAAAGATCATGGATTTATAAGGGAAAGATATCCCTATTAGTATAAGGCCTTTTGGGTAGAGTCCAAAAATATAACTCTGAGAGCTTAGGCCCAAAATGGATAATATCATGTTATTATAGAGATATCTAAATTCCTTTTAGTTCTAACATGATGACACCCTAAAAACTCTCAAAAGATCTCAAGAGTGAAGTCTAAATTGCGTTTAGCAATGCGGGTACGATATCGCATATCAAGCCACATGTATATAAATTATTGTAGAACTCCGACACTAATGATTCATTAATGTCGTATTCACAATAAACAATTGACTCCAACTTGTAATATTCAATTAGCCTATTGATATCTAAATAGTTTTGACTAAAGAATTGTTGGTCAACCGATCGAGTAGGGATAAGTTTAAAACTATTCATAGTGAATGCATGTTGGAGAGCAATGTCAGGAAAGCGAGAGTTGATTGGTGGTATAGGTCGGGATGAACCCTCCTCGGACTCAATCTATTTTTGCTTCTTTCTAAAAGGAATGAAAAGGAATGAACGATGAATGCACCAACAATGCAAGAACATAAAAACAATATGATGGATACAAACAATATGATGGATAATGCATGAATGGAATGCAAACACCACATATTAGCAAAGTTTACATAGAATAATGAAGTAAACAAATTGAGATTAGGGTTAGGGCTTTACTTCGACAACATTGGTTGCTCAGTAAGCTAATGATGGGCTAAGAGAGAATGTTTGTTGTCCTGATGTCATCGTAGAAAGAGTTGTCAACAAAGGCAAGCCTTCTTTAAAAACCTAGCTCTACGGATACACCGAGGAAGCTACAGTCAAGAAATGGAAAGAGCTCTAGAGGAATCAAAAGTCTAGGGCTTATCGTAGCAACAAAATCATAGGAGAAGACGCTAGAGACAACGTCAAAGATGAAAAGACGGATGGTGACACAACTAGCTATTTAGTCGGAAGGTTAGAGCTCAGGAGAAAAGTCAATTTTTTGAATCGATTAGTTAGAGTATGGGTATTAAATCGAGTCTCTCAATCGATTGATGAGTTTCACCAATCGATTGATTGATGCTTTAATTGATCAGCTCAATCGATTCAAATTGATTCTGTACTCGGGAAAAATTAACACCAATCGATTAAACCAATTGATTGACATTACTAAATTGATCACTGTGATAGATTAGTGAGGTTTTAATTGTGTTCGTAAAAATTCACCACCAATCAATTGGTATACGTCAATCAATCAGTGTGATCGATTAGACCTGCATTTGTGTTTGAAAAAATATTTCTCAATTGATTGGCCAAAATAACTAATCAATTGAACTGTCAAAGAATTTGGACCCCCATGAGATTGATTTCTCCAATCAATTAGGAATTATTTTGTCGTAACCCACAGAGCTATTAATTGATGGGCTAAATTGATTCAAAACCTTTCTGTGGCAAACCACATAATTACCAATCATTTGGTAACTATCACCAATCAACTGAGATTACTGATAAACTTGATTTTTGTCCCATTTAACGACTTTTAAAAAATATGTATTAAGTGTAGTTATGATATATATGTGAAATTATGTGGTTGGTGTATTTTTTTTGTTAAAATGCCCAATCGTGATATTCAGGTTAAATACACATTAATTATGTATTGATATTTCCCACGATTAATCAAGTCAATGATTCATAAAAGATTTCAACCTTCTTGCTTAAAGTAATGTATCATAACAAAGCATTATGATTAAGAAGATTGTCCCTAGCAATTTACTCTCATCTAGATAAGTCAAAAATATAAACAAGGTAAAACCTACATTCTTAGAAGATACATTTTAAAGGTAAAATGAGTTTCATCATTGAAGTGATCATGAAGAGTTGTTTATTTATTCAACAAAGTACATTCCCGATTCCCTTCGTAAATACTAAATTCAACTTCAGGAAATGATTTAATGAAGATATCAACTAAGTTGGATTTGAACTCAATATAACTAAAGACAATATCATTTCTAGCCACATGATCTTGAATAAAATGATGCTTTAACTCAATGTGCTTTATCCTTGAATGATGAACTAGATTTTTGGTCAAGTTTATAGTACTCACATTATCACAAAGAACTTGTGCATTTTTATAGATGAGTTTATAATCCTCTAAAGTATGAATCATCCATAACAATTATGACACCCACTCTGCCATAGTTATATATTTAGCTTCGGTTGTGGAGTGTGCTACACAATGTTGTTTTTGACTTGACCAACTAACTGAAGAGGATCCTAAAAATTAACATCCACCACTAGAGCTTTTGTGATCCAATTTATATCCGGCATAGTCATAATCGGAGTATCCCATAAGAGTTTCAGTTCTAGGATACTAAAGACATATATTTTAAGTTCCCTTAAGACATTGAAGAATTAATTTGACTGCATATAAATTTGACTCTTTAGTACAAGATTGATATCTTGCACATACATCCACAACAAATAATATATCAGGTCTGCTAATTGTGAGATAAAGGAGACTACCTATAATACTGCAATACAACTTTGGGTCAACTTTTTTGCCTTCAATATCATTGTCTAATTTTGTGTTAGTGGTCATAGGAGTAGATATTTCTTTAACATTTTCCATTCCAAATTTCTTGAAGATTTCTTTGGCATAATTTGTAGTCCTAGGAAAAATATCAACTCACCAATCAAACTCATTTTAAACTCACTTTTCATGTGATTTATAAACTTATTTATATAGTCTCTATTTCTAAAACAACAAATAATGTTGTTCACATAAACTTGGGCCACAAAAGTATCATCTTCACTATTTTTCAGAAATAAAGTAGGATTAATTTGTCCTCTATGAAATTCTTTTAATACTAAAAATGTTGACAACCATTCATACCAAGCACGAGGTGCTTATTTTAGCCCATACAAGGTCTTTTTAAACTTATACACGTGGTTTGAAAAATCTAAATTTTCAAACCCTGGTGGTTACTCAACATAGACTTCTTCCTTAATTAAACCATTTAAAAATACTGATTTCACATCCATTTAATACAACTTAAACCCTTTATGAGTGGCAAATGTCAACATCATCCTAATAGACTATAATCGACCTACGGGTGCATTTCATCATAATTTAACCCTTCTACTTAATTAAAGTCTCAAGAAACCAATCTAGTTTTGTTTCTCACAATCACTCCTTTATTATTAAATTTATTTTGAAAAACTCACTTTGTATCAATAATTTATTTTTCTTAGTAGGAACTAAATTTCAAATTTGAATTCTCACAAATTGAGATAATTCATCTTACATTATTTCTAAAATTCAATTTCAATCAAGTAAGACATCATCAATAAATTTTGATTCAATTTAGGAGATTAAGGCTATTTGACTTACCTCATTTCAAAAATATGATTGAATTCTTACCCCTTGTGTAATATCTCTCACTACTTGATCTAAGAGATGATTTGTATTTGTCCTAGTGGATCTTAGTTCTTAAGTTGTGGTGATCACATGCTGAAGTAGTGATTCTTCTATTCCTTCACTCTCACTCTCTTAATTTTCTTCCTCATGATCATTTTTCTTATTTAATATTAATTTTTTCAATTCAAATTGTAATTTAACCTCGATTGTTTTATTTGGATTTGAAGTTGAATTTTCTTCAAAAATAACTTTTAGAGATTCTTCAACTATTTTAGATTTCTTATTATAAATTCTATAGGCTTTTCTATAATTAGAGTACCCTACAAGCATATCCTTATCCGTCTTAACAAAGAATTTTCCTAAGTGATCTTTGGTATTTAAAATATCTACTTTACATCTAAACACTCTAAGATGTTAATTGTGGGTGGTTTTTAAACCACAACTTATGTGGTGTTTTATACAAAAACTTATGTATTAGGGTAAGATTTTGCACATATCATGTTATATTTATTGTTTCAGCCCATAGGTAGCTAGCTATAAAGTAAATATTCATCAAATATACTCTGATCCTGTCCGAGCGCTGAGTCGATGGACACTGGGGACGTGACGCTCTCCGCTGTCTTCGACTGGTGATGTGGATCTCCGGCGAACCTGCAAAGAAGCCGAGCCGGGAGGGGTTTCCCGGCGACGATCCTCCGATGCTCAAGTCAGGCAGTGAAGAAGAAGAGGAGCAAGGCAACGCTACTGTGGCTACAGTGATGAAAATCGCATACCTCCGTCGAAGTCTGGGGTTCCTTATATAGGACCCCGGGGAGGTGCGGGCACGCTTCCCCAAACATATCTTAGTAGGGTTGTGTCAGAAAAGTATACCTGACGCCATTCCACAATCGTCCGAGCATATCCCTGATGTGATGGTGGAAACTTCCACCGTACGATACTCTGTTCGATCCGACCGCTGACCATGCTGTTTGTCGACGGCAGATGTCTCGAGGATGATGTTACCAGCTGTCCCTTTTGTCCCTTTGTGCCTTTTGCCTATTCCCGGGCCGAGCGGACCGGTCGCTCGACGCTCATGGCCTCCGGGAATGCGCATACCTCGGACCGGGCGGGGAAGCCCTGCTCATGTGCTCGGATGGGATTGCGCCTTATTGTCCTGTGGCTCGGCCGAGCGGCCTGTCCGCTCGGCCAGAGACTCTTTTAACTTGAGCATCGGAAACCCGACCCCCTGGTCGGGCTGTCTTTCGTCCGGCCTGGGAGACTCCTGGCCGGATGCTCGGTCGGCCCGTCAGTTCGTTCGGCACAACCTCTGTTCACTCGGCACGACCTCTGTCCGCTCGGCACGACCTTGGGGTTGACCCTCTTGACCATTGACCTCCACGTGTTGTTGACATCCCGCCAATGAGGGTCCCCCGTCCTTACCACCGGATCATACTCCTTTCGACCTCTTGTAAGACTCTATTCTTTCTCTCAACAACTTTATTTTGTTGAAGTGTCCTAGGGGTAGAAAATTCATATTTATATCCATTTTGTGAGCAAAAATGGGCAAATTTCTCATTTTCAAATTCACCTCAATGATCACTTCTAAATCGATTTATTTTTAGATTTGTCTCATTTTCTACTCTTCTATAAAAAATAATTAATGTTTCTAAGGTATGATCCTTATTTTTCAAGAAAAATACCCAAATTTATCTAGTAAAATCATCTATCACAACTAAGCAATATCTAATACCATTCAAGAAAACATGCTTACTACTATTAAACAAATCCATGTGTAGTAGTTCTAATGTGATAGATGTACTCAAAATAGTTTTACCTTTGTGGATAGCTTTGATTTTCTACCCATTTGACATGTATTACATAATTTATCCTTTTGAAATTTTAACTTTGGCAATCCTTACATCAACTCTTTCTTTGATAGCCTTTTAATATTCCTCATGTTGATATGAGCAAGTCTCCAGTGCCAAAGTCAAGTATCTTCTTCTTTAGACATGAAACATTTAGCAAACATATAGTAACACCAAATAATTCAACTTGATAAATATTCTTCTTCCTATGACCAATAAGTATGGTAGTGTTTAGTTCACTATACTTGATTAGACATTGAGATGAGTTAAACTCAACTCTATATCTTGAATTATATAGTTGACTAACACTTAGATGATTGAAAGTCATATCTTTCACTAATAAGACATTTTAAATCACAAATTGTTCAGAATTTTGAATGTCTCATGTTCCTATAACCTTTAGTTCACTGCATTACCAAAGAAAACAATACCTTTACTTTTGTTCTTAAGTGATGAGAATTTTGATGAGTCTCCTATCATGTGCTTAGAGCATTTGTTATCTATAAACTATATTGTTGGATGCTGCCCCTTGGCGTATGTATGTTCAAACACGATGAACTAAATATTTTGGTACCCAAATATTGGGTTCAGTAGCATCAACAATATATTACTTGGGTATCCAAACTTGCACAATTTTAACTTTTGAAACATGATTTCTACTAATTAGGGGCATAAATTTAACTTCTTTGTGCTTTAGTCTGTACCATAATCTTGCTTTGTTATAAACCGCCCTTTGAGCTCCTAAAATCATGTATAAATATTTAGAACTTAAAGTAAATTTTTCTAGTGTACTTCTAAGATCATTTACTTGTAATTTCAAAGATGTATTTTCATTCTTGAGTTCATCAAATTGGTTAATAGCATTTTCATGATGCATACAAGTTTCACATGACATAAGATCAACTTTAAGTGACTTTAATTTTGGAGAAGTTACCTCGTCATCACTAGATGATGACTCGCTTAAGGACTCCACATCTTCTCCATGAGTTTCTTCTTCGTCCTTATTACTCTCAACATTGTCCAATGTCATGAGTACTAAGTGTCTTGAAGTCTTTCTCTCGATTTATTCTTCCAAGCAGCTAGAAGATAAATCATCCCATGTAGCCTTCAAGACCTTCTTTTTCTTTGACTTATCATCTGATTTCTTTAGCTATGGACAAATGGCTTTGAAGTGTCCATTCCTATTACACTAAAAGCAAACCGCATCAGATTTCAATTTTGATCTTACCATAGACTTACCCCTCTTTTGTTGTCATTGAACATCTTCTTAACATCCTTCTTGTTTAACCTCCTACAACATCTCATCATCTTCTGAACAAAGTTTGCCATCTGATTGGATGATAGCTCCTCGTCACTATCACTATTTTGTTTAGATTTAGAGGAGGACTCTTCCTTCTTCTCCTTGTTCATCTCTTTGTTTTTCTTCTTGCTCTTTTAACCTGCAACCAAAGTTATATCTTTCTCCTTATGGCTTGCATTAACTTGTTCATACAATTTTAGTTTACAAAATAATTTATCTAGCTTAACAATTGACAAGTACCTCGAAACTTTATAAGCATCAACTATTGATGACCATAGTGAGTTTTTTGGAAAGGATTTGAGTGCATATCTGATGAGGTCTCGATTCTTCACACTTTCTCCAACTGAATGAAGACTATTTAGAAGTTCCTTGAACCTCCCATGTAGTTGGCTTACCATTTCTCCTTCCTTTATTAAATTCTGTATTTAATTTATGAGAAGATCTCTCTTTGCGATTCTTGGGGCTTTTGTGCTTTCGTTCAACTCAATGAGCTTGTCCCACAATTATTTGGCACTTTTGAATGAACCAATTTTGTTTAGTTGCTCCGAATAGATCAGTCTACATTGAAGGGTTACGGTAGCCTTAGTATTAGCTTGTGCCTTACACTTTTGACCAATAAACTATTTTAAAGATTCTAGAATTTACCCATCTTGAGTTGGAACAATGAAACCCTTGGGCAAAGAGAACCAGTTGTCAATTTTAGTCATAAGATAGTTCTCCATGCAATTCTTCCAGTGGACAAAATTGTTTCCTTTATAGTAGGGTGGTTGAGTAGTGTTATGACCCTCTTTCAAAGACATCTTTACAGTTCAAAATTTTTGCTCCTTTAGATGTCAGTTCTTTGAAGCAATCTTGCTTTAATACCACTTGTTAGGACCATAAGAGCTAGAGAGGGAGGGTGAATAGCCTCGATCACTTCTTAACAAGCTTGAGTTGCAACGGAAAACTTGAAGCAACACACAACGCTAACATCTTAGATTTTACTTAGTATTCGCCTCTTTTAGGCGACTAATCCAAAGGTCACTTCGAGCTATCTACTTCCACTATCATTTCTCCTTCTCAGACGAAACTAAAGGTGGAGAAACTTTTTAATAGTGAGATTACAAAGTTCCACAAATGAACTAGCAATAGTAGAGAAAAAAAGAAAGATTATAATTTTTCGCTTAGCTCTCCTTCTCTTAGTGGTTTGAAGATTTTGTAGATGGAAGCTTGACATTAAGATAAGCAGAAGAATAGTAATGAAACAATAGTGTCTTCTCGTGTCTGAAGCCCCAGTTCAAAATCAGGTCGTTCTGCTTTTTAGTCGCTACTAATCAATTGGCAAAGACCCCCAATTAATTATTGATCGTCTGTCTATCCATTGAACGGTCATTGACTACAGATCAACAGCTAAGATTATTCTATTTTGAATCCCAATTGATTATGGGAATATCTAATCAATTCTCAAGCTTAATCGATTGATCAATCGATTCGACAGTCTTCTTTCCTCGCAAAGAAAGTATGTCAGTCGATTGGTCATACCTAATCGATTGGGCAATTGATTCTGAAACTTTCTATACGCTTGAAGAAACTTTGTCAATCAGTTGCACCAATTGATTGGCCAATGCCTAATCGATTTGGCAATTTACTGTGCTCTTTGAAGAAAGCAGCAAAGAGCTTGTCGATTGATTACACCAATTGATTGATCAGTGCCTAATAGATTTGGGAAACTACCGTGTGCTCAGAATTAGTTACCTATCGTTGGATACATCATTTAGCTAAATCTAGAATTTTAGGTTTACACCAATTGATTGTGCTAATCAATTGATGATGCAAACCCCGAAATTTGAGATTTAGGGTTTGGATTTTAGCTCACCAATCGATTGGTGATTTACAGGGGTTTTCAATCCCTAAATCAATAAGCATATATTCCATTTAATATATCAATCGAAACAAATTACCTCATGTTAGATGAACCTTTTGTTCCTTGGACTTTGTGTCTGGAGTTTCCTCATCTTCAGATCTTCATCTACCCTAGTATCCAATCTCACGGTTTGCTCGGGTTCTCACCTTTTGCCAAGAATCTGATCCTTGACTTTCTTGAATTTCTCTTACCTTGCATCCAGTCTTCCGACCTGCAATAACTTCTTCTTACTACGAGTCAGACCTTCGACCTTCTTGAACATACCTTACTTTTCATCCGGTCTTTCAACCTATAACGACTTCTTCTTGCCAAGAATATGGCTTTCAACATTCTTGATCTTTTCTTATCCTGTAAACTTATAACTCAAGTTAGATCCAATGTATTAATATAAACTGAAATAATTATTAATCATTAAAAAAATAATAATAATAGTATAACGAGTATCATACCCAACGTCTTGGAAGGGGTCAAAATATTAGCCGACTCTTTAAATGTCTAGCCATGTGGCTCAATAATAGATTCCGAAGGATCATAAGATTAGATAATGACATTGGTGACCTTTTGCCCAACAAAGGCGTGTTTAAAAAGGGACCAACTTTGAGTGTTCTTTGTCATCTTTGAGCCTGCTTATCAATTTGTATGTTTTTAGTTTGTGGAAAGTTATGCCTATGATAGTATTTACATTCTATGGTTTTATAATAGGATTTTAAGGGAAGCTTTGATGAAACGATCAAATTATTATTGTGTGACTTGAAAGTTATGGATTCAAGTAATAAAAAAAATCTCTTATAATATAGAGTAAGTTTACTTACTATTTACTTTTCCTTGGGAACACGTATTTATAAGAGTTTTGTATACCAAACTGTCCTTAGTTTTATAATAAGATTTCATTTGCTTGACCTATTTGATTTCTATAATTTCATGATAGACTTTGTCTACCCATGTCGATAACGAAATTTATCATGACTTTGGATTTGAAAGAGTTAGCTTAGCCCCTGAGGTAACGGTGCAGTGACATGGCGTCTTTTTAGTTTTTCAGACATCTAAGAATTGAGTCACAATTTCAACGAATTAATGGATGAATTTCTCTTAATGAGCGGTTAATCTAAGAATATTGGACTGATAGGCCACCCGCTCACTGCGAGCACTTTCCGAATTACCCTGATGGTCGGTCGAAAATTTTTATGAAATTAAATCAGTCACCTCTAGAATTAATCAACGTAAATTAGATATATGATACCAACTTGAAAAAAACCTTCTCCAATCTCACAACAGCCTTTCAAAATTTCAAATTGTTATAGGTATTTTACTGCACACCCAAGGGTTATTAAATTATATTTACCAATTTGTAATATACTAGCAATATAATCTAAGTCCAAGTCTTGTTCATATCAATATTTGATAAATATTCGTCCTCTCCAAAAGATGAGTCTATGATTGAATCCACTTGAGTCGACTAGAATGGATTTGATAGGTTGCTAGTCTTAAGCAAATGAGTGAGTAATCAATAAACATCATATCTAATCCTCATAAATGAGAGCATACATCTTACAACCTAATATATTATGATTGCTAGAATCAAATCTATATATAAAGAAAACTAATCGAGAAGCTTAAGTTTGAGTAATCAATAAACATCATATATCCTCATAAATGAGAGTATACATTTTATTGTTGGATCCCGTGGGTATTTTGATGTGATCAACCAAGTTAGGTTAGGTCCTGCTTGTTATTTGATCCCTGTGTCTAAGTGTGCAGGAACTTAGGAACGCAGGAAGTCGAGCGGAAGATGCAGTTAGCGAGAAGGACGACACGGGAAGGGAGACGACGGGCTCGGTGCGTCCGAAGGACGAAAGAGCTGCGGAAGAATACACCGGTAGATGAGAAGAACGTGCACGGTGTTCGAGGAACGAGAAGCCGGGTCAGAAGCCTGCTCGAGGAGAAGGTCGGAAATTGGGTTCAAGTGAGCCCTATTTCGGTTGGTCGAAATCACCCAAACGATTGGAGCTTCGGAAGAAGAGGAAAAAGAGAAGCTGGAAACTATTTATACCATGCAGTCCGAGGCACCTCCATCACCTTGAAGGCACCTCAGACCAGTCCGAGGCGCCTCCAAGGCTGTTTGAGGTACCTCAAACCCAGCCAAAGTTGTCGTTTGGATTCAGATAAAGTTTTATCCGATCAAACTATTGGAGGCGCCTTGAACCCCTGTTGGAGGCGCCTTGGACCTTCGAGATAGACTTTCCAGGAGCTATATAAAGACTCCTGGAGCTAGGAAATGAAGATCAATCAAGCATTCAACTCTGTATTAAGTTCTTAGCAACCTCTGAGCATTCTAAGTGTGTAAAGAAGGCTTCTCCGCCTACAGTAAAGGAGATATTCTAGTAGAGTTGTTCGACCGCCTTGGATTAACAACCGTTTTGGTTGTAATCAAGTCAAAATTTCATCTCCTCTTTTATTTCTACTTTTTATTTTATTAGTGTTGCATTTTTGAGTTGAAAGACTTGAGGAGGGTATACTTTATTTTTCAGGCAATTCACCCCCTCTTGACGGCTCTGCTGCACCAACAAGTGGTATCAGAGCCTGACCATCTCAGAAAGACTAACCGCCAACTGAAGCCCAAAGATCAAGACGATGGTCGGAGCGAACATTCATCCCCCGAAGTTCGATGGAAACTTCGCTACATGGAAGCGAAAAATGGAGGTATTTTTTAAGACCGAATTGGATATCCTTTTAATAATGAAATATGGATATATAGCGCCAAAAGACAAAGAAGAATACAATTGGACGAAGAAGGAGCAGGCCGATTTCATGGCCAACGGAAAGGCGAAATTTCACTTGCTCAGCGTTCTGCCACCCCAGGAGGTAAGTCGGATCGAAAGCTACGACTCCGCCAAAGACCTCTGGGATAAATTCCTGGAGCTCCACGAAGGCACCTCAGAAGCGAAGCTGGCAAGGCGTGACATCCTCCAGACTCAGCTGACGAATCTCCGGATGAACACCGACGAGAAGGTAGCGCAACTCCAAGCAAGAATCAAGGAGCTAATAACGCAACTGACAAATCTCGGCGAATCGGTAACGAACCGAGACTCCATCCGATATGCGCTCAACGCCTTCCCTAGAACTCCAAAGTGGGCACCCTTAGTAGATGCTTACTACATCTCTAAGGACTTTGAGGTAAGTAGTTTAGAAAATTTATTCTCTATATTTGAACTTCACGAGTCTCGAATCGCAGAGCCTAAACAAACGGAGAAGACGAACCTCAATGTTGCCCTACAAGCCGAAAAGGACGATCCTGATTCTGAAGCGTCGATCGACGAAACTGAAGCAGCTCTTTTAGTAAGAAAATTAAATAAATTTATTAAAACTAACAAATTTAGATCGCAGTCGAAAAAGCATCAACGAAGTAAAAGGACGGTTCGATGCTACAACTGTAACAAGGAAGGGCACATCAAGGATGACGGCCCCAAATTAAAGAAAAATGACAAGTCTAAGAGACCGACATCTACTAAACGCAAGAGTCTGAAGGCCACTTGGGATGATTCTTCATCCTCCGAATCAGAAGTCGAAGCATTCACGGGAGTAGCACTGATGGCCAACCATCTTTTCGAAGAAACTGGCTCGGAGATGAGCATAGATGAAGGGGGAGGATCATCAGAAGAAGAAGAAAGCTGCGACGAAGGGGGAGAATCACCAAGTGAGGTAAGTAAGGTACGTGATCTCACCCCTACTCAGTCTTTTGAATTTATCAAAGTGCTTACAAAAGATCTAGCGAAATTAGAAAAAAAAATGTTGAATTAAAATTACAATTAGCAAAAGCATGTCCACTAGAAATGTATGATATTTTAAAATTAGAAAATGAGAAACTTAAAATTGAACTTAAAAATTTAAAAATAATCATGCATGCTTAATTAAATTTCTAAAATCAAAACTTAGAGTTTATGGAAAATTAAATTGGTATATTAGAAAGCATCAGGGACAACTTAGAAAAGTTCCTAGAAACTATGTACCTCCTAAGTTCTTAATTAATCTAGTAGGAAGGAACCTTTACTGGGTTCCAAAATCATTTCTAGACTAAATATTTTTAAGTTAAAGCTTACAGCAAGAAAATTAAACAATGAGTTTCTTTATAAGACTTTGTCTAAGGAAGTAGTTGTTGCTCCAATAACCAAGAAGGCCTAGTGCCTCGCCACGACTTAGAAGTCAAAATATTAAAATAAAATATTTAATTAACTTTCTGGAAAAACATTAAAATTGGAATTAAATAATGCTTTAGAAAGTTTTTCTTTAACATTTTTTTTAATTCAACAAAATATTTTTAAACTTAGAAAAATATTTATTGTATAAAATTTTTACTTAGAAAAATTCTCAAATAATATTTTGTTGCCTAAGTTAAAATTTCTTCTGAAATTAGAACTAAATTAGAAATTTTTTCTCTCACCTAAGTTTTAACTTAGAAAATTCTTAAATTGTTTTTAACTTAGAAATTCTTTCAAAAGTCTCAGAAATTTGTTTTAAAAGACTTAGAATTTAGTTTGAACATGTTTTCTACCCCGTTTTTGCTGTAATCAAAGGGGAGGGGAAGGGGGGGGGGATAGACACAAGTTAAGGGGGAGTTAGAAATATTTTCACATTCCGTTTGAATTTTTGTAAAATGATATTCTTTTCAAAAATTGGTGTAAGATAGACCTAAATTTGATGTTGCAATTTATTTTTATTGCAAATTTATGCTTAAACTGATAGTTTAATAATTTCTTTAAATTATTACTTGTTTGTTTTACCCTAACTTGAACTTGGGCTGATGCACATCAAAAAGGGGAAGATTATTGAACCCCGTGGGTGTTTTGATGTGCTCAACCAAGTTAGGTTAGGTTCTGCTTGTTATTTGATCCCTGTGTCTAAGTGTATAGGAACTTAGGAACGTAGGAAGTCGAGCGGAAGACGCAACTAGCGAGAAGGACGACACGGGAAGGGAGCCGACGGGCTCGGTGCATCCGAAGGACGAAAAAGCTGCGGAAGAATACACCGATGGATGAGAAGAACGTGCGCGGCGTTCGAGGGACGAGAAGCTGGGTCGGAAGCCTGCTCGAGGAGAAGGCCAGAAATTGGGTTCTGGTGAGCCTTATTTCGGTTGGCCGAAATCACCCAAACGATCGGAGCTTCGAAAGAAGAGGAAAAAGAGAAGTTGGAAACTATTTATACTATGTAGTCCGAGGCGCCTCAGACCAATCCGAGGCGCCTCCATCACCTTGAAGGCGCCTCAGACCAGTCCGAGGCGCCTCCAAGGCTGTTTGAGGCAGTGGCGGATCCAGATAAAATTTTAGAGGGGTGCTCAAAGAAGACATCTTCTATGAGAATTTTTAAAGAAATAACACCAAAAACAAAAAGCTGCATCTTTTGATATACTGTACTCTAACCATGAAATTTTTTTAAATCAAGCAACTTGGAAACTTCTATGCTCTTTACTAAATTATCTTGGGGATAACTATGACCAAATGGTTGACAAGGTCCTCTAATCAAATATTCTCTTCGAATCTGATCTCTAATAGAAACATCAAATTCATTAATTGGTTTGCGTAGCCCTGGGTCACTAACAACATCATCCGGGTTGAATTCAACGCGAGAATATTTTTTCTTACTATTTTTTTCCATAGAATTCTTAGAAGACTCAATACTTCGCTTTAAAAATTTCTCCATAACATATGTCAATTTCTCAAAATTATTAATTTATGTAATCAACATAACAATTAAAGTATTACCAAGAATAAATCATGAAATTAGAAATGAGATGAAATAAGGAACAAGATTCACCTAAAATTGAAGAGATTTTGCTTGTTGTGGAGGATCACCGACGTCGACAGTGGCAGCGGCGTCGACGGAACAGGCGAACCGCGAACAGTAGTGGCGTCACTAGCATGAGGTGTCGACGAAGTGAAAAGGCGACAAAGATGAGGGCAACGATTTGAGGAGACCGAAGAGGGGGAAATAATGAGATCTCTTAATGGAGATGGGATCCTCTGTCCCACTTTCTTCATGTCCTTGTGTCCCATTCACTGATCGAACGGATCATATCAGATCATGTCAGATCTCAAGGATGCATGATCTGATGTGGTCCGTCCAATAGTGAATGGGACACGGAGACACAAGAAAAGTGGGACAGAGGATCCCATCTCCTCTTAGTGTGATTAGGATTTTTAGTTTGAAGAAGAAAGGATTGACTTAAAAAAAGAAGGTTCGACTGTTGAAAAAGTTGCTTGAAAAAGGGTCAGGAACGAGAAAGAAAGAAAACAAAAGCTGCTGCCAAAAGTTCGGGAATGAGAAAGAAAGAAACTGGTTGCCAGCTGGAAAAAGTTCGTGAATGAGAAAGGAAAGGGAAAAATGTTTTTAATGACACTTTTGAGAAAAAGTCCATTAAGTTTTAAAAATTAAAACTATACCCTTTATTTGTTAATCATAATTATATTATTATTGTTTGTTTCCAGAAGCAAGGGGTGCTTCCGCACCCCCTCGCGCCCCCTTGCATCCGCCGTTGGTTTGAGGCACTTCAAACCCAGGCAAAGTTGTTGTTTGGATTCAGATAAAGTTTTATCCGATCAAACTATTGGAGGCGCCTTGAACCCTTGTTGGAGGCGCCTTGGACCTTCGAGATAGACTTTCCAGGAGCTATATAAAGGCTCCTGGAGCTAGGAAATGAAGATCAATCAAGCATTCAACTCTGTATTAAGTTCTTAGCAACCTCTGAGCATTCTAAGTGTGTAAAGAAGGCTTCTCCGCCTACAGTAAAGGAGATATTCTAGTAGAGCTATTCGACCGCCTTAGTTTAACAACCGTCTTAGTTGTAGCCAAGTCAAAATTTCGTCTCCTCTTTTATTTCTACTTTTTATTTTATTAGTATTGCATTTTTGAGTTGAAAGACTTGAGGAGGGTATACTTTATTTTTCAAGCAATTCACCCCCCTTTTGCCGGCCCCGCTGCACCAACACTTATAACCAATTAGATTACGATCGCTCTAAGGGTAAGACTAATCAAAACTTATGTACCTAAATTGATGAAGAGAGATTTTCATTCGCAATGAAAAAAATTTGATCGCTTATGTTCAATGTCACTATGTTTAGAACGATTAGAACCTTTTAGAGCATCTACATCAGTTACCCTATACAAAGGTTTTACCTTAAATTTTAGATAGAGTAACTAAAAACCTTCTGCATCAGTTACCCTATCCATTCCCTAAATTTAGATTTGATGAATAGTGATTATCTAAATTTAGGGAATAAAACTCTACCCTAGAAATAAAATAATATTTCTTTTTAATCTCTCTCCTTCCACTTAATCTCTCATTCCACTCATTCCATAAATATAATAATAAAAAATAGAAGAAAGCGAAAAAAATAATAAAAAAATTAAGGATGATGAAAATTTTAGGGTATTTAATATAGTGTGTAGTGAAAAGTTATTATCTAAATTTAATAAAGTGAGTCATTTAGCCTAAATTTTAGATATAGCAATAAAGAAACTGATGTGGATGCTCTTAGAGTTACATACATACGACTCACTCTCGCAATGTAATGCATACAATATAAGGAAGGGTTAGTGAATAATTACGAGTTAACTGAAAGACTAATTAAATTAGAAATACTAATTGTAAAATTAGAAGTTAATTTATGCTATTAAAAATTCAATTTGAATTTTATGGGCTCAACTAAATTTTACAAGAATTCTAATAATTAATTTAGAGAAAAAATAATTTGACAAGAGTCATTAAATTTGTAGAAGATTGAGAATTTTTATTATTTTCTATAATTAACTAACTAGTTAATTAGTTTAGATAAACTAAAATTGGATCGTTATGCGTACTTAATTTGAGACTCCATCATCCCGAATGACTAAGTCATGGAATCTGAACATTATGAATTTATGAATTTCTGAGATATATATGAGTCATTTTTGAAGTAAAATGTGATATTACTTATCCTAAATCGTATATTATCGTCAACTTCATATTAAAATATAAATAGATAAATCATACGATCATTTTATCATAGCACAATGATCTTTTGCATGGGGAGGTTAGACGCCTAATGAAATATTTTACACCCATTAGAAATTAACTCCAAAATTTATTAGAGAAAATATCTATGTAAATACCAACTATGTTAATCCTTGGGAACTATAAGCATTGAATTTTGGAGTTGATGATGGGGATTAATGCTTTGTTTACTTAAAAGAGTGGACGAAGGATGAATAAAAGAATGAAACAAACCTAGGGGCATGGAAAGAGAAAGGAAAGGAAAAGAAATGTCTTCCTCTACCTGCTTATTTACCTTGATTGAGAAAATTAAAGTGGGTACATGCGGCGCAATTTTTATAATTGAAAAAGGTGCATACGTCATTTTTTAAGTATTGATGTAATTTTATAAGTTAAAAAGGATATGATCCTGTCCGAATGCTGAACCAACGGACGCTGGGCACGTGGCGCTCCCCTGCTGTTGATGTGAGTCTCCGACTAACTGCCCGATGCTCCGGCGATCCTGCAACAAAACCGAGCCGGGGGGTGTCTCGGCGACGGCCCTCCGACGCTCAAGTTAGGCGAAGGAATAAGAAAGTGGCTTAGAAAATGTAGATTTGCATACCTCCGGTTGAAGAAGTGCAGGCCTTATATAGACCTCTCGAAGGAGCCTGGCACACCAATCGAAGCGATCACCTGCTTTCGACCATGCCTAGGTGTGGGCCTGTCAGAAGGGCATCCATAAGACCATACTGCTACTGTATCAACCTTTCCGTGACGTGATGGTGGGGCCTTTAATAGTGTCATCTTGCGTCAGGTCTAATCATCATGCCTCTGCTGACATACCATATCCTGAGCCGAGCGAATAGGCCGCTCGGCTAACCACTGTTCCCTCGCCACGATTCCGGCCGAGCAGACACCTCCGCTCGGCCATTATGTCCTCGGCCGAGCGGACACCTCCGCTCGGCCACTCGGCTCTGGTTCTCCTGCTTTGGTGTCGGAGACCCAACCCTTTAGTTGGGTAATCTCTGGTTCTGCTCGGACGGGACCTCATCTGTGGGTCCCCCATTTTTACCGCCGGATCACTTGCCTCCCCTTCAAGTCTAGTCGAAGGAGGCAGTGAGTCCGACTGACTGGACTATATGTCCGAGCGAGTGCTCGTCGCCTTTTGTTTTAAAAGTATTCCACAGGTCGCTCGGCGTGTGCGCCGAATTCAGCCGTTTGGCGCTTGCTCAGATGTGACTCATGCGGCCTAGCGTCGTTGCCGCCTGTCCGAATCCCCTCGGGAATGGCGGCAATCCATTCCATTAAGGCTGCGCGTGCGTGGTATGGTGCACATTAAATGCGCCAGATCGCTCAGTGCCACGCGTCGACCATTGCGTGGCAGCAGCGTTACTTATGATGGGACGTCACCGTTTGAAATGGACGGCCCGATGGCGTCCTTGTTTCTCGTGACCTGGATCGGACGGTGGAGGCCGATCGGCCTCGGCCATATAAAGCCTCAGTCCCCCTCCTCTGTCGCACGTTTGCTCGTGCTTTGTCCTCCTGACTCTTCTACTGCTGCGGCCTCCGGCGATCCAGTTCCTGTTTTTCGGCGGCTACCATCTCATCGGTGATCTTTTCCGCCCGTCTCCTTCTCAGTGAGCCTTCTTTCTTCGCTTACTAGGTCTTCCCTACTCATTTTACCTCTCTTTCGTTCATATTCCTTCGATTTCTTGTTGTCCTTTTGTCTCTTTGAGATGGTGAGCTCTTCCGAACCCGCTACCCATGTTCACGGTCCATGGTATACGAGTATGGAGAGTAGGCTCGATGAGGAGCGCGCCCGACGTGTTGTTAGGACCTACGGGATCCCGAACGACCATGAAATAGTTGTAGCCGACCCGACCGACCGACCCCATAACCCGCCGATCGGTACCATTTGTTTTTTTCTGGACCAATTCCAGGGTGGCCTTAGGTTTCCTACCCATCCATTTATTTTAGAAGTTTGTAATTATTTCCGCATCCCGCTCGGCCAACTTGTGCCGAATTCCTTTAGGCTACTGAGCGGGGTGGTCGTCCTTTTTAGGCTGCACAGTATCCCACTTGACCCCAAAATATTCCACTACTTCTTCTACCCCAAACAATCCGAGTTGGGTACTTTTATTTTCCAAAGTAGAATAGACTTCAAATTTTTTGAGAACATGCCGACCTCCAACAAGCACTGGAAGGAATTCTTCTTCTATATACGACTTCCCGAGCGGCCAGCATTCCGAACCAAATGGCAGACCGCTGTGCCGACCCAGCCGGAGCTCGGCAAATTCAGAAGCAATCCGGCCTACCTTCATGCGGCAAATTGCTTGTCCGGTCAGCGGTACAAGATCGACCAGTTGCTTCTCAAGGGGGTGTTGTACATTTTTGGATTATCTCCCGTTCTGGCCAATCTCCCCTACCGCATGGGTAAGGACTCTTTACTCCCTTCGCCTTTTTTGTCTAACTGATTTTAATTTCTTCCACTGCAGCTGAAGTCATGTGGCACTCCAAGGCTACCGATCATCTGAAATTGAAGGCCGTGGAAATTGAGGCGGCTACCAAAAAAGAACTCGCCGAGCGGGGTCTCATCCCCAGCCGCCCGGCAGATGCAGGAGAGGGGGGGGGCGCAGTCCGCCCCTGAAACAGAAGTTGCCCCATCCGCTTCAACGGAGGTTGAGGCGGATCCTGTTTCCTCTGCTCCAGCCGAGCTGGGAGTCCCCCAGGCCGGGGATTCACCACTGGAAGTTCGGCGGAAACGTCGAAGAGACTCCAGCCTTCCGCCGACCCAAGAGGGCGAACCACAGGCGTCGATCGAGATCGCTTCTCCAGATCGCACGCCGTCGCAGATCAGGACCCCCGTGGCCTCGCCCACCGCACAGCCCTCTGGCTCTCCTCCGCGGACTCGTCGTCGCTTACGACGGTTGGGCGAAACTTCAACCATAGGGGAGTCCTCGGGCCAGGCGACTGCGGCTGAAGAAGTGCCGGCCGGCCACCCGACCATCAAGACTACCCTTCGATTCCCATCGGAGGAATATTTATTGTCTGCCGATCGGCCATCGAGCCCCGTTCATGAAATAACCTTGACGGGTCCGCTCGCCAAACTTTTCGAGGACGCCCAGATTCGGGTGGCCCTCATGACGCCCAAGCAGCTCGGCGATAACCACATGCAGCAGGCCACTCAGGTAGGTTCATTTTTCTTCCTGTGCCATGCTACTGTTCGGTTCCTGATTTTATTATTTCCCTTACAGCATTGGGCTAAGCAAATCGCCACTAGCCATCGGCTGGCCGAGCTGGAGGATCTTATGGAAAAACTCCAAGTCTCGGGGGGTCCATCGACCGAGCGGGAGAAACAAGCCCGCGAGGCCGAACAGAAGAAGTCCACCGACCTGGCTACAGAGGTGGCGCGACGCAGATGTGAAGCGCGCCAGTAGCCGGAAGAAGCGGGCGATCGCTGATATGGACAAGATGAAAGTTGAAGTCCGAGCCCTAGATCAGCGATCTAAGGAGCTGGAAGCCCAACTAACTGCCGAACGGGATGGACGCTCAGCTTAACGCACTAAAGCGGAGGTGGACCAGAAAGTTCTCCAAGACTCGCTAATTGCCTCCCGGGCGGCGCTCAGAAAATATAAGGAGGGAGAGCCGAGTCGCCTAGCAGCAGCGCGCCAAGAATACCTCTGCTCGGAGCGGTTCGACGCAAAATTCGGTGGCAACGTCTCCTCAACTTTCGCCGAGGCGGTCAAGGTCACCATGGCGTACTTGAAGAAGGGGAGGCACCTTCCTGCTGACCTGAGCATTCCCTCTTCAGATCTGGCGGCTATGATTGACGATATCCCGGACGCTTTCTTCAACTTCGAAGACCCCGAGTGAAGAGTGTTCCTCGTCTCTTTCTTGTTTTTGCATTTCTTACGCCCAGCGCAACTTTTTGTACTTGTCGTTCGGCATGCTTTCCCTTTAATGCAATTATGTCTTTGCTTGCGTCTTCCTGATCATTATCCATAATATTCTTCTGTTTTCTTAACGTTTATGTTTAGAGTTAGTCATGCTCTAAGTGTTCTCCGTCACGCGGCCGATCAGCTTAACCCATTAAACAAAGTCCGAGCGGGAGGGCCTACTCGCTCTGCACGTATCTAGCCTGTGTGAAGTCAACAAACGCCAAGTATCGAAGGACCAACGCCCGAGCGGGCCTAAATGTTTTAATACTTGTGGTTTTCGCGGTTTCTTATTCTCTGCTATTCGTTCGTCCGCCTGGGGTATTTATAGTCGCCGGACCGACTCTCGATTTTTAACGACGGAGCTCGTCGGTCTTCTGCTCGGGGATTTATAGACGCCGGCTCGTCTCTACGGTTTAACGTCTAGGCTAGACGGTCTTCCGCTCGGAGGGTTTATAGCCGGTCGGCGCGGCTCTCGATCTTTAACGACGGAGCTCGTCGGCGCGGATATTTATAGCCGGTCGGCGCGGCTCTCGATCTTTAACGACGGAGCTCGTCGGCGCGGATATTTATAGCCGGTCGGCGCGGCTCTCGATCTTTAACGACGGAGCTCGTCGGCGTGGATATTTATAGCCGGTAGCGGCTCTCGATCTTTAACGCGGGAGCTCGTCGGCGCGGATATTTATAGCGGTCGGCGCGGCTCTCGATCTTTAACGACGGGCTCGTCGGCGCGAATATTTATAGCCGGTGGCGCGCTCTCGATCTTTAACGACGGAGCTCGTCGGGCGGATATTTATAGCGGTCGGCGCGGCTCTCGATCTTTAACAACGGAGCTCGTGCGCGGATATTTATAGCGGTCGGCAGCGGCTCTCGATCTTTAACGCCGGAGCTCGTCGGAGCGGATATTTATAGCCGGTCGCGGCTCTCGATCTTTAACGACGGAGCTCGTCGGCGTGGATATTTATAGCCGGTCGGCGCGGCTCTCGATCTTTAACGACGGAGCTCGTCGGCGCGGATATTTATAGCCGGTCGGCGCGACTCTCGATCTTTAACGACGGAGCTCGTCGGCACGGATATTTATAGCCGGTCGGCGCGGCTCTCGATCTTTAACGACGAAGCTCGTCGGCGCGGATATTTATAGCCGGTCGGCGCGGCTCTCGATCTTTAACGACGGAGCTCGTCGGGGCGGATATTTATAGCCGGCGGCTCTCGATCTTTAACGACGGAGCTCGTCGGCGCGGATATTTATAGCCGGTCGGCGCGGCTCTCGATCTTTAACGACGGAGCTCGTCGGCGCGGATATTTATAGCCGGTCGGCGCGGCTCTCGATCTTTAACGACGGAGCTCGTCGGCCTTTCAGGGCTAACTCCTTACCAGGCCGAGCGGCCTGGGTCTTCGTATCATATCCTGCGCTCGAACAATATTTATGCCCGGCCGAACAGCACGGGTCATTCACTTACGAGTCTAAATATATACACCTCCCGGCCGATCGGCTCGGGGGCCTTCGCTTTTTTTGTGCCGATGAAGGATATCGCACGCACGGCCGAACGGCTCGGGCCTTCATCCTTGAGCATTTTGCATGAATAATTTACCTCCGGCCGAACGGCTCGGGGCCTTCGTTTTCTCGTCGACGATGCCTTATATTTGTTCTCTTGATTTTTCATTTCTGCATTTCAAGTATTCAGTCGAAAAAAGTACACAGGATGATTTACATTGGCACACCTTTCACCCCACCCGGTAAGGCTGGAGGTGGTTCGCGCTCCACGGCCTATCTAGCTGCCAACCGTCTTCATCCTCCAGATAATACGCGCCCGAGCGGAGCTTTTCGATGATTTTGAAGGGACCTGCCCACGGAGCTTCAAGCTTGCTGACGTCGCCGACCGGCTTGACTTTCTTCCAGACAAGATCGCTGACCTGGAATGATCTGGGAATGACGCGCCGGTTGTAGTTTTGCTTCATCCGTTGCCGGTACGCCATCAGCCGAACGGATGCCTTGGCTCGCTCCTCGTCAACCAAATCCAGCTCCATGTTCCTCCGCTCGGCGTTGCCTTCATCGTAACATAGGACCCGGACGGACTCGACGCCGACTTCAACCGGAATGACCGCTTCGCCGCCGTACACCAGATGGAAAGGTGTGACGCCCGTTCCTTCCTTAGGAGTCGTTCGGATGGCCCATAAAACGCCCGGCACTTCATCCGGCCAACTTCCTCCCAAGTGGTCGAGCCGAGCGCGCAAAATAAGGAGAATTTCCCGATTGGTCACTTCGGCTTGACCGTTGCTTTGAGGGTAAGCCACGGATGTGAAGTGTTGCTCGATGCCGTAGCTTTTGCACCAATCTTCTAGCACCTTCCCTGTGAATTGCCGCCCATTGTCGGAAACCAATCGGCGAGGGATACCGAACCTACAGATGATGTGTTACCAGATGAATTTTTTGACTATCTGTTCGGTGATCCTGGCTAGCGGCTCGGCTTCCACCCACTTGGAAAAATAATCGACCGCCACCAGCAAAAATTTCCTCTGCCCGGTCGCCATCGGAAATGGACCCACAATATCCATTCCCCATTGATCAAACGGACATGAAACGGTCGATGCCTTCATCTCCTCTGCCGGTCGGTGGGAGAAGTTGTGATATTTCTGGCACGAAAGGCATGCAGATACTGTCCGAGCGGCGTCTATTTGTAAGGTCGGCCAAAAGTACCCAGCTAGCAGGATCTTCTTAGCTAGTGATCGTCCGCCCGGATGTCCTCCGCACGATCCTTGATGTACCTCTTGGAGGATGTAAGCCGAGTCTTCCAAGCTCACGCATTTCAACAGCGGGCGAGAGAAAGCCTTCTTGTAGAGCTGATCGCCGATGAGTGTGAACCGACCGGCCCTCCTCTGGAGCAGCTGGGCTTCATCCCGATCGGCCGGTGTGGCGCCCGAGCACAAGAACTCCGTGATGGGTGTCCTCCAGTCGTCCGGAAACATGGGGCCTTCCATCCGGTCAACGTGTGCCACCAAAGATACTTGTTCAATTGGCTTCGGGATAATGGCCGGCGTTATAGAACTTGCTAATTTGGCCAACTCATCGGCTGTCTGGTTCTCTGTTCGGGGAATCTTCTGGATAAGAACCTCTCGGAAATTAGCTTTGAGTTTTTCAAAGGCCTCAGCGTAGAGTTTGAGCCGAGCGCTGTTGATTTTAAAGGTGCCAGAAAGTTGCTGAGCGGCCAACTGTGAATCCGAATAAAGTGTCACCCGACCGGCTCCCACATGCCGTGCTGCCTGCAAGCCGGCTATGAGGGCTTCATACTCTCCTTCATTGTTTGTAGCCCTATAATCCAGCCGGACGGATAAGTGCATCTTCTCTTCTTCAGGGGAGAGCAATAATATTCCAATCCCGCTTCCGAGCTGAGTGGACGATCCGTCCACAAATATCTTCCACATGGCTTCTGGCTCTAGCCTTTGCACTTCGGTGATAAAATCTGCCAAGGATTGTGCCTTGATTGCCGAACGGGGTTGGTATTGAATATCTAATTCGCTCAACTCTGTAGTCCATTTGATGAGCCGTCCGGACGCTTCTGGATTTAACAGTACCCTTCCCAGTGGACTGTTCGTCCGGACAATGATGGTATGAGCCAAGAAATATGGTTGGAGGCGCCGAGCGGCTAGAATCAGAGCAAAGGCCAACTTCTCGAGCCTGGTGTAACGAGATTCAGCATCTTTTAAAATGTGGCTCAGAAAATACACCAGCTGCTCTTCGCTCGACCTCACTAAAGCTGAGCCGATTGCATGCTCGGTTGAAGACAAGTACATATGAAGTGGCTCACCCACAGTCGGCTTGGCTAATATCGGGAGGGAGTTCAGGTATGCCTTCAAATCTTCGAACGCCCGGTCGCATTCTTCGTCCCAGTGAAATTTTGTAGCTTTGCGTAAGATCTTGAAAAAAGGAAGGCTCCGGTCGGCGGTTTTGGAGATGAACCTAGACAGGACGGTTATCCGACCGGTCAAACGCTGCACCTCCCTTGTATTTCTCGGAGGCGACATATCTTGTAGAGCTTTCACCTTGTTGGGATTTGCTTCGATTCCCCGTTCGGTCACTATATACCCCAGAAAACGCCCTCCTTTTGCTCCGAACAGGCACTTCTGGGGATTTAACTTGACTCCATACTTGCGCAGCGTTCGGAAGGTTTCCTCCATGTCTTTGAAGAGATCGGCCACTCGGACGGACTTAATGAGAATGTCGTCCACATAAACTTCTAGATTCCGCCCGATCTGCTCTCTGAATACTTTATTCATCAAACGCTGGTATGTGGCTCCCGCATTCTTCAGTCCGAACGACATCACATTATAGCAATAAGTGCCGTCGGCCGTTACGAAGCTTACTTTTTCTTGATCTTCCCGGGCGAGCGGCACTTGATGATATCCCTGATGAGCGTCGATCATACATATTAATTCGCAACCGGCCGTAGAGTCCACCAGCTGATCTATCCGGGGCAGGGGATAAAAATCTTTAGGGCATGCTTTGTTTAAGTCCCGAAAGTCGATGCAGACTCTCCACTTGCCGCCCGGCTTGGAGACTAATACTACGTTAGCCAGCCAGCTCGGGAACTGTACCTCGCGTATATGGCCGGCCTCCAGATGATGGCATTCTGCTCGGCACCGAAATCCCTTTTTCTCTGCTTCACTGGCCGAGCGTCCGGTCGGACATGTAACTCGTGCTGCGCTATGCTCGGCGAAATTCCGGGCAGCTCGTGTGTCGACCAGACGAAGACATCATGATTCCTTTGGAGGCATTGGATCAGTTCTTCTTTCTGTTTTTCCTCCAGATCGGACGCTATAAAGGTTGTGGCCTCCGATCGGGTGGGGTGAATCTGCACTTCCTCCTTTTCTTCATAAATTAAAGAGGGTGGCTTTTCAGTGATGGCGTTTACCTCGATCCGGGGCGCCTTCCGAGCAAAACAGGCTTCTGCTCGGATCATCTCTATATAGCAACGCCGAGCTGCTAGTTGATCTCCCCGTACTTCTCCCACTTTGTCCTCCACGGGGAACTTGATTTTCTGATTGAAGGTTGAGACGACCGCTCGGAATTCGCTGAGCGCCGGTCGTCCCAAAATTACGTTGTAAGACGAGGGAGAGTCGACCACCACGAAGTTTATTGTCCTTGTCCTCCTGAGCGACTCTTCCCCCAGCGAGGTAGCCAACCGAATCTGTCCGACCGGTTGAACTTTGTTGCCCATAAACCCGTAGAGCGGGGTCGTCATGGGAAGTAGCTCGGCTCGATCAATTTGCAGCTGATCGAACGCCTTCTTGAATATGATGTTGACCGAGCTCCCTGTGTCAATAAATACGCGGTGAATAGTGTAATTGACTATTACCGCTTTGATGAGTAAGGCATCATCGTGGGGTACTTCGATTCCTTCCAAGTCCCCTGGTCCGAAACTGATTTCCGGTCCGTTCGCCCGCTCTTGGCTGCAGCCGACTGCATGAATCTGGAGTTGCCGGACGCTCGCCTTTCTAGCTCGGTTGGAGTCTCCTCCGGTCGGCCCGCCAGCAATAACGTTGATCTCGCCTCGGGAAGTATTGCTTCTATTTTTCTCTTCCCGAGCGGACGGTCGGGACCGTTCTCTGGACGCTCGGCGATTTTCCTGTCTTGGAGAACGACGCCGATCAGGAGTCTGTTGCTGCTGTGGCCTATCAGCTCGCGTCCGATCGGCTTCATGTGTTCTCTGTCGCCTGTCGACTGAGGGCGACCGTCGTCCGGCATGCCGAGACACAGGATGAGCCACGAAGGGAAGACTTCGGCAATCCCTTGTGTTGTGCGTATCCGTCCGGTGGAAGGAGCAAAACATCGGGGTCCATTTCTTCTTTGGCTTGGGCCGAGCGGCAACTACCTCTTGTACGTGTGATCTGGCGTGGGGCGATCGGCTTGCTTCGGCCCTCGGTCCTCTGGGCGGCTGATGAGCGGCGTGCTGTTTCCGCTCAGCATGAGTAGGTGCCCGCTCGGTTGGAGTTTCCTTTTTCCGGGCGGCTTGCGCTTCCTCCACGTTGATGTATTCGTTGGCCTGGTGTAGCATGTGATCATAATTTCGGGGCGGCTTTCGGATGAGCGATCGGAAGAAGTCCCCATCCACCAGGCCTTGTGTGAAGGCATTCATCATGGTCTCCGATGTGGCCGTTGGAATATCCATCGCCACTTTGTTGAATCGCTGGATGTAAGCTCGGAGCAATTCACGGGCTTCTTGCTTGATGGCGAACAGACTAACGCTTGTTTTTTGATATCGCCGACTGCTTGCAAAGTGGTGGAGGAAGGCCATTCGGAAGTCTTTGAAGCTGGTGATAGATCCGTCCGGCAGCCTCCGAAACCATCATTGAGCCGATCCCGAGAGAGTGGTAAGAAAAACTCGGCATTTTACTCCATCTGTGTATTGATGGAGTGTAGCTGTGTTATCAAACTTACCCAGATGATCATCCGGGTCGGTTGTCCCATTATACTCGCCGATCGTCGGGGGCACGTAGTGCTTCGGCAGAGGATCTCGCAGAATAGCCTCTGAAAACTGGCGATTAATCCTCTCAGGTGATGCGTCCGCTCGGGGGGCTTTCCCCTTTCTATCATCTCGTCTAGGCATTTCATCCGAAGAAGATCCCCTATCTCTATGAGCTGGTACGGCCTCAGGGGTGCGGAATAGGGCCCGATGAAATGCAACGGTGGCCTGCGGTGCTTCTGCTCGGCCACCAGACGCAGACGTTGCTTGCTGCTCCGGCCGCTCGGCTGTTGCTTTCTGTTTTTGCTCCACAAGCTTGGCGGCCCTAATTTCGACCAGAGCGTCGAGTTCCTCCGTGGAAAGCGTCACCGTGTGTTGTCGTCCAGCCTCGTTCATTGTTCCCGTTCGGATGCAGGAGCGTTCCCACAGACGGTGCCAAATTGATCCTGTCCGAATGCTGAACCAACGGACGCTGGGCACGTGGCGCTCCCCTGCTGCTGATGTGAGTCTCCGACTAACTGCCCGATGCTCCGGCGATCCTGCAACAAAACCGAGCCAGGGGGGTGTCCCGGCGACGGCCCTCCGACGCTCAAGTTAGGCGAAGGAATAAGAAAGTGGCTTAGAAAATGTAGATTTGCATACCTCCGGTTGAAGAAGTGCAGGCCTTATATAGACCTCTCGAAGGAGCCTGGGCACACCAATCGAAGCGATCACCTGCTTTCGACCATGCCTAGGTGTGGGCCTGTCAGAAGGGCATCCATAAGACCATACTGCTACTGTATCAACCTTTCCGTGACGTGATGGTGGGGTCTTTAATAGTGCCATCTTGCGTCAGGTCTAATCATCATGCCTCTGCTGACATACCATATCCTGAGCCGAGCGAATAGGCCGCTCGGCTAACCACTGTTCCCTCGCCACGATTCCGGCCGAGCAGACACCTCCGCTCGGCCATTATGTCCTCGGCCGAGCGGACACCTCCGCTCGGCCACTCGGCTCCGGTTCTCCTGCTTTGGCGTCGGAGACCCAACCCTTTAGCTGGGTAATCTCTGGTTCCGCTCGGACGGGACCTCATCTGTGGGTCCCCCATTTTTACCGCCGGATCAGGATACATGTAGTATTTTTATATATATATATGATGGAATTTTATAAATGAAAAAGGATATATATATCATTTTTTTCCATCCACTACTTTTCGCTCGATTTTGAAATGATTGATTTGACTCCAAAATTATCCGTTGATAAATTACGTTTCTCTTATCTTTTAAAATTTTAATAAAGTAAAAGACATAAATTCTTTTATTATGGAAACTTTTCCTTAATTTTATTTTCTACTCTCCTAAGTAAATACTCTCCTAAGTAAATACAGTATAAGGCTTAAGGTTAAGAGGGACCAAGAATGAAGTAATAATGAGTCGTATTGATGGACAAGGGAAAGAAAAGACTATGAAATTTAATAAAAACTTATATGTTGACCCGAGTGTCTTATATATAGAGCTGACTCCATAATCAAGGGTGGAACTAGATATTTTTTTTTTAGTGAATTGAATTGTACTAATAATTTGTTTCTACAGCTAAATAAATATATATAATTTTTTTTTAGGTTGGGTGGTTATTGATTAAGGTTTGGTTTGAAATGGGGAGGAGGAAGAAGAAGGGAGGAAGAGGGAGAAGAATGGCGAATTTGAGAGGAAAATCACGTGGAAGTTTAAATACATGTTTTTTTATAGGACCAAATTCTGCATCTTCTCCCAGATTAATTATAAGCAGGATGTGGGTGCAAATTAAAAAAAAATAGTACTTTAATGGTAAACCTTACCAGTTAATTTTTCATTCAGTTAATCCTGAGAAGCCGGCTCAGCTGAGCTGAACTGAGCTGAGTTGTCTGCCCGACACGTCGCCCACTTTCACCTAATCACTAGCTCACCGCTATCCTCAATTCTCACCCTTTCGGCCCTTTCTGGAGAGACGGCTCCCATGAGCCTGCTACGACCCGGCCTCCCCCCTCCTCCCCCTCGAACCCTAGAAGAAGGCGAACGGCGACCGATTCCGAGGAGCTGCAGCCGATCGCGTCGCCATGGGAAATTCCTTCGTCTGCTGCGGCGCCTTGCCTGACGACGCCGACCAGACTCAGCAACCCAAGCCGAAGCCCAAGGCCAAGTCCAAGGAAGGCCTCTTCGCCCCTGACCTCGATTCTTCGCCCATCAACGTCCTCCGGGAAGTCGTGCCGCTCGGCCACCTCCGCAGCCGGATCGGCGATAAGTATGTGCTCGGCGGGGAACTTGGCCGCGGGGAGTTCGGCGTCACCTTCCTCTGCACCGATAAGGCGACGCGGGAGGCGCTGGCCTGCAAGTCCATCTCCAAGCGGAAGCTGCGGACGGCCGTCGACGTTGAGGACGTCCGCCGGGAGGTGGCCATCATGTCCACCCTGCCTTACCACCCCAACATCGTCAAGCTTCGCGCCGCCTACGAGGATGCTGACGCTGTGCACCTGGTGATGGAGCTGTGCGAGGGCGGGGAGCTGTTTGATCGGATCGTCGCCAGGGGGCATTACAGCGAGCGCTCGGCCGCGGCGGTGCTCCGGACGGTAGCTGAGGTCGTCAGGATGTGCCATGCCAATGGCGTCATGCATCGGGATCTGAAACCAGAGAACTTCCTTTATGCCAACAAGAAAGAGAACTCGCCGCTCAAGGCCATTGACTTTGGCCTATCCGTCTTCTTCCGTCCTGGTTCGCTTCTGGCTCTTCTTATGCATTCTGCTTTTCTACGCATATAGTTTTTTCTTTTGTAATCAGTGCTTGACGGCTGATGATTTCTTCTCAGGAGAAAGGTTTTCAGAGATTGTAGGAAGCCCCTACTACATGGCACCGGAGGTGCTGAAGAGGAATTACGGTCCAGAGATCGACATTTGGAGCGCTGGGGTTATCTTGTTCATACTGCTATGTGGAGTTCCACCGTTCTGGGCTGGTATCAGCGAAACCTGTGTGTGGTCTGCAACTTAATTTTTTTGCTGCTCAAGGTTTGAGCAATCTAGCCTGTTTACTTTTCTGTGCACAGAGACTGAGCAAGGTGTTGCTCGGGCAATTCTCCGAGGGATGATTGATTTCCAGAGAGAGCCATGGCCACAAATCTCAGAGAGTGCAAAGAGTCTTTTGAAGCAGATGTTGAATCCAGATCCTAGACGACGGTTAACTGCTCAACAGGTGTTGGGTAAGTTCTGTTGGACGGTTGAGTCACCATGATTGCTCTGATCTAATTCTTAGGCTTCTCTTAAATTGGTTGGTTACTTTCACATGGTCAATGCCATGCATGTGTTTATGTTTATGGCTACAGAGTCTGTTATTGCAATACAGTCTTTCATGGTTCCATAGTACCACTTCTCCCCTGACAATCAATTTTGATGGGCGAACTATGGAGATTATACATAAAGCATAATCATAGGACTTCATATAAAATAATCATCTTATTCAATGTGAATGAGAACTGAATTGGGGTTGACATAGACTCCTGCCAGCTTTAGGTTGGTTAGGCCTGAAGTATCCAAATCGGTTACTATTTGCTTTGTTGATGTCCACAGTGTGTATACATGTCACCATCTAATGGCTGAGTGTTAGTGGGTAATTTTAGCTACATTTGTTACTTCCTCTCAAATCAAGTTTTAGAAAGAGTTTTCCCAGAATTTGATACAAAATCTCTAGTAATCTTCTTCAATCATTGCCAGCAAAAAACTCGTACTCTTGGTTTTCTCTAATCATTCCCAGTCTGAATCACTTTTTTCATTCTAACAACAACCTTCTTAATAAATGGTGTTGCCAGTTAAGAATCTCTTACTTTTACTTTCTTACTGCTTAGGGATCTCTTTGCTTAATTTTTTTTAACTCTGGTTTCCTTCTTGCTTGCAAGTATTCTTCTTGTCATCTTGGAAAACATTTACTTTTCTTTCTTTTCTCTCTACCTTAGGCTTACTTCATTAGTTGAAATTCCAAACTTGTATACTTCTTATCACCAAGTTGCTCAGGCTTTTCATCCAAATTGGGATCACCTTGGCTGAATTGCTCTTACAACCAACCTTGGATTTGAGCTTGACTGAATTAAGACTAATTAAGCTGAATTTCTTGGTCCAAGTTTCTCAAATTTACTGAAATGATGCAACCAGAACCCCTTTGAGCTTACATTCCTTAATTAACCAGAGCTGAAGCAGAACCCTTTGAGCTTGCATTCCTTAACCCGAGCTGAAGCAGAGGGGTTCTGCTGGGAAATTTTTTATCTCAAGCCCTCTGATACTACCAAGGCCGAGCTTGAGAAAATTATATCAAAAACACCATTCTTCTTCATGACCCATATTTGCCCCTCTTCTTAACTGCATAACCCACTTCTAAGGATTTCTCAATTCTGAGTGTTCAATTTCCTCTTTAACCCCTTCTCATTCAACTGCCGGATAGTTGGAATTTAGTTGATCAATCAATTTCTCCTGAATTCTATGTGCCACCTAGGAGTCTTTTTAGCTGAAGATTCCATCTTAAGAGTTGTTGTTACTGAGAGTATTTCATGAGTAACAAATCTGCTTCTCTCAAGAGTGATACAACATTTCACCTTAAACCGGATGGAAAATTGAAGGAACGAGTGTTCTATTGAAAGATGGGACAGACGCTTCCTCTCTTTCACACCCCTCTTGGCCGATACCCGCTCATTGGATTCTTTCAATAGGACAGTCTCCAATTCCAAGCTGATCAAAACTAGTTGGGCTCCATCAATGTTCCGGGTAATGAAACCAGCTATATACCACATCTAATTTTTGCCTTTCTTCAAATTCTATCATTACACCCATCACTTCTATAATAAAATCCAACAATATTTGAACTATGTGGATGACCTCCTTTGAAATGCCAGATTAAACTCGCCAGCTCAATGACCTATCACATTTTGTCTATCACATCTAATTGGTTCCACATGTGTAGAAGTGGATACTTTGACAATATTTAAATTGTATGATCATGTTGGTAAGCCTGAAGGTTTCTTGTTGCTATCACCAATGCAAATATTGGTGAAATCTCAATTTGGTCCTTTTCATGGTATGACTATATAGTATACTTGTCACTCCTATCCCCATTTTTCTTTCAACATGAACACTCAATGCATGCTGTGACTACCCAGTAAACTATCAGTTGATCCCCTACATTCGGCCGAGCTAACTATGGTAATCTGTCCAAAAGCTCAACATTTAAAAGCTTTTTACAGTCCTGTCTCTGACTTAAATTGTTTGACTTTCAAAACTTAAAATAGAGGAGCTTCTCTCTGTTAACTTTGACCAAAAAAAAAAACTTCTCAATGCTGCCATCCTCCTATTTAATCTTTGTACCATAGGCTTGTTTTAAAGGGCTTTATCTCCAACATAATTCTAACCTTTACTGGTTTACAAGAATTCTCCTTCGGCGAACTATAAATCTAAAAATTTTCTTGGTTTGACTCAAGGTACACTTAGGGCATCAACCTTATTCTAGGCTCCTGCTCTTTGAATATATTAAGGCTTCCCTCAGATCTTCTGTATATTTTTTATGATCTTAATTTTTACCACCATGCCATCTATGTATGCATCCATGCTTTTTTTCTTTCTGATCAAATCTCAAAATAATTTATTTACAAATCTTTGATACATAACAGTTGCATTTTCATTTTCCATATGTGTCCACTGTCTCGACACCAACTTCTCGACTGGCCTGTTTGGCACGCTCACACGCCTGGTTTAACTAATCTGACTTATCCGAATTGATCACCTTGCTTAGATGTGAGAAGAGGGTGGAAGACACTTTATTGATAAAGTGAATGACTTGCAAATGTGTGAGAAATAATTTTTACATTTTTTTGAAGTCATTTTCCTCAAAAGATGTCTATTTTTTTGAAGTCATATTTCCGTTTTGACCATTATCTTCTATTACACCAAATTGAATTTTGTTTTCCTAGGAAATATATATATATTTTTAGGAGACCTCCATCATGCTTAGCCTCAACTTCATTTATGAACTCATTGCCTTCCCATTTTCCCTATCTACTATTATTACATTAGATTGAACATCTGAGCTTGTGGCTCTGGAATTAAACAGCTTATTTGCAAGAGAGAGGCTCCAAACTAAGCCACCCTATCCTTATATATATATATATATGGGGTTGATATGGTACTCCCCCTATATTTGTGAGTTACATGAATTATGAACCAAACCTCTTCTCTTTCCTGTTGCCTTCATGCTTAGCACCTTTGTGCAAATGACACCAATCTATAAAGGTCAAAACTATAAAATATACAAAATTTTATTAGTCTCTGAGTCTTGCATCAAAAGATTCAGTGTGGTATGAGCTTGACTGAGTTGGATTTTGTATTGAACTTTCTATGACCAAATTACTTTGAGCTCAGTTAGGTGAGTAGAGGTTTGACTGAGTTACAAGCAACTCATCTAGGGTGAGTTGAGGTAGGGTTACTTTGTGTGGTTGAAGTCGAATCAATATTGGGTTATGGATCAAGGTTGAGAAAGGTCAATCATTATAAAACTAGTGAATTCTTAAAAGATGGACCAGAAATCACCTAGAGCTTTGTTAGTTCACTGTGGTTGATGTTTTGAAAGTTCTTTTTGCACGTGTCCTTCACCACCATGGTTTCATATACCTCAAAGTGAGTGCTTGTCCATGCAGCTAAAGAGCTTATGCAGATTCAGCCTGTATGTAAGCGTTTCCTGACTCAACTAGGTAACTAGGTAGACCTGATGTGTGCTATTTTTTTTTTTGGTTAGCATGAAGCATCTGGATCAGCTCCAATTCACATTGTTATTTTCAGCATACATCTGTCATTCATCCATTGACATTTCTGTGCTAATGGGTAATTTTGTATAGTTTCTTCCAAAATATTTGCAAACCTGGTAATTCATTATTTGATCTGAATAGGAGTGTAAGTTATAAGTTAATAGTGATTCAGAGTATATATTTGGGGGTAATGTACCATGCTACTTGAAGGGGAGCCTTAGCGCAATAGTAAAGTTGTTGCCATGTGACCAAAATGTCACGGGTTCGAATACTGGAAACAACCTCTTGCAAAAAGCAGGGTAAGGCTGCGTACAATGAATCCTTACCTGGGACCCCGCATGGCGGGAGCTTCGTGCACTGGGCTGCCTTTTTTTTTTTAATGTACGATGCTATTTACTTCCCTACTTAGTAAAAATACTGCTAAAGCAGGTTCTACTTTGATAACCTTCCTTTTTCTTTGTATTCTTTAATTTTTTTCTTTCTTAGATACTGAAATATATGAAAAGAAAAATGTGAAATTCATTCTGAAGCAAAAGATAGTTATATATCAATATTTTTAGTTTGGACCAAGACTTGTATAATTAAAGCATTTGGAAATGTGCATGTTAGAATTGCAGTTGACCATAGTCAAGGTACTACATGACGGATAAGAAAGTAGCATCCACTTTTATCTAGTTCTATCTTTTCTTAGTTAGATATATACCAAACAAAAATGTAAAAAAAAAAAATCTTGAGAAAGATTGGGCGTAGGACAGTCTATAAAGCATATTATTTAGCTGCAGTGCCAATTTAAATACAGCTAATAACATTTATCATTTTGTTCTAACATCATTGGGGTTCATCTATTCCTTTTAATATTTACATGTGAAATAAATGGCTGCATTAGTTTGGTAACCAAACTCTTTATTTTGCTTCTCAAAATGTGACACTTGAGATTGATATAACTATATCCTGATTCTTCTGTTGTAGACTTTCCTTTTCATATGATAATAATTCTCTGGTATTTATATCTGATAGAACATCCATGGTTGCAAAATGCCAAGAAGGCTTCCAATGTTCCATTGGGTGATATTGTAAGAGCAAGGTTGAAACAGTTCTCGGTGATGAACAGATTTAAAAAGAAAGCAATGCGGGTTAGGTTTTTTATATTTATATTTTCTCTTGATTGTTATCAAGTTTGCTAAATCCTAATCACCCAACACTTTCAGGTGATAGCTGAACATTTATCAATTGAAGAGGTTGAGGTTATCAGAGACATGTTTAGGTTAATGGATACAGATAACAATGGGAAAATATCATTTGAAGAATTAAAAGCTGGCCTTCTAAAGGTTGGCTCTCAGTTGGGTGAAGCAGAGATGAAGCTGTTAATGGAAGCAGTAAGTCGTATCTTCACTATATCTCAAACTGTTAATCTATGGTTAGAAATTGTCCATAAATAATGTTCATATAGACTCTAGATCCTAAGACCCCCAAAAAAAAAACGAATTCTTAATATATAGAAAGAAATCTTACTAGAAAAGGAAATTTCTTAACAGAAAAAAATTAATAAAACAAGACGTTGATATAGATAAACCCTAACCCATAAATACCAAAAATACCCTAAATACCATAAAAACGAAAATTACTAAAAATAACAAAAAGAACTTAAGAGGTTCTGAATAGGACCTAAACAGTTGATTTTGGGCCCGAAACTTGGCGGTAACAAACATGATTTTTGAATTTTGCACGTGCGAGCATTGACAGAGCCTGATTTTGGGCCTGAAATTTAGCTGTAACAAACATGATTTTTGAATTTTGCACGCATGAGCACTGACAGAGCTTGATTTTGAGTCCCGAGTCAAAAGTTATGTCCTCCAGAAGATTAGGTCCTCCTATGTTGGTCCTGCATTAGTTTACTGCATCAACACTTCTCAAAAAAAAGGTAGATCCGCTACCTTAGCGGCCCCCCTAGTGCCGGCCCCACGGATATGGAGGGAGGTTCATGCAGGTACACAGGCCATAGGCGCATGGCGGGATAAACCCCAGGTCGTCAGTTCCTGAGATATGAACTGATTACTGCATCAACACTTCTCAAGATATAACCTCAGGTGGTTAAAACTTTTGGAGATAAATCAATGTTCAAGTAATGGCAGACTCTGCTAAACTTATTTGCTATGCAATCTATATTTACTCTACATATGAACTGATGGTTGTTGGTGTAACTTCTGCGCAATATTCATCTGTTAAATTTAAATATCTGCGTAAGCCCCCTATAAATATTATATATGGAAAAGAATTTATGAAATAAACTAATAACACGATTATAACTTTTGAAAACAAATGAATGTTTGTTGCAGACTGCTACATATTTTTTTCATGCAACATATTTTTTTCATGCAACATATGTTGACATTACATCTGAACTGATTACTGATGGTGCATTGGTGTATCATTTGGGCAATGCTCATATATGTAAGAATATCAAGATCAACTACTAAGTAATCCATATATTTTTCCAAGTTTAAGTTGGTTTGTCTGATTGAGTATTGTCCAGGAAATAATCCTGATGGCTTATTTCTGAAGAAATGAAATTTGGTTAAGTGTGCACAATTGCTGCTTCAATTAAGTAGAAAAGAGATACAATTGGAAAGATCTGGACGACAATACAGGTCTTCAAAATTTTCTGGACTATGGAGTGCTATTTCCAAAGTCAAGATGTTTGGTAAACTCATGTTCCAAATGCTTTTACCCAAAATAATCCTTTCTCAAAGTTGAATACTTTGTAATATTGCTTTGACAAGGCAATTTTTAGATGCTTCAAAAAACTAACATAAAATTTAATAAATAATAAAATATTAAAATTAAATGCTAAAAATTGTTATTGAATATTAAAATAATAAATACATTTAACATGATATTTAATACCAAGAATTTAACATTTAAATAATATTTGATTAACACAATACAAAACTTAAATTATTATTTATATATTAACAGAATCGTAAATGATATTACATAAACAGGAAAATATTTGTTTAATAAATTAAATATTCATTATTTAATATTTAATTGTATAAGAATGAACCATTGAAATAATATTATATATAATTAAATAACATTATTACGATTAATTTAATTATTAAAATTTAATAGAAGGTTAAAGCATTACAGATATATTTTATCATTATTCTATAAACATTTGTTATGACATGTTATCAAAATATTAGCATATGATATTTTTTTAATATTTAATTATGATAATAAATGATGGAATGTAGAAAATAGCAATTTTGACAAACAAATTAGTATTTTAATACATTGTAATGGATATTATGAAAAAATATAATAATTCAATCACGAAGATATTTATATGATAAAATAGTAATAGCACATAAAAAATTATATTATATTTCGTATTGATAAGAAAAAATGATATCTAAAAATGTATGATTTTATCATCTAGAGTTGCAGGTGAAAAGATAAATAATATTCCAAAATAGTTCTAAAAAAAAGAATGGTTAGGGATGTTATAGTTATACTACATATATGTAATAATGTCTTATGAGTCCCCATCTATTTTCCTAAGAATATAAAAGTTAAGTTTATAATATAGTAACACATTATTTAAGAATAATATTTTAATTTTTAGTATAATAATATGTTTTTCTGTTTATTTGTTAAATTAACATTGTTTTAGTTAAAGCAAAATGTGCTTTTTTATGTATGCTTTTACCCAACAATACAGATTATAATGTTGCTTTGCAAAAAGATTTTCAGATTTAGGTTACCAAACACTATACTATTTTCACACAACGTAGTTTGCACATGGCACATATACTTCAGCACAAGTGCATTCTCTAAATATATTTTTGAAAAATTCAAAAGTAATTCTGAATCTAGAACATGCTTGCATATTACTGCTCCTTTTATCCTGTCTTACTGAGTACAGTCTAGATATGAGACAACTATTGTTGAGCATCTTTGTGGCATAATCTTTTGATCTACACGAGAGTCATACTGATCGAATTGTCACACACTATTACAGTTATCACCATGAGATGAGGGATTATGTGGAGCGTGAGAATTTTATTGGTATTAGATATGACTTAATCCTATAATGGTGGCATGTTAGAAATGGTTGATTGTGTGATAGATGAACTACCTTTGTTTATCATATGCAACTGATCAAAGATGATTAGAAGGGTATAAGTTGGACTTTTGGCCTTAATGAGGACGTTAGAGGAGATTTTACCATTCAAGTTTAGTCTTATATGGTGTGTAGGGTAATGAAATTTATAAGTTTAGAAAGGCAAGTTATTATTTACATGAGCTTAACCATTTTGGGTTTTGATTAGTGGTTGTGCCTAATAAGTCCATGGCCTCATTTTTGCAAGTTGAGAGAGGTATATATTCAGGTAATTGTGTTGACCTATGATTGCTGACCTATGATTGCCAACATAGGACAACAGGCAACTCTATTTATTAAATGATGCAGGAACTCGACTAAAATTTTGATCATTGCTTTGAAACAAACTCTAAATTAATTTTCTTATAATTGCCCCCAAGATAATCATAATTGATGTTAGATGTATGCTTTTAATTATTTAATTTGATCCGTACAATTTTCCCAAATTCATTTTGTATTTTGTAATTAGACTATAGTTGATATAATTCAGTTGTAAGTTAGGATTAAACTGATTCAGAAACTTCTGAGAACTTCCAAATTGATTGTGTAGCTGTCCTAATTGGTTTGAGTGAATCTGTTTTTGTCCCTAATTAGTTCGAATTGATCAACATTCGTTTTGTTTATATCTAACTTTCAGGAGATTTCATAACCAGTGAGTTATAGTCTTGTATAATAATGTTTTAGTAGGTCAACAATAACTAGATTTAGTTTTGAATATTGAGCTCAAATTTCAACAAAATTAACTAATTAGCAGTCTTGCCACAATAATACAGTATCGATGTAATTTATGTATTAAAGAAATAAATTTTATATTGAACATAAATTTTGTCAAATATCAAATTTGAAGTAAAATAGTTCAAAATCAAGCAACATGAATGAGTAGGAATTTAATAACCAGACTATGAGCTTGATTTTATGATTGAATCATTCTTATCATCTAATTCACGTGTTTATTGAAATTTATATGCAGGCTGATGTTGATGGAAATGGTTTCTTGGACTACGGGGAGTTTGTAGCTATCATTATTCACTTACAAAGATTATCTAACGACGACCATCTCCGTAGAGCTTTCATGTTTTTTGATAAAGATGGCAGTGGTTTTATTGAACCTGATGAATTAAGTGAGGCCTTGGCTGATGAGTCTGGCCAGACTGATATCACTGTGCTAAATGATATAATACGGGATGTTGACACTGACAAGGTGCGAACTATCTGTTTTGTTGTTTTTTTTCACCGTATTCATCATGATAAAGTTCGATTGAGCATAGAGGGCATTTTCTTGATTATGTAATAGGATGGCCGAATTAGTTACCCAGAGTTTGTTGCTATGATGAAAGCCGGCACCGATTGGAGGAAAGCCTCTCGTCAGTATTCGAGAGAAAGGTTTAAAAGCTTGAGCATCAACCTCATGAAGGACGGCTCCCTTTCACCAGATAAAGACGCAAACCATCCGTCATAACAGTCTGGATCCATACAATACGAGAGGTTTCGCTGCAGGTGTGACATGTGCTCGATGGAGCTATTTGAGATTGCAGTCTGCTAAGATTTATCTTTGCTATTTGTTTTATTTTTTCCACTGTACTAGTCTGTGACATAAATTGCTCATTGGTTTTATTGACTCGTGCCGCGATATTTTCTTTACTTTTCTTTTTAGTGTTCGTAGGGCAGTTTGGGCTTTGGAGTGTCAGTTTCAACATTCACTGCTTGTATAGATTGGAAGAAAGAAGATTGCGACTGATGTTCCTTGTGCGATTTGGCACAAGACACTTGCTACCGTGTTTCAAATGTGCAGCAGGCAGAGTCATTTTCTCTATCAAATTTACATAGCGTTTACAAACTGTACTTAAATCTGTCGTGTCGTTCACAATAATATTTAAAGATTTTTAATGGTACGAGTTTAGTGAGTGTTCCGATTGAGATCAGATGATGGACCGACTTTTGGAGGACCCTAGATAGGTCACCGTGAGTAGATCAGACGGGCTCGGGTCACCTCTGGTCAGGCAGCTCCTTTTTGGATTGAGCACCTAGTAAGGTTAAAAAGGAGGGTTGAGATGGATCTCCGACGTTCTAAGTCAAGAAACTCAATAGAATTGTGTTTTTAGATAATATAAAAAGTATTGCATGACGTTTGCACGAGCTCCTTGGCAGGTTAAACTGAGATGGCTCTATTTTGATACGGCCCCACGTTTGTCATGTGTTCTTCGTTACTTTCTTGTATCAGTAGAGCCCGGATCCTCTGGACCATTTTATATGGTCCAGAGGATGGTCCCTAAATATGTATTGATGAAATATATGATGCCCACTTATAAAATAAATGGAGATCATTCATCCCTATCAATATATGTTTAGGGATCATCCCTTAAACAACAAAAAGCGATCCAGAAGATCTACCCTGATATTAATAGTAGTAAAAGATTGAAATCTATCATTCTAATGGCAGTCTTATACAGCTAATTTCATGATTATCTATGAGGAAGCAAGTCGAAAAATTATAATTAATGAGGACTGTTGTTTTTTACTTTCTTTCTGTGGATTATAATATAATTTACAATTAAATGTTGTATAATATTTAAGAAGCAAACGTTCTTGTAGTAGTACATTCCATGTTCTCCCTTTTAGGATATGCATCTCGCTTTAACAACTCCCACTTTGGCACCAGACATATGCGATTGGATCGAAGAATATCGAATAAATAATAAATAAGTGGATTGCACTACTCACTTGCTTGACTGATTGTTGTATGGTCGTGCCTTGGAACTTTTAAAGGCCTAACTTTAAAAATGCTAAAAATAGTGTACTTGCCAAAGTGGGGTTGTATGATTAATCTCATGCATCGTATAGTTAAATTCCAGCTTCAGTAAATTAATATAGATGAATTAACCTTAAAACACTTGATTAATGGACCTGTATTTATTTCGATAGAAGATGAAAAATTTTCGCAAGATCGCACCGATTACTTTTAGGATTAATCGATATAAATTTAATTATTGATGTTAACTAAAAAAATCATAATAAATTTGATGATCGAAGGCACTAAGGCTAGTTTACTTACTTTTAGGATACTGGATTCAAAGATTAATATTATTGTGGTACTGAATTTTAAAAAATAATATCATCGTAATGTGACATTTCAAAAATCAATATCACTGTAATATTGATTTTTAAATTATAATATTAAAATAGTGCTGATTTTAAAATTTATACAGCACCAAAATGATTTTAGATTTATACAACACGAAAGTGATTCTAATTTTTAACTGTAGTACTATAATGATGCTAATTTTTAAAATATAACACGTATTTTAAATGTAACACTACAGTGGTGAATCGGAGGAGTAAATCGATAAATAAATACTCTTTTAACAAATTTAAAAGTTTGATACACTTTTTGAGAATTCTTAATTCTAAATGTACCCATCAATTACTGTTTTTCATTTTATTCAATATTGAACTTCGATGGTCTTCGTCATATGAACCCTTGAATGTTTTATACCTTCCTTTTCAATCTCCATTGGACCTCAGGCCATCCAATCAGCCATTTTGACCCGGCCAAATAGAGCTCCACAAGTTACTCCATCACCCCCTAAAAGCTTTAAGCAATTAAGTGGCTCCATAACGTAGCACAGATGGTGGACGCATGATATTTTTAGCGTAATAGTGAGGGATCGATTTTCAAGAACTAACGACCTGAGGTTTATCCTACTATGCGCCTAACGCTTGTGTATCTGCATGTATCTCCCTACATATCCGTGGGGTCAACACTAGGGGGACCGTTAATGTAACCGATATATATTTTAAGCGATTAAGTGGGTCCCCAGGGCTATAATACCATGATAGGATATTCAGATTCTCATTTAGACACCCGTAGTTCGATTCTCAGTTATGACGTATTTGTAAAAAATTTTCCTCTAAATAGGAGCGCAATCAAAGGATGCTAGACTTTTGAACTGACCGTTGTATGTGCTTCCCGATTTTTCCTGATGACAAAAATTTCTATTGGATTGCACCAATCACTCAGGATAATCAATAAGATTAATTAAATTTCTCATTTTTAAGTAATTAAGTGTGAGAACTTTTCTCACCAAATCATCTGGTCCTTCTCACATAAGACTTTATATACTTATTTGTCCTAGGGTAACCAATAAGATAGGATACTTAGGATTATTCATCTGAACTATTTATCTTAATAATTAATTAAAAAAAATTATGAGATCAAATGGACCATCTCCGGGTTAAATTGTTTCAGAACTAGATACAAGATTTAAAAAAAAAAACTAAATACTTATTTAATTAAATTTATATTATTTTTTTGTTTAAAAAAATAAATGAATGGGATATAGTCAAACTTCCCCTTCCTTTTAATTCCGGTTATGTAAATAGACAAAACACACAGGGCCAAACTGTTGATTACTACCCCGAAAGGACAGGCCCTGCTCGTTCCACGTGGCGCAACCACGTCCTCCAGAATTCGAGGAGACCACAAGCCCCAATATTTTATTAGTCGCACTGTTCATTTAGCCCCCTATTTTTCCCCTTATTTCCTGTTAGCGACCCCTCCACTGGACTCCCTCAATGCAGACGCCCTCCAGTCCAATCCGCCCACCACAAGCTCTGACTTCTCCTCTCCTTGTTCCTTTCCCCTTTTGCTAAAGACTCCTCCTCCTCCACTAGATCTCTTCTTGTTTCTCTTACCAAACAGGAAAGGAAAAGCAGCACCACAAGTGAGACCTGTTGAGGTCGGATGATGGTATCGACTCTTCTCTCTTCATTCCTTCTCCTCTGTTCCTTTTGCTGCACTTGTATGTTTGATGCTGAAATGCTTACAGTTCAATTCGATCGCCATGGAATGAAGTAGTCTTGCTGTTTGCTCTTGCTTGCTGGCCGGCTGGCGGTATTATGGTTTAGTTTAGCTCAACTTGTGAAAAATGGGCAACTTGCCTTCCATACTGTTTGATTGTAGTTGGCTTCGGCAACTAAAACACTCTAGCTCTCTTTTGTGAAGAGTAGCTAACGACAACTCGATGATGATCGACGGAACAATTTCTATAGGGTGGTAATACAATTTGAGTGCACATACTATCTAATTAAGGTGTGATGAACACCATCATGCTTGAGCAAACTCTAGAGGAGAAGATTAATGGTGTGTTTGTTTGCTAGTTGTACGATAGTTGTTGATTTGCTACTCTCTCTCAAACAAGGTGGAAGTGGGGTTCGATTAATCCATTCACTTGTGAGCATGAAAACTAAGTCTTTTAAAACACACAATGATGAATACAAGTACGGAAGTATGTAACATGAAATAATACTGGAAATGAAGAATAGATACCACAGATCAAAGCCGAGAGGTAATGCATTAGTACCCACCTTATGTAGCCACCATTGGCACAACTCTTGGTTCCTTCAACTTAGTCAAGCTCTCTATCATATTCGAGAATCAAACCATCTTTCAATAGGCATTGCCGCATTTGGTTGTTGATCTTGAATCATTGCTTCTCACCTAATAATCAGATAGTTAAAACCTGCATGAATGACACCAAATAGCCCAACTTTCTGTGCTTCTCCCAAAAGTGAAACAAATCGAGGACATCCTTTGCCTAGCCATGCCACAGCTAAAAAAGACTGGTGGAGTGTTGTTTCATTAATGTTACTTCCTGTCTCCTTAGAACCCTTTCCCAGAAAAGAATATCCTTTATGTTTAGTTTTTTGTGCAAGTACAAACTTATAACATTTTTTACACAAAGGTCAAGATATAGAGTGCCATGTGGGTAACACAGAAGAATCCAATATGCCATGAAAAGTGATGTCTAGCACTGCAAGCCAAATAACAATTAAAGCACTCAAATAAATAGTTCTGGTGAAGAATAAACTAAGAGTGGGGCTATCAAAGATAAGTTCACTAATGCTGACTGATTTCTGTAGTGGCGGAAAAGATATGGAAATCAACTACTCATACAACATTCTTAATTCCATAATCTGTGTCGGAATAGCTCGCCAGGAGAGACCTATAAGATGCACTAAATATGTAGAAGTCTTGAGTCTCGCATATGCAATGTTGTTATGGGAAATTCCATTGTTGATCTAGTTTGTCGTTTGCAATGTTATGTATTAAGGACGATAAATGTTCAATTTAGGGACATCTAGATTGTTGATAGAGATATGAACAAATGCAATGATAAGCCTTGAGAAGTCCTAAAATGGTTTAAGAGGCTTGAAGATGTCTTGTTTATTGTTCAAGGTTGTGTGATTGACCAATTGTTATTAGTCAGTCAAGCATAGGTGAAACGGAATTCAAACTTTAGGTTTGTTCCACTATTGGAAAACCAATTTTTTTTCACGGTCAAATGACTAGAAAAAGCACATTGGGTTTCAGTTCTCATTTTTAAAGGATCTAAGCAACTAAAATCTACTAGATGACTAGTGCAAACTTTATGTTCAGGTGGTTGTTTGATGAACTAGTCGATCAATGACTTGCTAGTCTACTAAATCTTTCCATTATATTCAAATTTAGCATCTGAAGGTCAGTAGAGTAGAGTATAATTAACTAAACATGTCTAGACTACTAAAATTTAAATTTTGGTTTTCAATAATGTATGATTCTGCTCGATGCTAGGCAACTAGTGTGGATTACTTGAATAGTTCCAGGAAATTATGTATCTGGTGAGACTAAATTTTTAACTATTTTGGGACAAACTTTTATATGTTTCTTTCAGGGATTCCCTCCAATGGAAAGCACACAGTTCCATTCAAAAATTAACCACGTGGAAAAGCTCTAGACATTCTCAAAAGGTAAAAATATGTTATCTTGATTTAGTTATTAATTGAAAAGCTCTCTATTGGTAAATCTCCCATTCTTGTATTGATCCATGTTCTTTAGGGTGACATGTGATTAATAATCTTAATGTATTGATCCATTCTTGTATTCATTCGTTAGGATTTATGATTTATTGTATTTGCTCTTTATGAGCATATTTAGTCAATCTAGATCAGGGATACCTTCTTCATTCAAAATTTGATTATGTGGAAAAGGTGAAAATGTTTGATCTCAGTTTTGTTCTTAATCGTAAAGCTCTTTATTGGTAATCTTGTCTCATTTTTGTGTTCGTTTTCACTAAGGTGACATGTGATTGATAATCTTATTGTATTATCGTTTTTTAAAAAAATCATTCATATTTATTGTATTTGGCCTTTGTGAGTAGATTTAGCTGGTCCAGATCAGCGATGTGATATCTTATTTGAATGTGATGACTTATTGTATGGTGACTTCTGATTTCAAGCCATGCCTAGAAAAGTCTAGACATTTTCATTCAAAAATTAATCATGTGGAATAGCTCTAGACATTGTAAAAAAGTGAAAACATTTGATCGATGATCTCGAATTCGTTCTTAATTGCAAAGCTCTCTATTGGTGAATTTAATTTAATTTTTGTATTCTACATTTCTTCTTATTTCAGAAACAGACTTTGCATAGATAAGATTCAGGGTCGCTGAAGACACAATGAGGGACATGAAACATGTAGAATTTGTTGAACCATACAGTGACAATGGCCTCGATAAAGAAACAGGTGCAGGTGCAAATGCTGCTTCAGGGGTGGAAATGACACTGATCGCTACTACTCCACTCTCGGAGCTCATTTGGACTCCAGAAGAAGGTTTAAGTCTCAAGTACACTGACTACAGCAAAGCTGAAAATAAAGTCCCTTTCTTGTGGAAAGAAGAACCATTCAACACGATAATTTCTACGTCATATTGTAATAATGGAGGAGAGTTCAGCACCAGTGAAGATAGCACTAAGCATTCAACTCATGATTCCCCTAAAAATGCTGATGCGGTTACTATCGTAGATTCTCATACAAGACCGAGTCATTTGCCGCTTCCCTCAAGCAGAAGAATGCCTCAACAAAATTCTAGTAATTATCCTATGTATTTTGTGCTCAGTTAAACTGCAAAAAAGGATTTACCACTTTTAGCATATGTTTCTTTACAAGGATTCTGAAATTTCTTCTAGTTTTGAAATATGTTTTGTTACGACAGGATCTTTTGGAGATCTAAAGTTAGTAAAAGAAATAAATGAAGCGCGTTCTGATTTAAACCAGACAGTTAGGAATGATGTTGGCACCACTTCTGCAAAAGATGCAATTGATAATATTGTCGACAAGATTACCTACCCAGGTATGCACAACAACTGCTTATCAACTTGTGTTCACTGTGTTATGCTAAATACGACACATTGTTTTAAAGGTCCATTTAATAGTCGACTTCTGATTTTTTTACCGTGTCTTGAGCTAGCAGTTAAGGAATCTGATTTTGCGACAACTGCTGGAATTTTGAATGAGCCTGAAGCAGGAATCGATGTTTCAAGAAAAAATGCGAAATGTAGCTTTGTTGGAGTATCAGGATCTCATCATTTAGTGTCAGCAAAAAATGGAAAGTCTATTTCAAATGTCAGATCCACAGATCAGAAATATACTGATTCAGCTATAGGGGATCACAAATACGACAATTTTAATAAGCTCGATAATTTGTCTTGCTTACTAGTTCACGGTGGACAAAATTTATGTGGTTCCAAGTCCAAAGGTAGTTGTCAAAACAATGTAGCATCAGTTGCTCACCACTGTTGTAAATGCAAAACTCTACATGCTAACACCGAGTATGAGACCGCTGAATTTATTCATAGAAAATTGGAAAAGGGTAAGGAAAAGGTACTACATGATGAAGATTATGATAGCCACTCAAAAGAGAAAGAGAGTGACACTGAGAGTGCTGAAAGCTGTAATAGTAAGAGAATGACTTCCAAAAGAAATCATTCTTATACTTTTGATATGAAGATATCTGAAGGGTTTAAACGGATGAAGAGGGATAACAACGAAGGATTTAAGCGGATGAATAGGGAGAACAACGAGGATCCCTGCTCAGGATCTCTTATTAAAAAACCCAGCTCCTTTATTAATTGGATGTCAACAATAGCAAGTAATTTTTCAAGAAAGACTTCTTTGTCTCTTCTTCCACAATGCTATAATAGTGTGAATGAAAATTTTGGTGCTCTTCGAGTATTGCATGAGAAAAGTGATCAGGAAGGCCTGAGCAGAACTGTGGGTTTTAACTCTTTCTTTCAGGCACTTTATTCTCCAAATTTCATGTTAACTAATACCATAGCTGATGGTGATTATCGAAGAAAAGTTAGTATGTCAGGAGCTAGAAAAGTGATGAGGGATCAGAATAAGGAATCTCGTAATGGTGCAATGGGTAACTTTTCGCAGTTCAAGGTAAACAAGCCAACTCTTCAAAGAAACATAAGCAGAACATTCCAAGCAGGAGCTGACCAACAATATCGTTTGAAAGATTTGAATGCATCTGTGAATATTGTATGTGGTGATAATGCTAGCAAATCACACAACCAAGATTCTTCAGCTGAGAAGAACAGTTATCCCGTTGAAGATTTCCCTGCGATAATGATCAACTTATCTGCCTCCAGCACTAAAATGTGTGAGCAGTTAAAGCAAAGCACAGAGAATGGATTTTATTTGAAAGAAAGAAACAACTTGATTTCCTCAGATAAGAGAGTTTGCATAGGTGCCAAAGAGAATGAAAATGTTGGGCCTAGTTCTGGTCGAAGGTTCCCTATGAATTTGATATATAATGACAAGAATAGTTTTTCCGACAATTTATGGATCACTCATTTTTTGCAGAAGGCTTCCTCGCCTGCTTTGAACTCAGTTACGTGCAATTTGAGCTTAAATGATAATGTAAACACTAGCAAGAAATCTTTCAACGATGCCGGAAAGAATTATATGCAGTCTCTAGGTACACGTGAACAACACCTTAACAGTTGTAAATCAGCTGTGGAAGGCTTTAGGATGGATAATAAAAGTCTTATTTCTAAAAGTCATTTTCCTGAGAGAATTGTGCCCCCCACTGTGGAAGTTTATGAAGACCGGCTAGCCGAGAGTCTAATGAAAATTAAACAAAAAACTTCAAGACATTTAGATAATGAAGAAAAGGGTAGTCAGATCATACCACTCTGTAACAGTATTGTTCCTCTTCCTGATGTCACTAAGGAACAACTTGGAATATTCAAAGCAATAAGGGGACTTCATTTGTCTCGCACAATTTTGATAAGGTAAAATCAGTGAGACTTTATAATTTTGTGGAATTTATTTTGAGATTCCTTATAATAGTTTCGCTGAAAGAGTTTGCTTAAAGAAGTGAAAATTAAGCATTCCAACAACAAAAGATTGGAGTATCTGCATATTTTTCTTTGATTAAAATCTACATGGATACGTATATTGCTCACTTAACTTCTTTACTAATCTAAATAAAACAGTAACTGCTCTTATGAATGGTCTTCTCCCTACATTGGCAGATACAGTAACACAAGGAGAACATATAAAAGGGGACAACACAATTTCTTGAACAATCTTGAGAAATAAGTCTCTCAAGTGGGGACTTTTTCTACACAATAAGTAATCAAGAGAAGGAGAAAGGGATGGAGAAGAAGGAGATATGCACTTGCAGTTGTAGACTGTAGGGAGAAGTTAAATTTTCTCTAAAGAGATTACAATCTGAACTTATAGATTGATGCGAAAAAGGAATATAATTTGAGAATATTTTAATTTTGATATGAGTTTTTGGTAATAATTTGGGTTGTTTGGTGATAATCAAAGTGCGGTAATTAGTATACTTTGGGTTGTCATTTTCAATTTGGCTAGTCAATTAATGGGGATAATTATATTTTTTGTTTTCCAATTTTCATTAGGATTGAATCTATTAAAGTTTTTTTTTTAGCTAGCACCAGGTATCTATTAAAGTTGTTTCCATTATGTGAGGCTTTGTTCTGATTTTGGTATCACATCAATTTGATATCAAAGTTGAATTCTAGTTCAATCTCGATCTCCAATACTAGTCACCCTCCTTGAGTTCCCACTTGGTTCTTGTTCATTAGCATCTCTGCAATCTCCCCAATACCAATTGTAAGAATTAGTTTGTGGTTTTAAGATTTAGAAATAGTCAAAGTCATTATTGTAGACCGGATAAACTTTAACGATGTAAGATTTTTCTTTAGTTTAATAAACCTTTCCTCACTTTGTAAGTTCTAATTCTCAGTGATAGTTTTGTTCAATTTTGGTAGATTGAACCTTACATGCCATAGATTAATGATGATCTTGATTAAACTTAGATTATGGTTTAAGACAGGTGCATTAAGTCTTGATTATGCATGATTGCCAAACCTAAGATAAACTATAATCGCAATTTGTTTAATGAATTATCTCTAGTCACTTGTATCATCTACTAGATGACCAATACGTAAGTTGCAGTTGAATCTATTAGGATGAGGTGTGTTGTGGGAGAACCAAAAAAATTATTAGTAAATATAATAAAAATAGTATTATTTAATTTTAATATTATTAATAATATAGACTTAGAGTTGAATGGACAAATAAGAATCATGTAACCATTCGCGGGGCTAACATGCCTTGATGATGACGATGATTAGTTGTCCTAGCTTTCAGGAGTACGGAAACTAAACCTATGGTATGAGTTTACAACCCTACTCTTCTCCATTTCTAACTAGGAATCATCTTTTGGGGGGATGGATTTATGAGTGTATTAGTGTGATATGGAGTCGGTTATGGTCCAAGCATGATAGCCTTTTATGTCGGTCAACAAGTTGAATTGTGATCTGTATAACAATGATGTCAAATTAATTTAAAGGGCAACATCAAATGCATATTCCTGTACAAAACAGTGAGGATCTACATTATAGATCACCATTACTGCCTTCTTAAAGGAGGAGGCCTTCTTGTTCTGTTGGTTAGCGCTTGATGGTCGATATATTGAGGAAAGATTACTCTGTGAAGGACCGATGCTTCTTCAGGTAATTAAGCTCCATTCATTGTGACAAGTATCAAAGATATCTTCGCTACAAACAACCATTGAAATGGGAACTAATTTTTGATGGCAAGAACCAAGTTATAGAAACTATGCACATATTATAGTTACGATATGAAGTCATTTAAGAATGCATTTATTTTCTTAGCGCAAGTAGGCTAAGTTGCTCTGTTTGAATACAGTATTCATATGCATCCACATTGTCTAATTGTTTTCTCTTTCTTCACAATTTTTTAGATGGATGAAATCAAGAAAACTCAGCAATAGCCTTGAAGGTTTTTTCTTGCGTCTGAGGCTTGGGAAATGGGAGAAAGGACCAGGAGGAACTGGCTACAAGGTGGCTCGCATAATTAGTAAGACTCTTCCTATTCATATCTTCTAGGAAATTTCGATACGATTTAGGCTAATGATAGATGAGAATGATTCTCAAGGCACCTGAAATTTCGCATTATCTGAGAGGCTATGTATTGATATTGCAGGTGCCAAGCATGAAAACTGCCTTTCAGTAAGAATTGGGAATCTCAAATGCTCACTAGAGTGCTGCTTTGTGTCTAATCATGATTTTCTTGAGGTAACTAGTACAGTCCATTCCAGACATTCGATAACAATTCATATCTGGGATTTTACATACTAATGATTTTATAATTTTTTTTGTTCTTCGACTAGATTCACCGATTGATTGTCTTTGTTTCTTTTGCTGATTTAGTTTGCCCTTTTGTATGTTCAATCTCCTAAATTGCTTTAACTGGCTTTTGATGGTCTGCTTCTTTTTCCTTTTTCTTCTTCTTTCTCTGTTTTTTATTCTACTTTTGGTAACTTGTAATCATCCTTTTCTTCCTCTTCCACCCTCCCCGATTAATTGGCCTTAGCCATCGCCACTTTGCAAGCGGTACCGATACTATCTTGTCCCACCTAATTTGTTCTTGCTTGAGTTGACAAAGCATATCTCACTCTACTAAGATTGGTAAAACACAACACAATCATTTCCTCCACAACAAAACTCAACTAATTGTGGATTTGCTTCAAGAGCCCTGGAACATTATTTCAAGTTACAAAAATATATCCTCTACGCGAGGCAATTGAATCACATGATATGTGTGCATACTGATAACTAAGATCGCACATAAACTTGCCAATCTTTATGCACCACATCAGAAATCTTAATTCGGAAAATCTCATCTCCTCACCTGACGGAGTCAAAGTTTTTTCCTTTTGGGAGGAGAATAATGCAAAAGAAAGGAGGAGGAATTTAACCAAAGAATTTCGTATTTGAATTCTGAGTTGAGTTGTTTGGTAGTAGTCCAAGTTGTTTAAGAATCCTATAATGTCCCTATCGAAGTATTTCATATCAAGCAAATTCATAAGGTCAATCCCCATGAAGTCTCATGACCATCTCCCTTTTCCTTAAATTTTCTCAATAAGCTATTGTCGTGTACATGGTTGGTGGTCACGGGTTCGAATCGCGAAAACAACCTCTTGCAATAGATGATGAGATTGCATACAAATAGTCTCTTCCCTAAACTTGCATTGACGGGAGGTTCATGCGCTGGGCTGACCTTTCTGTATCATGTACCTTTCTAGCATGAATCTCAAAAGATTCCAGCAACTAAAGGTAGGTAATTATCACTAAATAGAGATTGCGAGAGACGGTTAGCCTAGTTTCCCTTCTTCACCGCTACTTTTCTCACAACTCATTCATTTATTCTTGTAGTCACTAACAATAAGCTATCGGCCACTTATCGAGATTCTAAAACACACTTCTCTATCTAATATGATTCTTTTCCCTTTTTGATTGATTTCTTTGATTCCGTACTATATCCATTCAAAACTTCATTTTTTTTCACCTCTCCTACAACACAAAAGCAACAATTTATTTATTTATTCATGGTAGTCTTCTTATGGTGAAGCATGTTTGTTGTTAGTCATGTTTCTACACTCGACGAACCTTGATATTGCATTGATTAAGACGATAAAGAATGCTTGTAATGCTATTACTTTGTCGGCAACTAATAGCATATCTTGTTTGTATAATTAATTGACATTAGCAACTAATAGGATTAACCTTGAAGGCCTATGATTGTCGACTACTTCTCTAAAGGCCTATGATTGTAGACTACTCTAAACTATTTTGTCATTAACTATAATGTCGATAACATAAACATTGTATCTCTTTGATTTTGCCAGGAGGAGTTGAAGACTTGGTGGCTCTCTTCCACCTTAGAAGCTGATATCAAATTACCCTCCATGGAAGAACTAAGTCGAAAACTAAAAGAAAGGGAAGAGCTCGGGTTGTAGGTAGATAGTTGTACTTGATCAATGTGTTGCTACTTACCGGATTCCGATGAGCTTATCCGGAATACTATATTCAATTGTATACAAGTATAACATGAACCGATTGAAGGAATGTGTTCTTGAGACAGATGCTTGATAGCCGCGATCATCCACTTGTTCGCGTGATGCTTGGGTTTCGACCGATTGTTATGAGCTGTTTATCGTTCTAACAATGTTTGCATCGATGCTTCAAAAACATAACTCCTTGACCCCTTTTATGATGCTCGAGCGAACACCATCATTTTGGGAGGAAGTCAATCTCAGTCGGATTTTGTTGCTGTGTCGGATCGCAGGCAGCTTGCCGGTGGGACTTCACAAACAATGAGCTTTGTAATGGTGAGCTTTTGCTGGTGGGACTTCACTAATCGTGACAATGAGGTTGCGAGGCTGCAAACTTCCGGCACTATTGTCTCCCCTAACTTGGCACTATCGTCTCCACGAGTAGGGATGCAAACGAATCAAGTCTTTTCATGAGTTTTACGAACCAATTTAAAAAATATTTGATATGTATTTGAAATTATCGAATTAGAGCTAAACTCAAAGATGTTTGATAATTTTTTTAATTAAATTTGAACCCATAATATTAAATTTAAATATACTCAAATTAAAATCTCAATAACTCAAATTGAACTCAAATTTAAATCATTTCAAGCTGAACTCGAGCTCGAATTTTATTTCAAATTGAACTCGAGTCAAAATTATTCGTATGTTCAAGCTTAATCAAATTCGAATATCGCATATATCTTTCAAGCTCAAACTCAAATATCAATATTTTCATACTATTCAGTTCGATTCGTTCAATTTGCACCCCTAGCGTGAGCCTTCAGCCGCACTGTGGGATCGAGATTAGTTCGAGAGTTGTTTTTATTTTTTTGTGAGAGAGAGGGTAGAGGTTCGTTCTATCCAACTCTGTGTAGACGAAAAATAAACTAAAACAATGAGCTTTGTAGCGGTGAGCTTTGCCGGTGGGATAAAGTCGTAAGGCTGCATACTCATAGCAGTGCCATCGTTGTCAGTAGGGGTGCAAATGATTCAACTCTCTTCGAGAGTTTTTTAAGTCGGCTCGAAAAATATTTGATTCATATTTCAAATTATTAAATTCGAACAAAACTCGAACATGTTTTATAATTTTTTTAACTAAATTTAAACTCATAATATTTTGTTTGATCATTCACGAATCGCTCATGAACCGAATTCAAATCGAAATCTACTTATTTGTATACAATTTTAATTTAAATATACTCAAGTTAAAATTCAAATAACTCAAATCCAGTACGAATTTAAATCATTTCGAATTATAATTCAATCAAGATTTGAACAATTGAACTCAATTTCATTCTGCCCAACTTTAGACGAACGAAAAAAAAATTAAGAATCTATCCTTCTATTATTAAAAGAGAAAAATATCTCGACTCTTGTACGAATCCATCCGTTGGCACCTCCGATCGGTCACATTACATATACAAGTGGGGCAATTGGGGAACAAGTTGAGGGTTATGATTCTTCCCCCCTTTGAGTGATGGAGACTTGAGGTCTCAATTATCTGCTCACCCTCCATTATCCGTCGGGCCCCACCCGTTCCAAACTTATACAGTTTCTGAAAGCTACAAAAAAAATCTCTAGCGGATAGGGCAGCTGACGTGTCCGTCTCATCCGAACGCTAAATAATATCGGCCTCGAACAGAATCAGGAGGGCGATTCTCAGCCGTGAAAAAGATCCTCCCTCCGCTGCGGCCACCAAAATATCTCACCGTCAATAATTAATAATAAATAAATAATTCACTTATCACATAATTCAATTCAAATTGTTTGCTTCCTTTAAGGATGTTTTTTTGCATTATTTTATTATTATTATTATTATTAATTTATTTCTTTTAAAAAAATTCAAAAGCGTCACTGCTTATATTTGATTTTAAATTAAAATAGTTTAAAAATATTATTATAGAATCTTTATATAAAAGCGCTCGGTTATCACAAAATACTTTTTATTCATAAATGTTATAATAGCATTTAAATTGGAATGATTCTGATAAAAAAAAAATAATCAAACAGGGTAACATGAGTCTGGATGATTGATCCGATCTCATATAAATTTTTCATCGACCACTAGAGTAAATCGAAAAATGCTACAACCCATGAGCCCAACATTCTTTAGTTGCGTGCCTCATTTAGAGAAAAAATTCTTATAAATTTATCATAACTGAAACTTGAATCATAGGTGCTTGAATGATAATCTGAATATTCTATCGCTGTACCATAACCCTGGAGGCAGAATGATTTTGATTAAGAACTATATTAACTAGATTGATGAAGAATATTTCGATGTCTTAGTATTCTAATTGATTTATTCTAATAAATTTTAAAATCAATTTTTAGAAGATATAAAATATCTCATAAATATCTAATTTCTTTAAAACTATTAATCGTGATTTATCTATCTATCAAGTTGCTCCAATATGATTTCTATCATTCCTAGAACATCACTTAATAACATTGAAATAATAGGATTCCAACGTCTTTTGTGAAAGGGACTTATTTATTTTTACCATTATTATTATTATTATTATTATTATTATTATTATTATTTTAAACTTTATTGAGTTAATTATTTCATTATTTATAGATCGTGCCCGGACCGCCATTGTTGCCAGAAATGGGTGTGGATTGTGGAGCGCCGATGGCGATCAATGTAAGGGATTGAGTAGAGAAGGGAGAGTTTTATGAATTCCGGCGTCGGATCGCCCTCGAGGAGGAGCTGGACGCAGCCGCAGTTGGGCCTCGAGGAGGGAATGAGTAGCCCCATCTCGGCCTCCACTGTGGCGGTGGGTCCCGATGAGGTGGTGGAGATAGAGGGACCGGTTTCCGCCGCTGCTCCGCAGAGGTCGGAACCCTCGGCCGCCGTCGATCCGGCGGAGTATGCCTCGATGTTGAAGGAGAAGCTTGATCTGTATTGCGCAGCTGTCGCCTTGTCCAGGGTACTCTCTCCGCTTCTTTGAACAATTTTTTTTTTCCTCGATGCACTCGTTGTGTAGTTTATGCTTCTGGAAAAGTCATCGAGAAAAATGTTGTTGGTTTGAAAGATCGTGTTTCCTGGTGTTCGTGGATCGTCTTGTCTATTCGTAACCAAATGCGTCCAAAAAAAAAAAAAAAGAATCAAAGTTTGGGTGATCGTATTTTTCTCTTTTCCCAACATAATTTGTTGCCGACACTCAAGCTTAACAGGAGTTTACCTAAGAAATAAGTGTTTGGAACTTGAAATTTGGTGCAGCCTCGTACAAATTACAAAATATATACTTCATTCATTAACTACACTGAATTTTCACTTTGGTAGCAGGTAGTCAACCTATCCTATTTAATTTGGACCAAAAGTAGATATTAACCTTTTGTCAGAACCCAGCACAGTAGTCCTATTGGCCAAAATAAATGGTACATAGAACCTAAGGAACATATGCCAAAAACAATTACGCTTTTGGTGGTAAACTAAGTTGGCTGAATAATCTAATCCTACCTAATGAAAACTACCATTTGAAGTTTAACAGGCAATATAGGCTAATATTTTGGGCATATACACTCTTCTCACTATTGTGATAACATTTCATCATCTATATGTCTCTCTAACTGCTGAATCACTATCATATGTGTCTCATGCTGTTGGATAACAGTTGTAATTACTCATCCCTATAGATTTAGATGCAATAATAGGATTTCGTGGCTCAAAACAGCTTAAAACCAAGGTGTTACTACTTAGTGCCAAACTAAAATTTGCTAATATGATATTCCAGTCCTGTCAACTTTTGATATGATATTATTTTTGTATCATACTGAACAATAAAAGTGTTGTTATGCTAGTTCTTGTTAGTTATTATTAGACTTTCAAATGCTTGCACAAAATTACAATAGCCAGCAGCACTAATGCAGCAATGCTGCTAATTGAAATTATATTATCTCGGCATGAGATTGTACATGGGAACATAAGGTTCCTAAGACGGGTGGGTTAGAGAAGCATATCAAATAATCCTATTGTATTAATATGCGATTTCATGATCAAAGAGGCATGGCAATTTTGCTAAAATATTGATGTGTTGATCTGTATGTTGAATGGTGACAAATACTGGACAGTTTGTAAAAACTGAGGCAACAAAGATGCCTATTGTGTATTGTAAGCTTTATTAACCTTATTTATAATAGTTCCATTAAGACTATTTGCTACAGAATGCATGTGTGGTTGTTGATAAACTGATGGATTGCACACAAGTCTTTGTCTTTAATTTGTCATGAGTCATTGAGAAAAAACCAAATCTAAAATGAGTAAGTTTATGACAGATTTCATCTAGTTTTGGATGATTTTCCTTATGTTAGTTTGCAAGTGATAGTGTGAATATAATATTAAGTATCAACAATAATCGTCAGGATGTGTTCCAAATAAGGATTGAGAGAATGAAGGTATGCAAACATTGACAAGAATATTATCTGGTTCACATGTTTTCCCTTTACTCCATTTTAGCTTAGAATACATTCAACATTTTTGTATCAAAGCACTGGCTGATTATATTTCTTCTTTTTCGTTTGATAGAGTTCTAGTGCAGATCCTCAAAGTTGTGTTTCCATAGCTGATACCAGTTTGCTGTCTTCAGATTCTTTGCAATATCAATCTCAGGCATCTACAAATGGTATATTACTACTGCATACAAGTAACTTACATTCACTAGTTCTATTAGGTGTAAGTACTTTCTGTTTCCTTTTTCTTCTTTTCCCTCGTCTAATTTTCATTTTGAATCAATTCAACTGTTGTGTGGGATAAAGTTTCAATGACTTTTATTTCTCTTTTGTCTTTTTTATCTGGATTAATATAAGGAAAATATTTTCTCAGTGATTATTCAATATATAGTTATAAAAGATGACAACAAACAACACGGATTTGATGCATACATTATCACTGTAATTTAGAAACATACACACTAATTGCTTTTGGATTGACTATAAATGTCATAAGCTGCTAGATAATCCATGAAAGAAGAAAATCTAAGTATATATTCAAGATAAACAGAATGCATGTGAATCTAATGAGCTATGGATGACATTTATATGATGATTGGTATGACATTGGGTATCAGTGACATAAAATTTATTAAAGAATCACTGCCTGTCCTTATAAACACCTTTTTAGTACTCCTTTGTCAGTTGGACCATGTTATTTTGGAGCTCGGGGCTTAATGATAGTTAAAGGTGTTACTCCCAACCACAAATAGAACCTTCAAATTACTAGTTGCGGGCAGTTCATTTGGTTCCAGGTTTGGCTACACTTTTTTCTAGGTTGTAGTGCTTCTGGAAAAATTTGAGTTAGTAGAAAAATTTTTGCTATTAGTTCTAACAAATCACAATTTTGAATGTTTTTGGAGACACTAGTGCAACAGTCAAATTCACAATTTATGTGTGAACTATAAATGTTTGACTATTTTCAAGATCATAATCTGGAAGTTCTTAACTTCCAAATGTATGATATCTCTAATAATTGAAAAGAATGAACAATTCCTTCTTGCAAATCAATATTCAAGTTCTCTGTAAGGCATCAGAAAATCATGTTTAAAAGTTTTTAAAGTATTATGCAGTCTATTTATGGGTTACATGACTATTTTTAATATCAAAGCATTTGTGTAAATCTAGTTAGATGTACACATGTTCCGTCTTTAGTGAATGCAAAATAGGTTAAAAGCTACTTTTTCTTTCTTTTGTAATCGAGGGAAGGTTCGTGAAACTGCATCATACTTTTTCTCCTAGAGAAATGTCACATTCTGTCATAGCTTCATGGTTTCATAATCAAATTTCATGGAAGATATAAGAGATGAGTCAAAATTCAGTTACATTGTGTCCTTTTTTCTTTTTTTATTTTCTATTTGATCTTTCTGGGTTTCATAATTATGAAATGATGGTAAGGTGCAACATAGATCAGGTGGTATTGTTTCTTCAACTATGTTGGAGAAGTCTATCCTCCATAGGAGGTCAACTAATGGATCATGAAGGGTTATTTCAGATGATGTTGAACTTCATAAAGAAGCAGAAGCATTAGAGACTCTAGAAGTTGCCCAAGTGAAACGTGTAAAAAGGTATACAGCTGGAAATAATAATCCAATTACCAATACTATTGTGTTTTTTTTTCAGTAATCACTAGTTTATTATTCTTGTTGTTGCTCATTTTCTAGAGGAACTTTGCATTTACCACAAATTTTCCTGAATTTTTCTTTCTATTAGCATTTGAGACCTTAAATTTCTAGAATTCTAGTGTTTGTTTAGAACTTTTGAAGAAGCTTTAGTTGTTCACCCAGGATGCTTTCAAACAGAGAATCAGCAAGGCGTTCAAGAAGGAGAAAACAAACACATCTAAATGAGCTTGAGGACCAAGTATGTTCAAATTGCTCAATATTTTTATATCTTTAGTATGCAATGGTGTTCTGAAATTTCATGGCATCTATTATTAGGTTTCACAATTAAGAGTTGAGAACTCCGTGCTTTTAAACCGTCTCACTAACATGAATCAGAAGTACAATGAAGTTGTGGCTAATCGTAAGATACTGGAAGCAGATGTGGAAACTTTGATCTCCCAGGTAAGCTACTTGCTACATTAACATGTGTATGTTTTTTTATATAGCGGTGAACACTAAAATTTTATTACTTTAACTGTTTAACATATGTTTTGGGTTATTCATTTTGAAGTTATTTATAAAGAGTTATCACAATTTGCTCAATGCTACAAAAGTTAGTATTTTGTCATTGGATTTAATGTTGCTTAAGTAGAATATGAGAATAAAGTCTTCTAGCGGTCTATTTTTCATTGATTTGGCATCAATATCATTGTTATAGGGAGAAAAAGACTCCTTCCTTAGGAGCATGTGTATAGAGAGGATAAAGTGGTGATAAGAGGATTAGCTGAGCCTTCCCAATTGCTTACCCTGGCCGAACTAGCAACTCCTGTTTTAGGAAGAAAGACTATGCCAACCTGATCATCAGCATCAAATCCGATATTTGGGATTGAAAGCACACCATCAAGTATCATCTAACGAAAATGAAAATAACAATAGAATGGGTCTTCCACTTTGAATCACCATGAATTTTGCATTTTCCTCTTAAAAGTTGCATTTTGGTTTAGATGACTAATTCTACTTATGATGATTACTTGATCTAAGTCCAACTTGCCATTGCTCTCGCTATCTAGTCTTATGTTGTTCGTTTACTTTTTTGTCATATTAGATGCTTCTTACTTGATAATGCTCCTTGAGTTTAAAATTGGGAAAATTTGAATGGAATGGTTGAAGAAACGTTTATATTGTGATCAGCTAAGAGCTTTGGAGTTTTGGTTTAATTTGAAGAAACATTTATATTAACTTCATTTTGTCCACCAAACTAGTTAACTGGAGTAGTATAGTGACAAAGGATGCTAAGAGTTGAAATGAGGGTGCCTGTGAAGTGACTAATGATAAGTGTGTTAGCTCTTCTCTTTTCTTCTCCATACTTTTTGTTGTCATTTTCAAATTGACCTATGGGAAGCTTTTCGAATCAGTAAGTTTTTCATTTTGTTATGAGAATAGTTTAGTTATTATGTAATGAATTAAGCTGAACTGGTGGCTTTGTGCACAAGAATAATATGGTAATGATTGACATTTTGATCGATCTTACTAATATTATTTATAGCGACTATGCTATGCAGGTGGTTCATCACCTCACACCCTATGTGTTATTATATGCATTGCTGCTTGTTTGCTTAATTAGGCTGTGTAAGCCTCATAAGAAGGGGGGCACATATAACCTCCAACAATGCCAATTTTTTGTATCTGGCGCAAGGGAAGTCCCCATCACTCTCAGGCAACAATCGAAGCCCATGAGTTGGAGCTGATTTAATGGACCAGGTTTGTTTGGGTACTAGTTTAAGTCTAAAGCTGTTAGGTTTGGTTTTATTGTTACTTTTTTAAATTTTAGAAATAGTTCTTTTCAGTGCTTTATGCATCACTTTTTACCAAATAGAAAGGTTAAGTTTTCTCTCAGGGAATCCTGTGTAGCTTAATTCTAGCGGTTAAAAAAAAATAATCTCATGGGCCAATTATATTTATCATGCAACTGAAAAAGAAAGCTGTGGCTGCCATTAGTCACATACATTATTGCACGACCCATGACTGTATGTTTGTTACCATCAAACTAAAAAAATTCAGTAAGTGTATGTTATGGCTGCCATTGGTTAGACAAGCATCGTCTTTTATGATCAATGAGGTAATGATTCTACATTTGTGAAAGTGGTGCTGAAGGCCTATGAGAGATTTTATAAGCTCGATTCAGGTTTCTCTACTGTCTTTGCTACTTTTCTATGAAATGAATGATAATGATGCATTGTAGAGCAAGTTTTGTTAATACTCAGTTGTCAGTATATGTTTCTACTTAAATACATATCTTTTATAGTTATTTCTTCTCAATATTTTTTCCATAAGTTTTGTAGTCTATCCTCTAGCTGATATCCTGGTACAGATTTATCATGTATATCTTCACATTATGTTCTGTCCAACCAGTGGATGTGGCACTTTGCTTCCTCATTCGACATGTTACTGCTGATTGTAGTTGTGTTCTGTCACCTCACTTTCATTCTGTTGTTTTGTTATCAATACTAATTGCTATCTTGCATTCGTAGTATTTATTGAATGATTGACCTGACTGACAATGTTTGCCAAAATATCTAACAGTGAAATGGCGTTCCTACTCTTCCCACATTTCAGGTGAAGATGGCAGAGGACATTGTGAAAAGGGTAACAGGAAAGTGCCCTTCCGATCATGCTATTTCAACAATCGGCACCCTGGACGTCAAAGCAAAACCCCCATCTGAAGCAACTTCCGATACTGTTATTGCAATCCCTGATAACTCAATTTATTTCTACTTGGCTTCAGCTGATGAAGAGATAGTAAACACATGCCTCATGGATATCGCCTCTGGTCTGCCTTGCAAAGATGCCCCCCACTGGGATCTAGACCAGGGGAAAATGCACCGACCTGGTTCGATACGACGAGTGGGTAGCTTGGAGCAACTCCAGAAAATAATTTGCCGGGAACCAAACTCTTGCACGTCTTTACAAATGGATCCTGACTACCTCGTGGGACCCAACGACCTTTGAATAACAAGCTGAACTCGAATGTAGCTCAATTCTGGTACTCTCGCCGTATCGGTTGAATTTATTAGCTTGTCGCACATAGTGAGCATGGATGCCTTGTATGAGATGTTCAGGTGAGATCTCTGAATCTGTAAGTTCATGAATCGTGTTTCAGTCAATCTATCGATTTTCTTTGCCTTGTGTGGACTAAAAGGGAGCTTATCAAGTTTGATGGTCACCAACAACTTATGAGAATGACTCGTTAAAATGGAACTTACTAATAAAACTAATTCACCTGTCTCAACTGCATGAGAATTAGATTGATAGGATCAACTAGATAGTAAATCAATGAATCTGAAACAGTCATCTCAAGTGGAATAAAAGAAGAAAATAAAAACAAAAAAAATATGTGAGAAATTACATATATATTAGGACATTAGGGAAGTTAATGTGAGAGTTTGTTGGTATAGAAAGAAGAAAACTGAAAGAGAAAACACTAATATTAGATGTGTTTAGAATATTCAAAATGCTTTGATATTTCTCAAGTAAAAGAGGGCAAAGACATCATAAAAAAAATAGAAAAGGGTATTGTGATTGAATTCCAACCTTTATGGTAAAAGTTTCTTTTTTACATGCAGATACAAATTTTATAACCTTGATCTGTGAGGTATGTGATTTGTCCACTTGAAATTGTAAATTTTAATAGTAAAATATCTGTGATGGTTTAGCTTCAGTTTGATCAATTGATTGGTTTTCAATGTCATAGAGATGCTCACTACTTCCAGGTACATCATTACAAAGACCACATAAGATGTTCTTAACATTCATTCATTTAGCTAACAAATTCTTTTGTGTTGTCCTTTTGGTGCAAGATTAGCCAAGTTGTGATCTTAAACTTTGTTGTAGCAATTTTATTGTATTTGCTGGCGTGTCAAAAAGAAGGCGGCTCCGCTTCCATTCGATTGTATCTTGAGTACAATGCTGTATATGAGCTTTGGTTAGGATCAATCTAACTCCCTGCAGTTCTAGTTGAATTGACCTGAAGAACCGAGGGAGTCCTGCATTCCGTAACAATTCAGATGTTCAGATTCACAATGAGAAAAGAGAATGCTTAGTTTGTACTCAGTGCCAAAGATCAAGCCAGAATCTGATATCAGTACCCCCGGCAGGAAGATACCATGGGTTAGCTGACTCCTTCCTACTTCCAGGTATGCGACTATGTTTTGTTGGCGTTTGCATCAGACCAGTGTGTGCGTTGAAAGTTACGGCATTCGATCGAGGTTTTCCACACCAATTTGATCTTGGATCTTAAATTTTCCAGCTAGTTGAACTTATCAGTCTATTCCAAGTCTGATTTCTTCTCATCTTGTCAATTGCCCTGGTTACCCACTTAGGAATCTGAGCACACTTGCTGGATGTGGGGAGCACCAATCTCGACCTCCTAACGAAAGATATCTGCGCTGCCAAACATAACTTATTTGCAATTTCTTTTCGTTATTGTGGACCGATACCTTTGATTTTGCTTCATTAAACTTAAATGAACCCCAAGGAATGACTTAGACAACTCTTGATAATTGTACCCTTTAGTCGATGCTAAGTGTTGGCTGGTTTAGTCGACTAAACTATTGTTAAATTTTCAATGTTCGACCTATATACGGTAAGTCAACTATAGGCTAAAGTGAGTGGTATATATGCCCTTTGAGAGCTTTTGGTTCTTAGAACTCACAAAAATACTCAAACTTCTGTAAATCAAATGATTCCAAGAGCTTGGACTCTAGTTTTGCATTTTGATCTTTAGGAATAGATGATAGTTGTTTTATTGAGAAAAATGCCACATAGGGTAAGCTTGACTGCTTGAGAAGAGCTTACGAAATTCTATTTGTTTGGGTTGAAGTGCTATCCTTGGAGTTTAGTTTGTGACATAGTTTAAAATTTCGTATTATGCCGGAAGAAATAGATAAAATTTATTGTTTTGTCCACTATCCATCTCCCAACACTGCTGCAGGCCACTGCAGAGTTGCAAAGGCTGCTGCATCCTACAATGACTTTCATGGAGTCATGGAGGCATCATGATCCTACGGTGACCTTCGCGGTGTTGCAGAGCCGTAGCGACCTCTGTAGGGGCGCTGTGATCTCATATTTTTGAAGTGTAGATTGAGGTCATTAAAGTATACCATATCAAACCCTCAAGCAAGGAATCGACATCTGATTTCACAACTGTCATTCTACCCCGCAACCTTATCGAATTACCCTTGACCTCATCACCTTCCTGCAACCTCTGTCCTACCCCAACCCCTCCACAATCTTCTTCCCATAAACACACCAGCCTAGACACCTCCAGCTTGATGTCTTCTCTGTCATCTTCTCTACGCCGTCTTCCATTGTCATCTTCACAATGTTTGAACCTTTTAGTAAATTGCTTCTTCATATCATCCTCTCAAATATTGACTCTAATCCATTAAGTTCAATAGTGTTTCTGGTCGATTATCTAACAAAAGAGGCATACCACAAGCACACTAAACCACAATTTTCAACCGAGCACTGCAAAAAGTTACATGTTAGAACATAAACTAGATCGAATAACATAGGTACTACCGAGTTCAGGATGTCCGACCAAATAAACTAAAGCAGTTGCCGAAACCTAAAGGAAAATGCTACTAGTCTTTCAAACCTCAAATTTAACGATAGTTGTCTACGTGCCTAGCATAAATTTACCGCGACAAGTTGAAGTAAATGGATCACATTCATTCCTCATCCAGCATCTGGACGACCTCAGCAACACCTTCCATCATTTCCTTCGAGATTTGACCACCATCAGGGAGATCAAACTTCCTGCGCTTCATGGATGCTAGCTTTGTCGCCGGTTGTGGATCAACTGCCTCCATCATTGCTTCGAGTTCATCGACCATTGACTTCTTTGCTGCTCGCACCATATAATCCGGCCCCTGACATCAACAAACCTTGACGCTATAGTAAACTTAAATACAAACAATCTAAAGGGCTAAGAATGTTCTACTGTAATGACGCAATACAACATTCAATACCGACACAATTTTAAAGCTCCAAGGAACTGGTATTAAATGATTTTGACTTTGATTGTATAGACAAAATAGAACAGAGGTGATCCTTCTCAACACTTCATCCTCAGAAAAACTATTAGCAGCAGTGTAGATGATGTGTTGAACAGAGGTGATCCTTGCTAAAACTTGAACATAACGATGTTTTTTTCAGTATATTGACCGAGACATGTATTTAGAGACATGTAATGTGTTTTTAAGTATGTGTTGAATGAATGTGAACAGGAAAAAATATCAGAGATGTAATTACAAGTTACCTCAATGCCTTCGACAGTTAACAGGAGAACAATAATTTTCTCGGTGAATCTTTGGAGTTCTTCAGCATCACTTGCTATACGTCTACGATAAGAGAAATTATAGAACAAAGCTCGGATGTCCTTCAGCCTAGATTTAGCCACTGCAAGCTCACGCAGGCAGTGGAGAACCTGAGAGCGGCGGGCCAAATGAGCCCTAAAAGTCATTTGGATTAACAGTGCGGCATCCTGCCGTGTTAGTTCCTTCTGTTTTCCTTTGGCACATCTCTTGGTAAAAGCCTTTAACATCCACAAAGGTAAAGTAGTATCAACAATTACATATCAAGCACAAAACAACTGTCATAGATGAAAATTAAAGGTATATACCAGAACTGGCCAACCCATTTACTAATTAGTAGAAAGGAAGAATTCAGTAAAAGATGCTAAAACTAGACTGAATTTGACCAAAGTACTTGAAAAAAAAAAACTAATTATATAACAAACATATATCACTTTTAATTTTGCAAGAAGAAACAAGAATTTTGCAATATCGAGCATCCATTTGACTAACAGGGGTATATATCGGAATGAGATATTTTGAATCAATTGCTACGAAGCTTTTGAAAATGTTGGAGTAGCACTATTTTGAGTTATTAGTTCTTATGAGTTATGTAATAGTTATTTCTATAGTATTTCCCAGTAGATCCATTCCAGCAACTCCAGTCTTTTGCCTGATCCTCTTGCAGATAGTCTAATTCTACATATTTGGCTTTCTTTTCATCTTCGCCAATTTCTTAGTCTTCTCCAGCATGGTTTTTTTCAGTAGCATTATCTTCTACTTACTCGCATCTTCAGCTAAGCAGCGACTGTTCATGGTATAATGTAGAGAAATTGCCAAGCTTCTCCTCTTCATTGTCAACACTATACTTCCTTTTTAATCACACAATACAGATTGTTCCGGATTTAGGATCGATGTGATGGATCATAGCAGTAATTCAAAATTTTCATCATCTAATTTTAAGAAAACATTAGTTTTCAGAGAGAATTAAACTTCATTCTAGTTTAAAAAGAAACGATATGAATGAGATAAGATCACAGGAAGCAACCTAAACCTCATCCTTGAGTTTTACTTGAACGAAAATGGAATCATTAGTGAAGTTAGATGAGGCAAACCTTTCTGATGGCAATGGGTCCGGGGTTCTCCTCCTCGATCTCCACCACATGAACGGTGCCTGCGTTTTCTTTCTTTCCTTTTTTATCATTCTTTTCCTTTTTGCTCTTCTCCTCCTCTCCGTGAGGGTTAGTCAGCGTCTGCCATGTGTAGGTACGGCTAAGCGGGGAGTGCCTGCCCTTCCCCTTGAACTCCGCGGACCACTTGAGATTCCTCTTCCCAGCCCCTTTGGCCTCAGCCGCCCACACAAACTTCCGATCAAACCCCTCACTCTCCTCCGCCCCCTTGATCTCCGCCGTATACTTCACCGCCCTCTCTCCGCCCGCCTTGTCAGTCGCGGTCCACTTGTACTTGCGGCCGAGGCCGAGCTCGGCCGTACAAGTGTACTTGCGGTCCAGATCCGGGCCCCGGGCCCGGCGTCCGAGCTCCAAGGCGGTGACCCGGTCGCTGAGGTCCCGGAGGCAGAGCTCCGCGTCCGCCTGGTCGCTGAGGCGCTTGAAGGAGGCGAACGAGGAGCGATCGAAGGCGAAGGCGTGGTCAGCGGCTGCATGGAAGTCGATCGCGGAGGGAGGGAGGAGATCGGGGTGGAAGAAGGACGTGGGGCTGAGGAGGTCGAAGGCGTGGTCGAGGAGGCGGTGGCGGTGGAGGCCGTTGACGAGCAGCGCGGAGGGAGGAGGCGCGAAGGGGGCAGGGAAGGCCGAGATCGAAGACTCGAAGTAGGAGAAGGAAGGCGGGGAGAGGAGATCGACGAGATCGAAGGGGAAGAATCCAGCCATGGCAGGGGAGGAGGGCGGCGAGGGTTTCACGGAGAGAGAAGAGAAGGGGAGTGGAGCTGTTCGCTGTCGCTGAGCTCGCTTTTTAAAATGGGAAAAAGCCAGCGAGCAGAAGGAGGAGGAGACGGGATCGTTCGATCCTACCCCTACGAGCACTTCAGTTTTTTTTTTTTGAAAAAAATAACAAAAAAAAATAAATATTTTTAAAAAAATATACTTAATAAATATTTTATTAGCATAATCAAAAGTTTAAAAAAAATAACAAAAAAAACTGCACGGGAAAGGGCGGTGATTTAGCGAGACGGAAAATGGTAGCTGGTGGCCGTCACGTGGTGGCGCAGGAGAAAGAGTAATGGAAAAATAGAAACTCCAAAAGGAGTTCTTTATTTAAGGAAAAAATAAAAAAAATAAGAGGACCATTTTTTTATTAAAATCGCTCTATCTCATTTATTTTCAGAATGGATAATAGCATTGTCTTCCAAGTCGAAGACGTTTAAACTACTTTTATGTTTTTATGTTCATGTAGTAGCTAAGTGATTCTAGCGGGAAGCTGATCAGATAATAGATGGCTGATAAGATGGTTAAAATATTGATTAAGTTACTATAATCTAGAGGAGAAAGGGGATAGTGAGTTGTCTTCTATGTTTACCGAATTATTAGACCCTCACAAAAGAAAAGGACCAAAGGTGTCCGAAATTCTTTAATCAATGGTGCTTGCAAAGTTGTTAGAAAATAGATCAGAGGCTGTCTCGGTCTAGCACTCGACGCTCAAGTCAACCTCTTGTGATAGAAAATAAATAGTATTGTAATGAACATAAAAACTATAGGTAAAGCATATCAGGCCTGCAAGAGCGGATCGAAAGTGGCACAGAGCCGGAGGTGATGGCGTGAAGCTAGAGGTGATGGCATGGAGCCGAAAGATGGTACAGAGCCAGAGGACAGTGCAGAGTTGAGGGAACCGAGTAGATAGATGAGTCAAGGAGAGGGTAGGGATGTTGCCGATGGAAGGACTTTGAGTTGGAGACCAAGAGGAAGTGGGTGAGCTGTTCTCATCGCCGGAAGAGCCTGCAGAGAGTGAAGGAGCGAAGGAGAGGTTAGAATGGAGACTGAGCTGCCCCGGTCATCCTCTCAGATGCTCAAGTCAGTTTCCACTTATGCCAAGAATAAAGAAGATCAATAGTACAAGGCATAATGAAGATAAGTGTATATAGTAAGGAGTCTTCTCCTTTCTCTCCTCCCCCTCCCCCCTTTTGGCATGTAGAGTAAGACTTTTTATAGGAGGATCATGTCAAGACAAAAGATGTCAGAGGGTCATGATACCCTTATTCAGGTGTTGGAGTGTTCTGTCCCGACAAAGATGTCAAAAAGTCATGTGACCCCTTGTTGGATCGGGTCGCACGTGAGAGGGGGGATGAATCGCGTGGTTTTGAAAACTTATTTCTTTTTTAAATTTAAAAGATAAGTACGCAGCGGAAAACTAAGAAGAAAAAGAACACAAGAAAACACTGTCAATTTTACTTGGTTCGGAGCCTTCGGCGACTCCTATTCCAAGACCCAGGTCCCATCGATCTATCGATGGGTAATCCACTAAAATACCTCTCCTAGTACCTCCGGAAAAGAGAATCGAGTACAAAGAAAGTTAGAACAAGTGCAACATCTTGCACTCGTTTTTTTGCAATAATTAATTAAAAAAATAACTTTCGTTACAAATACGTATGAATCGAAGTGAGAGCGCTTGAGTGTAAGTGTCGATGTGCCGACCGCGATTAGAAGTCCTCGGAGTAATAGTCGGGCTAGCACCTTCGCAGTAGAGTCGCAGCAGGATGTCGGAGCAGTCGGAACCTCAAATAAACGTGTAATAGCTCGTATAGTAGTTGTTGAATGAAGTTTGGCCAAGACTGTCTTAAATAAGGCATGGAAAGCGCCTTCCATTGGTGTTGAAGGTGCCTCCAATGAGAGAAATTTTATCCTGACTTTTCTGTGCCTTATCTGTGCCGAGATCTAAATTTTATCCCTTGGAAGATGTCTTCCATTAACAGTGCAAAGGCACCTTCCAATGCTTGAAGACGCTTTCGGGTACTATTCGTCCAAAGGTTTTTTTGCTCCTTTTTGTTCTACAAGTTGTATTAATCCAAAACTAAAACATCTAACCTACAAAACAAAGTTAGTACAGTGAAAATAAAAATTAATAATTAGATCTTGTCCTCTTAGGATCAGGAACTAATCAAGGTCTCAGATTAGAAATCCAAAATGGACCTAACCTAGACCAATACCTACTATCCCTCAACCGGGAGGCGTCCTTACAAAGTTACTCTTTTCTAGTGACTTACCTTTACTTACCATCTACTAGTCTTCTGACCCACCAGGTCTTCATGTTAGTTGTCTGGTCCGCAGACCCAACTAGACTTCTATCGGTTATCTAGTCCCGTGGACCCAACCATACTTCCTGCCAGATATTCGATCGGCCCATTGACCTATCTGGAGTTCGCGCCAACTATCTGGTCCCTCGAACCTAGCTGGATTTCAGCCAAGTGTCCGGTCCTTTGGACTTGTCAATTCCTGCACACTCGATAAAGCAATTAGATCATAAAATACCTAACTTAACTCACTTGTCATTCATCAAAACCTGAGTTAGACCGTTAGTGCAAAACTACACCAACACCCTTGTCTAGGTGTCAGAGGGTCTTGTCCCGATAAATATGTCAGAGGGTCATATGATCCTTGTTTCGGTGTCAGTAAATGAGACAAAATAGTTAATGGGCCCAATGGTCTGCTTTGCTATACTCTACTCGGCAGATTGGTTGGCTCGACTAGGAAGACTGGTCAGCTCGGCCATGAAGATTTGTCATCTCGACTCGGTCTGGAAAATTGATAGGTCGGATGCTCTGCTCTGTCATAAAAACTAGCTGGCTCTACCCAGCCTAGAAGACTAGCTTGCTCTACCCGGCCTCGAAGACTGGCGAGTCGGATACTCTGCTATGTTAGGAAGATTGGCTGGCTCTACCCAACTTGGAAGACTGGCTGGCTCTACCTGACCTAGAAGACTAGCTAGCTCTACCCGGCATGGAAGACTGGCGAGTTAGATGATTTGCTCTATTAGGAAGACTGACTAGTTCTACTCGGCTTGGAAGACTAGCTGGCTCTACCTGGCTTGGAAGATTTATTGGCTCTACTTGGCCTAGAAGACTGGCGGATAAGATGCTCTGCTTTGCTAGGAAGATTGGCCAGTTCTACTTATTGGTTGATACTCAGAATAGCGTACTGCTTCCCCTATACAAAAATTTTATACAAGTCCTGAACAATTCCTAACAACCTATTGCGTTCTTTAGAAATTAAATTAGGAATCGCAAACAGAACTTAACATTATTGATTTCAATTTTAACTTATCTGTTCTTAGATGTTTAGACTTGGATCGCAAACGATGCTTAACATTATTGATCCAAATCCACCCATGTTACAAATTCAATTAAATATTAATTTCAGAAATTGGTTCCCAGGTCAAACATGGCGAGGCACTTGGCCTTCTTGGGTATGGAACATCCACTACTGCCTCGACAAAACCTCTTAACGAAATTTAATATTTAATTTCCTTATAGTAACCCTAGGTTTAACCAAAAAGAACAATCGAATCACAAGATCGAAAAACAAAGAAACACAAATTCGAAATAAATCTGAAACCTAGAATCACTAGCCTCTTGTGTTTGGTATTTCAAAATTCTTACAAAGGAAAAACTAGTATGATGCGGAATAAAATTACTAGTTATACCTTTCTTTGTAAGCAACAACCTCTTGATCTTCTATCATATTTCTCTTCTTATCTCGGACGTTGTGTGGGCAATGATCTACCGAGATGAGAACCACCAAGACTCCTTCCTTCTTGCAAGTTTCGGCCACCAACCTTCAAGCTCCAAGGGATGCAAGAGCAAAGCCTCCTTTCTCTCCTTCTTCTCCTAGCAAGAACCGGCCACCAACATGAACTCCAAGAGAGGGATGCACCGGCCACTAAAGAATAAGAGAAGAGGAGAAGAATAGGGTCGGCCACACCAAGGAAGAGAGGAGGGGAATACTAGAAGATATGTTGTGAGTGCGGCGCCTCTACCCCCTCTTTTATATTCCTTGGTCTTGACATATAAGGAAATTTAATTATAATTAAACTTTCCTTATTCTCCTTGTCATTGGTTAATAAGGAAAATTTAATTAAAAATTCCTTTTAACCCTTTACATGGCAGGTCACCTCATGTGCTCTAAATAAGACAAGTTTTAAACACAAAATTAAAACTTCCTTATTTGTTTCCGGAAATTTTTAAAATAAAAATTTCTCTAATAATTTTTCCCTTCATGGTTGATTATAAAAGGAAATTTTATAAATTAAAATATCTCTATTAAAACATGTGGATGATTTCTAAAAAGAAAAATTTTCTTTAAAATTAAAATCTTCCTTTTAACTACAAATAAGTAAAGATATCTAATCTTTCTCTTAATGTTTTGTAGAAAGCTATAAAAGGAAAGATTTAAATTTTGAACTCTCTTTTAAAATCATGGTTTCCACATATGAAAAGATTTTAAATAAAATCCCTTTTATTCTTTACATGGTTGGCCACACCAAGCTTGGGCTCCAAGCTAGGGTCAGCCACCTTTACTTGGCTCAACCTATGGCTTGGCCGGTCCAAGCTTGGACTCCAAGCTTGCTTAGCCGGCCACCTACGGTTGGATAGGAAGGTGGGTATAGGTGAGTATAACACTTTATAAATAAGAGGCAACAATAAGGACCGAGAGGAAGAATTGGTTTTGGTTTCTCGATGAAATTAAGCTTCCCGTGTTCGCCCCGAACAGCCAACTTAATTTCATCAATAATAATTTATACCACTAAAGAATTATTATTGAACTACCGCACCAATCCCAAATTACATTTTGGGCTCTTTCTTATCATAAGTGTGTTAATCTCCCTGTGTTTAAAATGTCGAATGTCCACTAATTAAATGAATTACTGACAATTTTCTTTAATTAATATCTTAGTCCAAGAGTAGTACCACTCAACCTTATCGTCATACTGGACTAAGTCCACCTTCAGGGTTTACATGACAATCCTTATGAGCTCCCCTTGGGGACATTATCAACCTAGATTACTAGGACACAGTTTCCTTCTATAATCAACAACACACACTATAAATAATATCATTTCCCAACTTATCGGAGCTCTTGATTTATCAAGCTAAATCTCACCCTTTGATAAGTCAAAGAAATAAATACTAAGTACACGTGTTTGTTATTATATCGGGATTAAGAGCACACACTTCCATAATAACAAAGGTCTTGTTCTTTTATTAAGTCAGTATAAAAAGAACTTACCTTAAATGGTCTTACTCAATACACTCAGAGTGTACTAGTGTAATTTATCAGTCAAGAAAAACTAATACCTAATTACACTACAACTATTCCAATGGTTTGTTCCTTTCCATCTAAGTCGTGAGCTACTGTTTATAATTTATAAGGAATTGATAACATTATCTTCTGTGTGTGACATCACACACCATGTTATCTACAATATAAATTAATTGAACAATTACACTTAGCATAAATGTAGATATTTGACCAATATGATTCTTTATTTAAAAAATAAATGTTTACAAAAAGCTAGGATTTTAGTATACACTTTAACACTACATGACTTGGAAGACTAGCTGGCTCTACCCGGCCTAGAAGACTGGCTGGCTCTACCCGATCTAAAAGCCTGGTTAGTTCTACCTGGCCTGGAAGACAAGCGAGTCAGATGCTCTGCTTTACTAGAAAGACTTGCTGATTCTACCCGGCCTAGAAGACTGGCTAACTCTACTCGGCTTGTAAGACTGGCTGGCTCTACCCAACCTCGACGACTAGCTGGCTCTACACTACTTGGAAGACTAGCTGGCTCTACCAGGCTTGAAAAACTAGCGAGTCAGATGCTCTGCTATACCAAGAAGACTGGTTGATTCTATCCGGCCATGAAAATTAGCCAGTTCTACCAAACTTGAAAAGCTGACTAATTTTATTTAACCTGGAAGACTAGCGTATCAGATACTCTATTTTACCAGAAAGACTGGCTGACTCTATCTTGATGGATTAGCCCTAACGGGTCAAGACCTCGAAAAACAATGAGCGACCAATTCAGTCAGAAAGAGATGGTCATTAACCCCTTTTCATTTTGACCTTCTTTACTCGTCTTGTGGCAGAAAACTACTCGCCGTATACTAAGAATTAGGGGGCGTTTGCTTCTTTCCTAAGAATAGGAATCGGAATGGGAATCATTGTATTGTGGAATGGGAATGGGTATGAGCATGAATATCACTCTTAAAAGTAATGTTTGGTTAGCTGCATATTTTCTATCGGAATAAATCAAAATTTTCCTTTTTACCCTTAAAGGACAATAAGAGAAAAAATTAGATGTGAGAGAAAGATGAATGTGAGAGAAAAATATGATGAAAGAGAATGATGAGGGAGAAAGTCTGATGAGAAAAATGAAGAGAGAGAAAGTGTGATGAGAGAAAATGAGAAAAGAGAGTGTGATAAGAGAGATCATGATGAGAAAAGATGAGAGAGAAAATATAATGTGAGAGAAAGTATGATGGGAGAGGATGAAGAGAGAGAAAATGTAATGAGAAAAATGAGGGGAGAGAGTGTGATGAGAGAGATTGAGGAGAGAGAAAGTATGATGAGAGAGAAAGTGTGATGAAGAAAAAAAGAGAGCAGTGAGTGTGATGGGAGAGATTGAGGAGAGAGAATGTATGATGAGAGAGAAAGTGTGATGAGGAAAAAAAGAGAGCAGTGAGTGTGATGGGAGAGATTGAGGAGAGAGAAAGTATGATGAGAGAGAAAGTGTGATGAGGAAAAAAAGAGAGCAGTGAGTGTGATGGGAGAGATTGAGGAGAGAGAAAGTGTGATGAGAGAGAAAGTGTGATAAGAAAAAAAAGAGAAAAGATAGTGTGATGGGAGAGATTGAGGAGAGAGAAAGTATGATAAGAGAGAAAGTATGATGAGAGAAAAAGAAGGAAGAGAGTGTGATGGAAGAGATTGAGGAGAGAGAAAGTATGATGAAAGAGAAAGTGTAATGAGAAAAAAAAAAGGAAAGAGAGTGTGATAGAGGAAATTAAGGAGAGAGAAAGTGTGTGATAAAATGGTGAGAGAGAAAATATTATGAGAGAGAACAAGGAGAGAGAAATAATATGAAAGAAAAAATAAATAAATATATTTTGATATTTGGTATTAAGGGAGAAAATTTTAGTTTTAGGTCATGGATATTTTTGGAATAAGGAAATATTTTGATTGATGAAAATAGGGTAATGACTCATTAAATGGGAGGTATATGAGAATGAGTTATTACTTAATTTCAAGGATTCATTCCCTTATTTGTATTTCTATTTCTATAATCCAAACATTAACAATGATAATCAATAATTCTCATTCTCATTTCTCACTTCTATTCCCCTAAATCAAACACCCTCTTAGTATCTGCTCCTATAATCCAATATGTTATATATTCGTAGTTGATTCAATATAGAGTCAAATTAATAAGACTTATTTTCACAACTATAATATATAATTGTTATAAAAATCATTTCCACGGGCTGTCCAATTAAGGGTGACAGATATGCTAAATTAAAATATCAATCCCACCCACTCCGTTTAAAGTGAACATGATCACCCCTATTATACTATGAAAATTTTATCTGTGGTCAGTATCCAACGATATCAGGCACATGATTCATATCATGTTCATATTGAGTTATTTTAACTAATTCTTTTATATCATATTTTAACATCTTCGACCAAATCAAAATATACCATGGATGGTACTATTGGATTCCTTACAACCTCATAAATCCATAGCACTGGTCAAAATTTACTGATGGACCTAGAGATCTCGAATTGGACTCATTTCATGTCCTGTAGATTTTTGAGGTTGTAAGGAGTTCAACGATACCGTCCATTATATATTTCGACTTTTCCGAAGGTGTTAAAATATTATAGAAAGAAACACGTTAAACTCTAATATCGTAGATTACAGTTATTACAGTGTAGATTCAATTATATTCAGCACATATTTAAGTTGTAACAGTTATAAAATTGTGACTATTAGTGACATAGCTAGGATTTTCACTCATGAAGGCCAAAACGATAGAGCAACGAACAATGAGGGTGATGCTGACAGCAAACAACGACGTCGGCTAAGTGAAAAAAATCAATCAAGAAAATTTCACCTCAATTAAAAGGTATTTTTTTTAGGGTAATTCTCGTTGGCCAGAATCTAGCCAGCTAGAATTTTTTATCCTCCAATTAGGATGCATGCATGTACATGCATGTAATTAATGTACACATATGATATTACTAAAATACTCATGTGTACACTTGCATGTATTGATTCTAGCTGGCCAGATTCTGGCCATTTAGCATTACCCTTTTTTTTATGGAGCATCGGCGAAGTGACGACATTAATCAAGTGAAGACGACGATCATGCAACAAATGACAGCGATGATGGTAGCAATCGGTGTGTGGTGATAGCGACTTGGACTATAACGACAGCGATATGTCGCAGAAGATTTTGTAGGTAAAATTAAAGTTAGGAAAAAAAAAATATGAAAGAAATTAGAGGAAGAAAAAAAATGAAAAGCGGAAAATAAAAGTTTGGGATTAAGGAGGAAGAAGAAGGAAAACGAACAGAGAAAAAAAATTGAGTTGGGAAAAGAGAAAAATGGATTCGACTCAAAGGGGTTTAATTAAAAATTTTTGCTAAAAAATGAGAAAGTTTCAAAATGTATGACTATACCTTTTTATAATATTTTTCCCACCTTATTAATATTTTCCTTAAATTCCAGAAGGTGTATAGTAGTTATGATATTGTAGCTCCTACAACACGGATTTGATCTACTTACCTAATATTCACATTGTAACAACTATGAAAATATAGTTGTTATAATATCTATAATAATTATGATTTTATAATTATTACAATGCACCCGATCAATTCATAATTTAATACATGCGGCGGGAACTTGAGAGAAATTGTGTTTTACAAGGAAAATGGATGGGTCGGGTACCCATTCAATAAAAAAAAAAAAAAAAAAGGGTGTTCTTTTCATTATTCCAATAAAAAGGGGCCTTTAATAATTAGTGTTCTTAACTTGTTATGAAAACTCATCAGATAATTTTACTTAGGGGGGTTATTCAATGTTGGACTTTTAATTACTTTGAATGATTTTTGTGGATTTTAAAAGTCTAGGTGTATTCAATGTAGACTTTTATAAACTCTATAGAAATTTAATGGTATCCAAATTGGATTTTTATAAAATTTTAAAAAGTATGTGGTATTCAAACTCGACTTTTTAAAACTCTATGAAAATCTTTTAGTATCCAAAATTTTAATAGATTTTCATGGATTCTTTTAGAATTCCTTGGATATAAATTTTAACCAATGAGAGCTCTCAAAAATACTTGGTACGAGTTTAAATATAAAATAAAAAATTTTCTCCTCACCTTCAAGATTTCTATAGACTTCAAATCATTTTAACTTTTTATGAATAAGTCCTGTATCTTTCCGCTCCTCGATTTTGATTATTTCATTGAGTCCCGTCCAAAGCCTACTAATACAATAGTACACAGTCCAACTTGACGCATATTCAATAAAAAATCTTCACCACCTTAATCAAATTTAACATTGTTCTCGATATTATTCCTTCACCACCTTGATCACATCGACGGTCTACCATAGATATTATTTTAGGAGTGTATTACCCTATGTTACAAAACTAACTATACATATTTTTTTTAAAACTTTATTATTTTTTTAAAAAAAATTTATGTTTTTCTCTATTTTTTTTGTTTTTAAATTTACGTTCTTTTTTTTAAAAAAATTTATGTTTTTTTTTAGTTTAGGTTTGTTTTAAGTTTTTAACTTTTACGTTTTTTAGTTTAAGTTTTTTTTAAAGTTTATGTTTTTTTCTTTACATTTTTTTACGATTTTTTTTAGTTTACCATTTTTAATTTTTTTCTTTAATTTTTTTAAAAGTTTACAATCTTTTTTAAAATAAAATTTTTATTATAAAAAGTTTGGCTTATGTTGAATTGCATAATTTTCTTAGTAAGCAGTGTCGTTTTGATGAATTTCTAGTTGAACCAGATAATAAGCTTCATCATCCTTACCAAAACAAGTTCATGGTGTCGATTGCTTTAATCAATTATTTGATATTCAAGAACAACAATGAGCAAATGTTAATGTATGGAGAGACAATAACGAATCGAATGTGGAGCAATGTTTATCATATTGACAATAACGAAACGAATTTTTCTTTCTCATAAATCCACAAGTTTCATTAAAAAGTTTATAAATGTCTATAAAAATCTTGCAAAAAAGTCTATAGAACTCCATAAAATTCTTTTCACAACTATGTGAGATTCTATACATGTCAATAAAAATCAATATAATCAACTCCACAGAAATCTATTATTAAAAAAAAGGCAATGAAAATCATTCAATCTTTTGATTGAATACACTCCCTTAGTGTGCATGATATATTGGATTTATGGTTCGAATCTCGACAAAGCCGAGGTAAATGTCTCCCTTATGTACTAGTCACTATTCTAAAGGCTAGTAGCCGCTCGTGATTTACCTCCTCCGTGTTGGCCCTGGGACGGGTTGACGGGGGCGCTGGGGGCGAGCGTATTCGCCTTTTTACCACCAATGATATATTGGATTTATCATTTTATAAATAGTATTATTGTTTTACTATAATCTACAAAAGTAGAGAAAGCACGTCATAAAAAATGGTAATTCAATTACTTGGGAGCAATGATAAAGTAATCATCTTAGCGATCCCTTCAAGATAATTTCATACTTTTTAAAAGGAGATAAATTATAGGAGACATTTACTCTAATATTGCACGGTCCTTTACATGGAGGACGCAAGACACCTAGCGAGGCATTTTGCATCCGCTGACAATTGATTCTTAAATCTATTGAAACAACTACCCAAACAAGTACCAACTGTATTAATTTGTAGGGGCATTGCTGGCACTATGATAAACCTAGCGATATTAGTTAAGATTAAAGTGAGATTTGATGATCAAACCAAAGGTGTGCACCCTTTGAAGGAGTAAAATAGTCTAAACGTTGCACAATTGTTGAAGTGGATCGAAGTCTAAATGCATGGACGCACACCGTGAACAATGCATACAAATATGTAGGGCTATAAACAAGCCGAGCTCGAGCAAGCCTAATGTTGGTATTTCCTCATTTGTTTAGTGATTTCTTAAGCAATGTTGAAGAGAAGAGGAAGTAGAACAAATGGATAGACAAAGGATGTTTAAAGGAACCATCTTAGACCATAACCATATTTTTGAGGGTCATCTCAACCATATTTGTAGGGGTGTAAATGAGTCACGACTTAGTCAAAACTTGACTCGAGCTCAAAGTTGACCAAGTTGACTTGATAAGAAATCGAGCTAAGTTCGAACTTAATTATTACTAGTTCGATGGCTCGTCGAGCCAAACAAGCTCATAATAATATATATTTTATAATATTTAATATATAATATTAATTTATTTATTAAAAATTTGAGCTCGAGCCCATAATTAAATATTGAGCTCGAGCTCGGCCCAATTTATACTAGCTCGCTCGAGCCTGTAGAGTTGAGCTCGAGCTTAATATTTAATTATGGGCTAAGCTCGATTTTTTTTAAATTTTTTAATAAATAAATTAATATATTATATACTATTACAGGCTCGTTTGGCTTGACGAACCACCGAACCAGTAATAATTAGGTTTGAGTTCGGCTCGATTTCTTATCAAGTTGAATCAGTCAACTTCGAGCTCAAGTTGAGTCTTGATTGAGTCACTCGCAAGCAGCTCACGAACAACTTAACTCAGTTGCACCCCTACAAACATGGTTGAGATGACCTTCAAAAATATGTTGAGAGTCTACGATGGTTCCTCTAAACATGCTTTGGCAACCCAGTTACGTTGTTCTTCTTCCTCGTCTCTTGACATTGCTCCAGAAAATCACTAAATGAATGAGGAAATACCAACATTTCTCTTCGTGTGTGTGGGTAAACATTAGGCTCTCAGCTCTCTATAAGATTCAACGAGTCAAACAAAAATGAGACCGAACAAAGGGCCTTCCTTGGCAAACTAAGGATGCTATGCTCGAATCCCTAAAGTAGGGAGGCTCTAAATTACTACAATGGGCCCAAAGTTTGGATCCAATTTTTCATCCTTTCAAGTTTCCAAACATAGATGACGATTAGCAAGTGTCACCCAGCATAGAACACCCTCAACATGGAATTAGGAGAGGTTCCAAGTCTAAGGATGATGAAACCATCATCGGGGGATATTAACCAAGATTCATCAATCCAAGCGAAGATTTAGATGTTCTCAGGGACAGAGTATCATGATTAGGCTTCCAGTGATAAATCAAACTCTAGAACTCGAGACTAAGTTACGACATATTAATTAAAAATTTTCTCTTTCATAATCAGCAAATCTGAGAATGTTGACTGTTAAGATGGGCCTTCCTGATTTACCCTGAAAACCAATGAAAATTTTTTGTAGGACTGAACTGGTCACCCCTTCATAAATTTTCATCAAAGAAAAAAATTTTCATTAAGAGAAGGTTTAGATGTTATACACAACAAAGGAGATGCTACGATGTCACTTTAATTTCTACCAAACAAATCGTAAATCAGTTATGTTATCATAGACAAAGTAAGAATGATGAAAGCAACATTACAGTGATGGTCGTAAGACGACATAACAAATCTGTATAGAATTTGGGCTTAAACTGATGATCAATATCAAGAACCACCTTGATCCTCATAAACCTAATGGAAATGTCACGCGAGATTTGAGCCTATATCAAGTTACCATTACTAGGAGATGTCAATCACTGATGGAGACGGCAGGGGCCACGTGGCAGGCTCAGAACTCTATCAGCGTAGAGTCATGTAGGTCCGACATGAGATCGAGAACAAGTCAAACCGACAGACTTAAAGGCAGAGTCACATAACCACAGTCCGACCGGAACCAAGCCGAATGGGGCACTCAACAGTCAAGTGGATGGGCTAGTAGAAGTGGGGCAAACACATTTTGCGGATATGGGCAAACATGTGGAGAGTGCAAGAAGTGCATAGCGGCCAACCAGAAGCCCAACATCCTTTGGTTACGCTCCTCATTTGGAGGAAAAATTCCTACAAATACGCTGTAGCTAAGGTTCGAACCGTGGATACCTGGATGATAACTTGGATATCCTACCACGGTATCATGATCCCGGGAACAATCAGATCAATTACCAAGCACCATGTTAACCAAGGTATTGAGTCTATATCATGCCTAAAAATTGGCAAGCATGCCAATGCCACTTGTGAAAAGAGATGAATGAATGAAATAAATGGTGGCTAGCCATGAGCGGCTATCATTTGATTTGATGATAGTAATGCAATGCTAACAAAGTAATTACCATACAAAAGCACACAAAACTAACTAATTTAATCACTTGTCCATGATTTAGTGAGGTGTGCATTCAAAACTCTCCTTTTTTTTTGAGAAGAAAAAGGAGATTTAGTTCATAATATGCCTAAAAAGTAATGGATTCCAGCAAATTGTTGAGGTGAAGGAATCCAGGAGTAATCTAAGAAGGAAGGGACATGTATCTTTCTTTCTTTTGCAATGGGGATCATTAATTACAGTAGAGTGGTAGCAAGATTGAAAAGAGTGATCATGCAACCAAAAAATTGAAGAAGAAGAAGAAGATGATGAAGTAGAATTTGTAGGAGGGATCTACTCACACTGTATTTTTCCGGCCATGGCCGCCGGGCAAGAGCCTGAGCACCTCCGCAAGCGTGTTGTTGAACTTTGTCAGGTTCATCCTCACGTCCTGGTTCTCGAGGTACGTCTTGCTGATGGCCGGCCATCCCTTGCGGTGCACGGAGAGAGGGTCCTTCAGCACAGGGTCGTCCTTCGCGTACTGCTCGGCGAGAGTGCTCTCGGCCTCGTCGATGTGGTAGGCCAAGTACTTGATCCCCATCGCCGGCGCCGGCTTCTCGAACGTGTCCCGAGCCAGCCACGCTAGCCCATTTAGCGGGACCACCTGCACCAGCACTGCTCCGGCAGGCAGGAACACCATGTTGGTCAGCCCGGCGCCGTGCACGCCCACCATCACGTCGGCCGCGTTGACCAGCCGAGCGAACTCCCCCACGTCGCTCGAACGGGTTGCCTCCGCCAGCCGCACCTGGAACCCCAACCTCGCCGCCGTCTCCGCCATCGCCTCCTCGTTCAGGAACACCCTCGTCCCCTTCCTCGATATGATCAACAGCGTGGGCTTCGCCGCCGCCGCCGCCCCCTCCCCCACCGCCCGTCTCTCCAGTCGGTACGCCCTCCTCAGCAAATCCCTAAATTCCACAATCGAGAAGCCGGCCGAGGTCTTGGACGCGTTGACGCCGAGCTCCTTGTGGAAGTCCAAGCCGACGATGGCGCGGGGGAAGCAGAGGACGCCCTCATTTCCGTCCGCATCGACGAGGTCGTAGTTGGAGAGCTGCTTCAGGATCAACACGAATTTTTCCAACCACCAATCCTTCCGATCAGCCACCACCAACTGGATCTCGCCGCGGAACCCGTAGGCGGAGATGAAAAGGGGAATCAGGACGTCGGTGAAGCTATGGAAGAGGTTGTCGGTGTAGTCCCCGACGGAAAAAACCAGCGCCGGGACTGCGAACCTCGCCGTGCAGCGCGGCGGCGACGGCCCCTCGCCGGGCAAGGGCTTCAGCGTCCACTCCGTCACATTCTTCATCGCCGGCGGGTCGTGCTTCCTGCAATAGGGTTTGATCGCCCATTCCCGATCCGTTGCCGAGCGGGGCAGCAAGATGGTCCGCGAGCTCCCCAGAATCCTCACATGACCTCGGGCATCGCACACGTTAGATCTCCTGCTTGTTCCCCAGCAGATCGGCTCGCGCCGGCGCGCCATCGCCCCATCTTCATCACCTGCGCACAGACACAAGATTGAGCTGTCGAAAGCTACAGATTTGCTCCAAAATCTCTAGAGGCAGCAAAGCAGCACCATAGGTAGAATCTCCATTGTCGTCCCCAAGCAGCTCCCAAGTCAAAATCGGGTCTTTTCCTCCCAGCGCCGGCCATCTTGCTGCAACAACAACAACGACGACAATGATTAGCTGAAGAAGGAAGAGATGCAAGCGACGGGTCAAGGATCGAGAGGTAGGCAGACCGTAAAGAGGAGTGGAGACGAAGCGAGAGTTGAGGAGGGAGAGGAGGCAGAGGGAGAGAAGAATGGCGGCGACGATGAGGGCGCTTGGCCGCCTTCCAGGCTCGAGCCTCACGAAGCTCTTCAATGGCTTCATCTCTTCCCCTTTCCCTTGTGCTCTTCTTTCCTTCTTCTGTTCGATACACCCATTGCCCTAATCTTCCACACTGGATAATTATAGTGATGTTTACTAATTTTGTTTGACTGTTTACTACCCGACCTCAAATTGTGGCACGAATACGTTTGTCTCAGCGTCCTCGTCAATCCGTCCAAGACAAATTGAATTAACATTTACAAGCATATTTATATATATATATATATATATTAAAGTTAGGGTCTCCTTCATGCTCCACCTGTATTTTCGAATCTATATGAAGTTCAAAAATTAGTGAAAAGTTAGGGTCTCCTCCATGCTTCACCTGTATTTTTCATATTTATTTTAGTGACGAGTGGAAAATTTCTATAAAACTAGATCGATCACTTCCAGAATTAGTCAGTTCAAAAAATTAGATATTTAGATTATAAAAAAAGACCATAACTATTCGTGAATAATGTTAATGAACAAAATTTATAGATAAAATTTATGAATTTTTATTAATAAAACTTTTATTGATAAATAAAAAAAAAATTAAAGTGAATCAATAAACTTGTATTATCAAATTTAATAATCAATCAAATAAATTTAAAATTATAAAATTTTTAAACAATCAAATAAACTTAAATTAAGAATAAAAAAAATTCAAACCAACCAAGTTTAAATAATTATTTCAACGACTTAAATTATTTTAAGCTCGTCTTAACTAGATTTAGTTATTTTATCAAATAAGTTTGAACCCTATAAAATTTTAAGGTCCTAACGAGATTCCAAGTGAAAAGGAACTCTCACTAATGTGATAAAATGGTAATTAAACATGGAGAAAATAATAATAAAAAAAAGAATTTAAATCACAAATAAAGAAGAATATTACAATCCTTTACCTATAAAATTAATCGAGCTAAGTCAACAGAGTTAGATTATAATACAAAGTTAGTCCAAGAAGTGAATAATTAATAGAGGGATGGACTATACTTATTAATATCAGTTCAATATTATTAGTCCAAACTATTCCAATCCTAATTAAAATTGCGGAATAATTTTAACCAAAAATACTCCAACATGATCAAAGTTACTCTAATATTGATCAAATTAATATTAATAAAAAAATCCTTCCACACTAATCAAATTTCATCAAATTTGTTTTGACAATTTTTACCAAAAAATATTATGATAAGGAGCAATTTTGTTCATAACTGTTTTAATATTGGTCAAAACTATTTTAATAGTATTTAAAAATTACTTCAATGTTAATTAAAATTATTTTAATATTAATTGAAACTTTTCATTACAACTATTCTAATGTGATCAAATATGCCGCAACACTATTGTAGTAATTTGGGCCCAAACTGCCACACGCCCGAGTAATTTTGATCAAAATTACTATTAAATTAACCAAATAAAAATTTTAAATTAAGGGTAAAAATTAAAAGTCCCCCATTTTTTCAAATAAAATAAAGGTGCTTATCAATAGTTTTATTTTAAAAATATTCCAAAGGCCAACATTGTTGTATAACTACTGATTCAGAAGTAACTTGATAATTGCATATTAAGTGGAATATAATTAAAGTTTTACATTAAAAATATATAAAAGAAAATCATATATTTAAAAAAAATGAAAGATATTTATATTAGTATGAAATCTTTTAAATAGAACCTAAAATTAAATCTATAAAAACTTAGTTCAAAGTCGAAAATAATATATCATTATGAAAACATGTGAATCATTTTGATTCTAACAAGTGATATCAAAGCATAGTGCTGATTAGACCTCATGTGTGTTTCCTCGGAGCGGTGCGATGGTTAAGGCATGGGGTGTTGCCACATGAGGTCTTGGGGTCGAAACTCGGCGTGACTGAGCATAACCTCCCCCATGTCTTGGTCATTTGCACTAATGGCTAGTAGTCACCCGTGATTTACCTCCTCCGTGTTGTCCTAGGGACAAGTTGGCGGAGGCACTGGGGGCGAGCGAATCGCCTTTTGTCACATGATTAAACCTCATGTGAGGTGAACTTGAATGCAGTTCAGGGGAGGCTCAGAATAAGTCAATAGTGATCGGATGCTTGTAGGGAGATTTGTCCAGACCATGAGAATAATAATGGTCTTTCCTTTGAAAGGAATATTGTTGAAAATATAATCAAAGTCTCACATTGGAAATATATGAAAAAGATTATGAATCTCAAAAAATGAAAGATATCTCTATTGTTATAAGACCTTTGGATAAAGTCCAAAAATAAATATATAAGGATTTAGACCAAAAATGGATAATCTCATATCATTATAGAGATATATGAATTAAGTTACCGAGTAACGACTACTACGATGTGCTTAGGATGAATTTAGAATTTAAGATTTAATGTTTAAGGTCTTTGAACACTATTATATTAAAATAATCTTTACCAACTTGATAAAATAGTTTAAATTTCATCAAAATTATTTTAAATTAATCAAAATCACTTTAATATAAGTGCAGAAGCTATTACATAACTACTACAACTTGTTAACCCTAAACTCTAAATCTTAAATTTTAAATTCATTTTAAAAATATTATAGCATTATTGTAACAGCTATTGATAGTTGTTATAAGAACGTTCGACCAAAGGATATTTTTGGGATAAAATATGTCCTTTTGATTATTTTTTTTCCTTAAAAAATAAGGGTTCATTTGATATTTCTTTTAATTTTGGGAGCTTAATTTGGGAGGCCTTTTGATTTTCACTCAAAATAAATTATAGAATGGGATAGAATGCGATGTAGTGATGATTTAATAATTTTTTTAATATAGGACACCCTTTTCAGGATAATAAATTTAAGAAGAGTTGTTTTGATTTCTTTTTCCCCTCCAACTGATTATTGCCAACCATTAGAAACAATGGTCCAAAGTTAGGTCGTGCGAAAATGACAATAGAAAAATGCCGCCTTTGATTTTTTTTCAAAGAAAAGAGGAACACAGATAAGAACAAGAGGAATTGATTGAATCTTGAAATTCAGCTCGTTCATATTTTCGCTGAAGTTTCGAGTCGTATCTAACGTATTTCTTTGGTTCGAATATTTTCAAGTTAACCGCAATCTTTTTCTATCCGCGAGGATTTCAACAAAGCATCTTCTAATTCTAAAAGTCATACAAAGGAATTAATATCATGTTAAATATCTTTCTATCCCCGGATTTATTGGATAATCTACCGGACTTCATAAATTAGCCGAATTTAAAGTACATTGAATTAAATTTAATTTATTTATCGAGATGACATGAGCTGATAATCTCAAACTGCTAGTAGGGACTAGTTTATATCAAATGTTGAGTGCAGACTGGTTGAGTCAGCACATAGGCCAAGCGGATAGTATCGCCAACCGAGTTGTAGATCAGCTGAGCGGGGCAGAGCGGCCCGTGAGGCTGAGCAACTAAATGACAGAGCGATCAAGTGGTCAGTGCGAATGGTTTGCAGATCAAACAGAGAATCCAATCGAGCAGAGCGGCCGATCAGGTTCAGTAGAGCAGCCAACCGAGTGGTGTAGCCGAGCGGGTTGAGAAGCTGAGCAATCCAAGAGGGCAAGCGAATGTGCGACGAGTTGTTGAATGAGTATTCGACCGGCCGGGTAGAAAAATCAAACAGTCGGGCGAGCATGCGGTCAGACGAGCGAAGCAGACAAGTGGTCAGTCGAACAGAGATGTTGAGCGGGTGAGCGAGCAATCGAGTGAGCGTGCGACTGGCTAGGCAGAGTGGCCAAGCAACCTAATGGATCGAAGCCTGTGATGATTGCAGTTTTTTTTGAAACAGATTCGTCCTACAAATGTAAATGTATGACAGTTGGAAAAATATGAATAGAACACGAATTGTCCTTGACATGCATAAACAGTACTTGTGTGGTAAAAAGTAAATACGCTCGTCTCCAATATCTCCGTCAATCCGTTTCAGAATCAATACAGAAAAGATAAATCATGATAACTAACAAAAACAAGTTACAGGTGGGATAAATTTACACTGATTATAAAAATTTATACTTACCAATTCTAAAATTCGACCCTAAGAATTTATATTTACTAACTTAGCCAAACTCGTGGGGACGCATAACAACACTTGTGATGCATGACAAAGAACAAAGTGTTATGCAAGCACATCTTGACATGCATAAACGACACTTGTGATGTATTGCATGCGTGTATAATAAACAAGTGTTATGTATGCACAAACGTCTCAAAGGCTTGCTCAACTTCTTTTTGTATGAGGAGCAAGCAGTACCTGATTACAGATAAAGGCCCAACAATAACTAGGTACGTATTTGAGGATACTTGACCTTAAGTAGATTTAGTCGACTGAAGAAATATATGAATCGACTCAAGTAAACTGTATCTCGAGCTATTCAAGGTACTCAATCATGGGAAATCACTTGAAACACAAGCATCCAGTAGATCGAACGTCATCGTGCATCGTTTAGGTAGATCGAAGTCTCGTTCGCTACCAAATGAGTTAGTTAATGGCCCCTTTGGGGAAAGGAAAGTGACAACAAATGAGTTGTGACCAAGGAATGCAACAATAACTCATCACATAATTTTCTATTTATCGATTGCGTTCTACCCAAGTTTCAATATCTTCCTCACTGATCGGGACCGAGCCATGCCTGATCTGACTCGTAGACCGAGGTGTCTCCAGTGAGACCCAACCTATGGACTAGCCCGGGTTTAACATGACAGGGCCAAGAACATATTAGGTATAATAAAATCAGATCAGATTCGATTAGATTGCGAGAGGTTTGACCCTATTACTACCTCTATTCGCTTGGCAAATTAGTTGGGGAATAAAGGAACGAAGGGATGTGGCTTTTCGAAATCGAGAAACCTTAGTCATTATTTGCAAGTACCACCTTTGTAAATAAGTACAAAGATCACAATTTCTTCTTTGCATCTTTAATTCATCAATAATTGCAATTTAGACTCTTGTGAATTCACTTTAAGACACAGACTTCCTTTCTATAAGTCCATTAGTTAGTCATGTTCTAAGAGATGAGAGTAATTAAGTAAAAAAAAATGAAATCGTCACCTTAGAACTATCATCTTTGGATTTACAAGTGTTGGATGATGAAACAGATCTACTTTTGGTATCGTCTAAATGTTGTTTGTACTTAAAATCTACACAAGCCTTGCAATTTTTCCTTTGAACTATCATATTTCCTATGCTTTTTTGAATATTTTTGCGTAATGTAATGTGATTATCGTTAGAGTCGATCACTCACATAACTCACATTGCACGATCGAGCATGATTTTTATGGTGCGATTGGTTCAAGTTATAATGTATAACCTTGGTTATGTGATTATCATGTAAGTACATAACCAAGATTATAGAGAATAAAACATAACCAAATATTGTTTGATTTAACCTAAGTAATGTAATAAAAACTTGTTTGTTTGAAGGTTTTAATGAATAACTTTGTTTAATATTTTACTGTATTACCCTTAGTTACAAAATTAATCATAAATTATTATTATTATTATTATTATTATTTAAATTCTACGTTTTCTCTTTTGTTATATATATATTTTTATTTTGTCTTTCTCATATTTTTCTTTATTTATATGTATTTTTTATTTTTTTTATTTTTTAAATATTTTTTAAGTTTTTTAATTTTTAAATTTTTTTGGTTTTTATATTATTATTTTTACGTTATTTTTTTATATTTTTTTACTTTTTTAATTTTTTCCTTTTTAAAATATTTTTTATGTTTTTCCTTTTTTACATTTTTTATTATTTTTACATTATTATTATTTTTTTAATTTTTTTATTTTTTACGTCTTTTTTCTTTTTAAAAAAATATTTTATTTTTTAAAATTTTTCTTTACTTTTAAAATTTTTTTTACATTTTTCTCTTATCGAAAGATATTTTTGGTAAAAAAAATTAGTTAACCCCGGAATCAAGAAAAACCTCAATTTTCCGAGGTTTTCCGATTCCGGGTTGCATACCTTTTTTGCTGACGTATCGAGCATGGAACATTTCTCAATAATCATCGATTACATAAACCAAACAGGGTTTTCATTGATAACCTTGAATGGATAACTAAAGTTATCAAGGATAATCCTGAATCAAACACACCCTTATATTCTTTTTGGGATTATACTTTAGTGAGTGAATCGATAACATTGTTGTCGGTAGATATTCCTCTATTTTGATATCTCTAGGCTTTATAAACTCTTTGTTTAGGTAGAATTAATGGGATTGTTGTTTGTTAGTACATGCTTAGATGATTGATGAGATGACTATATATGGTTTCTTATGTGGGAATGATTATTGGTATGAGTTTGATAGTAAGGTGGAATGAGAATGAAAATGAAAATGAAAATGAAACTTACCTAATTATATGGGTTTGGTTGATTCCCATAAATTTAGAAATCATTCTCAAACCCACAATCCAAACACTATCTTTTACTATCATTTCATTCCCTCATTTTCAAATCCATTAACCAAACACCCCCCTTGGTTAACCAACTAAACTAAGCTCTCTAGTAACCTCAATGTTGAAATTTTCGACGACTGAAGCTATTTTGGGATCTCAGGCTCGGCTGAAGGTATAGGCCAATAAGACCTATGCCTAGGGGCCCAATAAAATTGGGGCCATTAATATTTAAAAAAAAAAAAAATATATTTAATAATTGAAATTTAATTTTAATTAGAACTCCTATTGACGTTTCGATTTCCGTGCATAGTAATATACACTTTGTTGAACCCCGTGGTAGTTTTGATGTGATCAACCAAGTTTAGGTTAGGTTCTGCGTTGTGTCTCAACCCTGTGTCTGAGTGTGCAGGAACTTAGGAGTGTAGGAAGTCGAGCGGAAGACGCAGCTAGCGAGAAGGACGGCACGGGAAGGGAGCCGACAGGCTCGGTGCGTCCGAAGGACGAGAAAGCTGCGGAAGAGTACTCCGGTGGAGCGAGAAGAACGTGCACGTCGTTCGAGGGACGAGAAGTCGGACGGAAGCCTGCTCGAGGAGAAGGCCGGGAACTGGGTTCGGGTGAGCCCTATTCCGGATGGCCGCAATCACCCAAGGAGCCGAACCGGAGCAAGTCAATTGGAAGTTGACATGTCAACAGTTCGGTCGACCGAACCTATTGATCGGTCGACTGAACCCTTCTTCAACCGAAGCCAACCGCAGCAGACACGTCGAATGCCATGTCAGAAGCTGACCGTTGGTGAAGCTGATCGGTCGACCGAACCTCCTGATCGGTTGATCGAACCGAAGTTAATCCAGAGACTTAGTCGAGCAAGATGATCGGGCCAACTCAGCTGGAAGATCGTTGGCCGATCGGTCGACCGAACATAAGGATCGGTAGACCGAACATAAGGATCGGTCAACCGAACAAAAGCTCATCCTCAGAGACTACACCTGGACGGAAGACTGGGCAGGTACAACAGGTTCGGTCGACTGATCCCCATGTTCGGTCGACCGATCCCCAGGTTCGGTCGACCAATCCCCAAGTTCGGTCGACCGATCCCTCTCGAGTCAAAACCTGATCCCGAAGATCAGGTCATCCGATAAGCTCTAGAACCCCTATATAAAGGAGGGTCTCGGGCAGCTTTAGGAACAACGAATTCATACGAAAAAGCAACTATGTATTTTCTATTTAAGCAACTAGAGAGCTTTCAAAGTGTAAAAGGCTTCTCCGCCTTCAGAGAAGGAGTTTTCTTACTGCGCCTTTCATCGCCCTGGATTAACAACCCTCTTGGTTGTAACCAGGTTAAAACTCTGAGTTTTATTTCTTTTCTGTCATTTTGTTTTGTTATTAAGTGTTGCTTTATTTTAAGAGTTGAAAAGCTTTGAGGAGGGTTATTTTTACTTGCAGGCAATTCACCCTCTCTTGTCGGTCCCCACTGCACCAACACACTGTACTGCCATCAATTGAAATTGTCGCTTCGATTTCCTACTGTGCACACTGTACAACCATCTATTGAAGATTGTCGCTTCGATTTCCATGCACAGTAGTGCATTGTACAGCCATCTATTCCAACAGAAAAACGAAACTTCAATTAATTATATAATTCTGCTAGAATTCTATATAAAACTACTATTACACTACTACTACTACAGAATTTGATTTGCTCATACTTTCATTCTCTAAATCTCATCCTGCTCATATTTTCATTTTCTAAGTTTCATCCTCTGTAATATGCATTTTTGGTCTCTCATCGTCTCGGACGATGATTCTTTCATTCTCAGAATATGACAAAACGTCATTCACATTCCTCAATCGTCGATAATATTTTTTTTAATCTTTTCTTCATTCTTGAAATGTTCTTTATTGTTCTGTATAAATAATAAATTATGGATGAAATAAACCCAAATATGATTGGAAAAATAGATTATTAGAATTTTTTTTCCATTTTTCCTCTCTCCAAACAAATTACTACCATCGCTTATCTCATTTATTATATATTTGTTAAGTATAGTTTATTATAAAATATAAACTACTTAAATTAACCAATTCAAATCAAATTTAATATTTAATATTTAATATTTTTTTATTATATTTGTACAGGTAATACTCAGTAATCAGTTTGAAATATCATCAAATTAAAACTACACGGGGTAAATCAGGTTTTATTGTTCATTTAATTCTAAGTAATTTTATTAAATTTGTTATTAATAATCAAAATCAAAACTCAGAAAATAATATAATTAAAAATTTAAATGAAAAACTAGTTGAATTTTCATCGAAAGATAATACTTTAGGATAAAAAGAAATCTATCAAGAACTTTCTAATGATCACAAATCAAATTCATCAAGTATTAATATTAATGAAGAAAATAATTATAATTCAGAAGAAGAAAAAGAAGCAAAATACTTTTCAGTTATACCTGATTGTACTCCTGATGTAAGTCATCATGAACAAATATCTCTTATATTAAGATATGTAGATATTTCAACAAGTCCAATCAAAATAGAATAATATTTTATAAAATTTTTAAAAGTAGATGATACATCAGGAAAAAGCCTTTTTGATACGCTTATTAATATAATAAAGAAAATTGAACTGGATGTAAATGACATAAGAGGACAAGGATATGATAATGGGGTTAATATGAAAGGTAAACAACAACGTGTACAAAAGAGATTGTTAGATATAAATTCTAGGGCTTTTTATACATCATGTGGTTGTCATAGTCTTAATTTAGTACTATGTGATATGACTAATTCTTGTCCTAGTGCTATAACATTTTTTGGTGTGATACAACGTATTTACTCATTAATTTCTTCTTCTACAAAAAGGTGGAAAATTTTACAAGACTATGTTTCTAATTTAACTCTTAAACCATTATCACAAACACGTTGGAAAAGTCATCTTGAAAGCGTTAAAGCAATAAAATATCAAGCTCCACATATACGAGAAGCTTTATATAAACTTGCAGAAACTAATGATGATCCTAAAACAAAAAGTGAAACCAATTCTTTAGCAACATATGAGTTTGAAAATTTTGAATTTTTATTAGGTATGGTTATTTGGTATGATATATTATTTGCAGTTAACACTATTAGTAAATTTTTACAATATAAAGATATGAACATTGCTATTGCATTATATCAGTTAAAAGGTCTTGTTTCCTTTTTATGATTACAGAGAAAATGGATTTATATCTGTTGTGATTCCTGCCAAAGAGATTGCAAATGAAATGAATATAGAACTAAAATTTCGTGAAAAACGTGTAATTAGAACAAAATAAACGATTTGATGAGAATAAAATTAATGAAGTGAAGCTTTCACCGGAAGAATCTTTTAAAATTAATTACTTTAATTATATTATTGACCATACAATTTCTTCACTTCAAATTAGATTTGAACAATTTAAAATATATGAAGATAATTTTAATTTTTATATGATGTAGAAAAGTTAAAATTACTTGATGATGACTTTTTAAAAATAAAATGTTTAAATCCTGAAAACTTTTTAACAGATGACATGTTATTTTTAGAATTAAAAGTTTTAAAAGAAACAATAAATCCAAAATTAAAAACCGTATTGAACCTTATAAAAAAATTAAATTATTTTCCTAATGCATGGATAGCTTATAGAATATTATTAACTATACATGGCTTGTTTGTTAGTGTAGTTTTAGCATAAAGAAGTTTTTCAAAATTAAAATTAATAAAGTCTTATTTACGTTCAACAATGTCTCAAGAAAGATTAAATAATCTAATAATTTTATGAATTGAAAAAAAAATATTATCAAAACTCGAATATAAAAATTTAATTAATAATTTTGCATCTCAAAAAACTAGAAAACTAAGGGTGCGTTTGGTATGCGCATTTTTCATTTTTATTTTCTGAAAAAATACACGTTTTCTGAAAAATGGTGGTTGGTTTGCGTTTTTGTGCCTGTTTTCTAACACTACAAGAAAAAACAGTATTACCGACGGGCGTACCAACGGAATAGATATTCCGTCGGTGATATTGGACATTACCGACGGAATATTTATTCCGTCGGTAAAGTATTAATTTACCAACGGAATTATTCGATTCTGTTGGTAAAACATTTGTTTACCGACGGAATAGGCATTCCGTCGGTAAAATACCGACGGAAAACCAATTCCGTTGGTAAACTTACTTAAAAAACCCTAGCCCATCTTTCTTTCCCCTCACGCGCGGCGCTGGCTTTCTCCTCTCCTCTCCCGATCCCGATCATAGGTACCTCCCCGTCGATTCTTTTCGACCCTGCGGCCGCCGGCGACCGGCAGCGGCACCCTGCGGGCGCAGGCAGCCGCCAGCGGGTGCAGGCAGCCACAAGCAGCAACCTGCGGTCGCTGGCTGGCACAGGTACCTCCCTACGGTCGCTGGCTGGCGCAGGTGCCTCCCTGCGGTCGCTGGCCGGTCGCTGCACTCGCTGTCGGCCGCTTTATGGCGGCCGCTAGCAGATTGTTTTGGCTGCCGGGTGTAACTTGTCAATTATTGTGTTAAATTTTTAGCTAATTTTTTTTTTTTGTAAACAGGTAGCTTTTGCTGCTCGTCTCCGGTTGACTTACACATTTTCAGGTATAATTTAGTAAATTATATTTATTTTATGTTGTCTAACATGATTAAATTTAGAAGTATGTTATGTTAGTTTGTTAATATATTACATAATATAGTCCGTTTGTTTGTTTTGTGTTAGTATGCTAATATATGCTGATTTGTAATTTTCAATTTATCAGTGTTAGTTGAAAATGTCTATAAACAAAGTTTGGATGTATAATCGTTTAGAAAATGGATTTATTAAAGATGATTTTATTGCTGAAGTCGAAAAATTTGTGAACTTTGCTAAGAATCATCCCGAATGTATGAATGGTGCTGAGTTACGGTGTCCATGTAATCTTAAAAAATGTAGGAATAAAACCTTTCGTGATGAGGATACCGTGAAAGTACACATATGTAGAAATGATTTTGTGCCAAATTACTATAATTGGTATTGTCACCGAGAGCCTTATCTCTATGAATCAATTGGGCCTTCTGGTAGTTCGTCATATGCCACAACTTTTACTGCTCATGAATTATCAATTAATGATAATGCAATGCAATCAATGGTGCACGATGCGATGAATGCTGCAGTTGATTATTCCAATACAGATGAAACACCAACACCTGAATATCAACAATTATATGAAACGTTAAAGGCTAGTGAAAGAGAAATGTGGAAAGACATTCCCTCTGGTCATTCTCAATTATCAGCTACTGCAAAATTATTGAATATAAAAGCAGAACATCATTTTTCAAAAAGATGTTACGATGACATTTGTCAGTTGATGTCAGAATTGCTTCATGCTGATAACATAATGACTGATAAATTTTACAGTACAAAAAAATTGGTCAGAGGTTTAGGTTTGCCTGTAGAGAAGATTGATTGTTGTATAAAAAATCATTCGAAATTAATGGATGTATCCATTCAAACAATTTTTGAGGAAATAAAAAAAAAAATGTTCGTAACAAAGCAAGAGTTGAGGGGTCAATATGCAATGCTTATCTGGTTGAAGGAACATCTTCTTTCTGTTCATATTATTTTGTTGAAAGTGTGCAAACAAGACATCGCAAGTTCCCTAGAAATTCTGATGATGTTTGTCAGCCAATAGACACATCGATGCTTTCTATTTTCAAGTTTCATGGTAAATTAATGGGTGCATCGCTTTCTAGATGGTTAACCGAAGAAGAATACCATGCTGCAAGAACATATATACTCTTAAATTGTGAAGAGGTCAAACCATACATAAAGTAAGTAAACTTCTTAAATCAAACATTTATAATCCGTTTAATTATTTTGCTTGGTATCCCAATTTTGATATAATTATTTTATATCTACAAAATCCGTCAATTGGTCCAAGTGAGGTAGCTACAAAGTTAGAGACTGAATTTGCATTATGGTTTCAAATATATATAAGTTAGAGAAGTTAGAAAATTATGAAGTTCATGTATATTAAGATGTGTCCTAATATATTTGTTATCTATTTTTATAGGTGAAAGATCGTAGAATATCAAATGTGCAAGATGATAGGATAATGAATATTGCATCAGGACCTCTTCGTAAAATAAAGGTGTATTCTGGTTACTATGTTAATGGTCTTAAATTCCACGTGGCACAACGAGATTCACGAAGATTAACTTATAATTCTGGTGTTTGCGTTAAAGGATCTATGGACAACAATAACACTGAGTTTAATTATTATGATAGACTTGACGAAATCATAGAAATTGAATATCCTGCATTACCAATAAAGAGGTGTGTGTTGTTTAAATGTTCATGGTATGATCCGACACCAAGATTAGGTAATAGAATTCATCCAAATTATAATTTAATTGAGGTTAATGCAAATAAAAGATTCAACAAGTTTGAGCCTTTTATTTTTGGGATACAAGCGGGTCAAGTTTTCTATCTTGAATATCCTACGAAGAGAAGAAGATTTAGTGAATGGTTGTCTGTTTGTCGAATCAAGTTTCGCTCGACCATAGAGATGTCGAACACAATCACTGCTCAAAACCATGATGTATTTCAGAATGATGAAGTGGAGAGACACTCAGTTGATTTACAACACCAATCTACTTCTCAATTACTTGTAGATGTTAATTGCATTTACGAAGAGATAGATGATGGAGAGATGTCCTACAATGAGGATGAAGTTTCACTAAGCTCATCTAACTCTAGCGATGAGGACATAGAAACTATTAATGTTTATTATGTAGGATCGAAAAGAATTTAGATATCTCCACAATTACATGATATTGTCCACTTTGGGCCTAAACCCTCATGGTTTTGCTCTTGGGCTCTCCCCAAAAGGCCTCATGCCAATGGAGATATCTTTTCTCTTATAAACCCATGATCTTTCTCATGTGTTTCCAATATGGGACTATGTTTGCAACCTTGTAACCCCAACAATCCCCCCCTCAAACAAAGGACCATAGGCTTCCCACGTCCGATCCTCGACCCACCAGGTCTTCCTGCCCCTCGGTCTACCCGACCTACTAGGACTTCCTTGCCTAAACGCAACTAGGACTTCCTGCCCCTCGGTCCACCCGACCTACTAGGACTTTCCTTGCCTAGCCGCAACTAGGACTTCCTGCCTGGTGTCTGGTCATCTTGATCCGAACATAGGAGCTCCCACTTTCTTTGTTTGAGGTCAATATTGTACTCACATGGTTCAATCAGACCATAGCTCTTGTGCACAGTCGGTGGTTAAACCTTCTGGCAGTCCGGGCTCTGATACCACTTGTAGGATCGAAAAGAATTTAGATATCTCCACAATAGCATGATATTGTCCACTTTGGGCCTAGACCCTCATGGCTTTGCTCTTGGGCTCTCCCCAAAAGGCCTTATGCCAATGGAGATATCTTTTCTCTTATAAACCCATGATCTTTCCCATGTGTTTCCAATATGGGACTATGTTTGCAACCTTGCAACCCCAACATATTAGTCAGTAAGTTATGTTTCCATATTGTTTGTATTTATATTATCATGTTTTTAAACCTTATTATAATGTGTTCAATGTTATTTTACAGATATCATTATGGCAGAGCAGCAGCCTGTGGCACCCCGTGGCTACAAGGTCCTTACTGTTGTCGGAGACTCGTAAGTATTTTTTCTTATTAATAATTCAAGTTCATATATAAATTTATTTATAATATATATCTCATAACTTAGGTCTATTTCGTGCAGATTCACTCCAGATGGCCACCGAGTTGCCACATATAACACGGGCAAATTCAAGGAACGAATTTGCGCGTCTGGTACTACATAGAGACGTGTAAACTAGGAGATGAAGCTGTTTTATTATAATGAATTTGTGGTAAGTAAATTGAATATATTTGGTAACTTATAATATAGGATCATTTAAACTAAATGTTTAACTTATAATTACAGAAAAGATACACATGGGTGGACGGGCAAGAAGAGCAATTTAAAACTACATGGAATACTTACTGTGCTAAATTGTACAGAGATCATATGTATTATATGAGAAAGAAGGGCATTAGGCCTCCGTATGTTTCTGAGACGATTTGGAGTGCATGGACGACCACCTAGACTGCAGAAAGGTGGCAAACAAATGCTGAAAAGGCAAAAGCAAATAAAAATACAGAGCCAGGTGGCCCGAGCACCGGTACCGCTCGACATACGTCAGGATCCAGATCTATTGTTGAGCATACTATGGATTTAGTGAGTATAATTTAAAATTATATTTTGTAACAAATTTTCTATTTATTACCAAACTTGTATAATTTTTTGCTCTTAAATTTTTGGAATGTAGGAACGTGAGCTTGCCCGACAGCCCACATGTCTGGAGGTCTTTCTCAAGACCCATAAGAAAAAGGATGGATCATTTGTTGATTCTCGATCTCAGACTCTACACGTAAGATTATTAACTTTATTATATTTTTTTTACTTCTATCTATATTAGTATTTAGTAATACTGATCAAATTGGATATTATAATTTTTTTATGCAACAACAAATGAAAGAAAGGGTGGCTCAAGCATCTCAGTCATTAGCAGGGGGGGAGTCACAGTCTTTATCCACCGACGACCTAAATCAGATTTATTATGATGTTGTCGGTGGAAGGACAAAAAACTCCACCCTCTATGGCCTTGGCTCTCAAGCCAAAGTTGCATTTGATTGTTTGAGGAATCCAGTAGGCCGTGCTAGTTCCTCTTCTTCTAGTGAGATGTAGTATTTAAGACGTGAAAATCAAGAACTGCGTACTCAATTGAAATCAATGGATCAGAGGATGATTGAGATGGATCAGTGGAGAGCTGATGAGGAGAAGAAGAGAGCCGAATGTGACAAGAGCAATGATGATCTCATGGCCCAGATGCGCCAGATCGTGGCTAATTTCACTCAGGGATCACATGATTCTGAGTCACAGGATGTTGGGACCGAAATATAGCTAGAGGGGGGGGTGAATAGCTCGTTGTGTTCTCGTGGTCGACGTTACTTGTTTCTTCAAAGATGTGCAGCAGAAATACAAGAAACAACTACAACAACGCTAACAAATGGATTTTACTTGGTATCCACCTCACAAGAGGTGACTAGTCCAAGGATCCACGTACACACACACACCTCCACTAATAAACACTCCTTTTTAGTAACTACCGAAGGCGAAGAAGTCCTACAAGACTCTCAATACAGAAAGAAAGGAAAGGGAACAAAAGTATAAGCAAAGCTTACAATGAATACAAGAAACCCTAACTCTAGCTTTCTTCTTCTTGCTTTTGATCCGCCTTTTGACTTGGAAGAGCCTCCAAGAACCTTCAAGAATTGGCGATCTGGAGCTTAGAGAGAGCCGTGGAGTTGTTGTTGAGGATCAGGAGTGAACAGTGCAAAGTCTGCCGAAGAAGACGCACGCCAACGACCTTTATCTGCTCCAACGGTCGGATCCCGATCGATTGGGTTGCTCTCAATCGATCGGGAAGGCTTTAGATCGATCAACCGATCGATCCAGAGCACCTCTGTGCTCTCTGGAATAGCCTGGATAGATCGGCTGATAGATCCAGCCTTTATCGCGTAAAAATGCGCCACCCCAATCGATCCACTGATTGATTGGGATCTCTGGATCGATCGACCAATCGATCCAGAGGCGTTCTGTGCGCTCTGCGACTTGCCCACTCGAGGCTTGTCGCGGGGACCTTCCCAATCGATCGGCCGATCGATTGGGCATCAGCCAATCGATCGGCTGATCGATCCAGATATTGGTTTTTGCCCAAAATCAAGTCCCAAGTCCCCAAACCAACATCCGGTCAATCCATGACTTGTTGGTTCATAAGACCTAGTATCCGGTCACCCTTGACCAGCTAGGACTCTCTCACCAAGTGTCTGGTCAATCCCTTTGACCCACTTGGACTTTTCTCCTCTTGCCAAATATCAGGTCAATCCCTTTGACCTACTTGGATTTTTCTTCCTCGTGCCAAGTATCCGGTCGATCCCTTTGACCTACTTGGACTTTCACTAGGAATGGCAATGGGGCGGGGCGGGGACGGGTTTATCATCCCCATCCCCGTCCCCGAATTTTATCCCCGCCCCCATACCCGATTTTTTCTAATCGGGGAATCCCCGAACCCGGCCCCACGGGGATTAAATCCCCATCCCCATCCCCGCCCCCGCCCCCAATTTTTTTATCTGGGAATCCAATCCCCGCCCCGTCCCCAACCCCATCCCCGATTTTAGAAAAAATTACTATATCAATTTACTTTCATTATATTCTATTCATTCTATTGTATAATCAAAAGAAAATAAATAATACAGCAATGCGATAGAATCTCAAAAAACTACCAATTCACAATAGTAATTTCACAAAAGTATCGATGAAACTGTCTATCGTAAAATACACCACCAATTCACAACAGTAATATCACAAAAGTATTGATGAAACTGTCTAAAACAAGAGTTATTTCCTTGCAAGAATAACGACATCACAACTCGCCCGCGATACTCACAAGTCACAAGTTCTCTTTTGAACTATTGTCTCCATGTTAATCTGAACAGCAATGAGTCAAGAGTGAGTAAAATAACCGAGTGCAAAACAAGGAAAATTCAATGAGTAAATAGGAGGAAAATCACAACAAGAAAGGCACAAGTATTTGAAAGCAGTTAGAACAAGAATTAGTTTCACTATGTTTTGATAGTTACACGAAGAGAATTAAATAGCAAAACTATATCTGCATTTTAAAGCAAATTATATCTGCTAGAATTACTTTAAATTTGTGAATCAGTTTAAAGTATAGGTTGTAGTTAAGAAAATTAAAGAATCTAATACAAGTATTAAAAATGCTTGTAGACATGCAGGTAAGAAAATCAAACCGTTAGGTGGTAAGAAGAATCATCAGAAAACACTACCTACATATGTTGATCAGTCAAAGAAAAAAAAAAGAAGTTTTCATTTAATGGAAAAAATGGCCCTGGTAACTTTCTAATGAACTTGACATATTTGCTTGTTAACACATCAAATGTTATTCTAGAGGTTTGTTGATTGTTGACTGACAGGTTTATGAGAAGGAAGCTTCAGCAGAAGGGAGGATGAAGTTGTGGTGTATTCAGATGTTGAACTCTGTTGGTCAGACACCAACAAATGCAGCATTTGGTCCAAGTTTTGTTTAGAATGAGGGATCTGTAATGATTGTGTAGATTAGCTACAACTCTTACTGATAACCTTTCGTTGTAAGCTTTTTACTAATTTTTAATTGTAAGTTTTTGTGAACTGTTTTAGAACTAATGCAGAGCCAGAACTATTGCCTGTGGTTTCGTATACATGCTGTCATAATTTATGCTTTCTTCATTACAACAGAAATGCGATAATTATGAATTTATCCCGCAATTGGAGGATGCATGCTATAGCAATATTTGCAGTGTAGCAATACTTCTCGTTCTCACTTTCTTCTTTTAGCATGTATATTTCTAACATAATCACCCATATCCAACGTTGTTAGAGATTAGATGATATTTAAGAATGGTTAACAAATTTCACATAGCAATGTATAACTAAGAGATAAAGTATCATTTCTCCATTTCACTCACTCCCTTTTAACATGCTGATTTCTAACAATATGAATTAAGTACTATGTGTAGTACCTGTACATGAAACCCTATGGGACCGAAAATGAAGACACTTACTTGGGAACCACTTGGTATTCAAGCAAACTAAATTATCCTCGCTATGTGGGGGTAAGAGCTTCATTGGAGTCCTTAATCTGATCCAGTTTTTGAAATCTATTTCTGCATAAATGTTGACAAGGAATTTGAATGAGATTAAATTTATCATATTGTCCAATAAAAGCAAATAACAGAAACTATCACATTGTCCAACAAAAGCAAATAGAAAAAAAGACATATAGATTATAGAGTTACTATCTATGACCATCACATTAAATTTACCATCACATTAAATTCTAACATTCTATGGAGTTACTATCTGTGATTGTGCGTGACAACGACTCTGGCTCCTACAAAATAATAAGACATACAGAAAAAAGATTAATTAAATTTTAAACACTTTAATACAATAATAAAAATAACTTACCTCTATATCAACATCATTATCAAACTTTTGATCACTTGAAATTGTAGAATCTAATAAGATAAAATGAATAACAAATATTATAATAAAAATCGATAAAGAAATAGAAACAATTTCATTTGAAAACTATTTAATACCTTGAATTTCACTCCATAACCAATCTCGAGCACACATCAAACCTTCAACAGTTTTAGAATGAAGTCTACTACGATGAGCATTTAAAATTCTCCCACTAGTACTGAATGTTGATTCGGAAGCAACGGTCGTCACGGGAATGACCAACACATCCTTAGCAATATTATGCAAAATGGGATATTTGATCCCATTTGTCTTCCACCAACATAAGATATCAAACTCACTTGTTCTTGGCAAAAGAGACTCTTCTAAATAATAATCCAAGTCCTACTTCTCATGTTCAGTACTATTATTAGAATCCATGAACATCTCAAATTTATCAGCATAAGTACCACGCTTAGGAAGTGGAGGCCTTAAAGAAGAAGACGATTGTGAATTTTTCACTTTCTGTGATTGTTTGGATTTCTTCTCATACTCTTCAACCATGTCACACAACTTTTTCTTTAGTTTTTCAATCTCATAAGAAGACATATCACCATAAACAAGAGGATAATAGAATTGAACTGTCTTCATCTTGTACCTTGGATCTAAAATACTCACAATTGCCAATAAACAATTCATTACATCTCAATATTTTTCAAACTTTACTTTCATATTTGTTGTCATTATTTTCACCACATTATCATCTGAGAGAAGCCAATCGCCAATTGCCAACTTAATATCACAAATAGTAGAGAAGAAAAGATTTATAGTGGGATACTTGGTCCCCGAAAATAACTCTGTGGTATCAAAAAACATCTCCAATTTAGAAGAAATCTCTCTCACTTTTGACCAATCTTCTTGTGTGGGAACTCTTTTATATAAAGTTTCACGTTGTTTCAAACGAGCAAACACAGCTTCATATTCCAATGCAGTGTTAAGCATTAAATATGTAGAGTTCCATCGTGTTTTGCAATCAAGTTCTAGTTTCTTTGTGCTTGGAACCTTCAATTGTCAAGTTGTTTCAATAAATTTTTCATCTCTTTTTGGTGTTGCTATCCAAAATGCGACACTATAACGAATTGTTTCAATGCTATCACTAATTAATTCTAGTTCATCCCTCACAACCAAATTCAAAATATGGGCACAACACCGCATGTGAAATAATTTTCCTTCTAAGATAAGTGAACTCGGAGGAAGCTTGTCCAGAATAAGCTCAATCATAGCATCATTAGTTGTGCAATTATCAACGGTTAAAGTAGATAACTTACGATCCAAGTTCCAATCCAAGAGGCAATCAACAAGTGCATTTGCGAGAACCTCAGCAGTATGTGGACACGGCACATATATAAACCTAGTAAAAAAAATATAATGCATTTTAATGATAATAGTAATATTATTAATGGTAAATGCAAGTATAAAGTTCAAGAGAAAAAACTTTACCTGACAAGATGACTTTATAATTTCCATGAAACATCAATGAAGTGTGAAGTGATGGCCATGAATCCTCTTTGTTGATTACTTGCCGTCCACATATCAGTTGTCAACGCAATTCGACTAACATTTGAGTCTAATAATTTCATTGTTTTATTTCTTTCATACTCGAATATCTTCATGAAGTCAGTCTTGATTGTGTTTCGGGAAACAACTTTAAATATTGGTTGCAATGCATGAGAGTACCTTCTAAAGCCAACATGATCAACCATAGATAACGGGTACTCATGCAATATAATCATATTTGCAATCTCTGTCCTCGCTTGATCTTGGTTGAAATGGTATGTCCCAAGTTGCATTATCCCATCATTGGATTTTGCTGGCTGCAATAGAGATTGTTGTATGGTCTTCTGTTTCTTGTGCAAGCATATTTTCATGTGGTCAAGTAAATGCTTGGTACTATTCTTAGTATCACCACCTAAGGTTTTCTTACAATCATTGCAGATCGCTTTCCATTTTCCTCCAATTAGTTTTTTCTCGAAATGATCCCATGCAATAGATCTACATTTTCTTTTTGTTCCAACATCTGTACCCGAAATTTCAGCATCTAAAGTGTTATTTAGAGTTGCTTCGTTTGCCTCAATTGGAACACTCTCATTTTGTGAATGCGATGCTGTCGATGCAAGAACTTGACTTCCCATAGTTGGAATAGTTTGCATAGCACCCTCAACCTCGTTATCATTAATTTCCATCTGAAATGATATATCATAACATCAAAAAATCATAGTCCACTCATCCACATAATCCCTACATTAACAAGAATTTGTAAAGCAAGCCAAAAATAGATAGCATCATAACATAAGCATCAGATCATCTTAACAGAAGCCAAAAATAGATAGCATCATAATTCATAAGTATCATCATCTCAAAAGAAGCCAAAAATAGATCGCATCATAATTCATAAGCATCAGATCATCTCAAAAGAAGCTAAAAATAGATAGCATCATAATTCATAAGCATCAGATCATCTCAAAAGACAGATACCAGCAAAATATCATTTGTATTTGAAAATGAAACAAAATAAGGTAATATTTTTTGAAATAAAATTCATGAATCCAGGAAGAAAAAGAGAAGAGAGAAATTGACACAAACAAAAACTTAAAATATGGCTCACCTCACTGACGATGGGAGCAAGCGTTGATGACATACGAGGATTGTAAGATGTGCAGGCCAACAATATCGACGGGAGACTATAGAGGCACGGGGCAAAGATCAAACTTGGAAGGGAGGCACTGGCAGGGAACGATGACAGGAGACTAGAGAGGCTGGAGGGTTTGCCGCGTTGAAAGGAGTAGCATCGACGGAGATCTATGAAGGGAGAGACATCGGTGGAGCTCGACGAGAAGAAAGGAGCGGCGGCGTCGAACTGTCAAAGGGAGTGGCGACGAAGGAAGCGACGACGAAGGATTGAAGGAAGCGGCGTCGAATGAGAAAGGGCAGAAGACGTAGGGTTTAGTAATTTGGGGATTTTTTTTATCTTATATTATTATTATTAACATTATTATTATTATTAAAATCGGGGCGGGTTCGGGGATGGGGATAGCATACCCATACCCGCCCCGATTTAATTTCAGGGATTTTAAAAATCCCCGAACCCGAACCCGTCCCCGTTCGGGTTTTCCCCACGGGGCCCCGAACCCGTGGGGAAAATTGCCACCCCTAACTTTCACCAGATGTCTGGTCAACTTTGAACCATCTGGATTTCCCCGTGTCTGGCTTCACTCACCAGGACTTCCCTTCTGCCTAGCTTCACTCACTAGGACTTCTCTTCTGTCTGGCTTCACTCACCAGGTCTTTCACCTAGCTTCACTTACTAGGATTTTCACCTGGCTTAACTCACTAGGATTTTCTTCTGCCTAGCTTCACTCACCAGGACTTTTCTTCTGTCTAGCTTCCCAGTTAGGACTTTCCAGTCAAGTATCTGGTCAACCTTGACCTACTTGACTCTTCTTCAATCAACTTGATCAGACCCTGATCAGAGGGGAATTGCACCAAATAATCTCCCCAAATGAACAACTGCACCTACACTTGTCCATATCATCGAAGTCTTGTATTGTCAAACATCGAAACCCAAACCAAGACTCAAGCTTGGTCAACCAGGTCAACCTTGACCTGAGGGATATTGCACCAACACAGGAGACTCAAGATCCATCACGTAGTGATGACTAATTTTTGTGAGGGTTGGTCATGTGCACTTTAATTTTTATTTATCATATATTGATCATGATAAATTATTTATTCGGTATAAATATTATAATATATTTATTTCTAAATATTTTATTACTATATATTTCAGGAGTCACGTTCGGTCGGATTTACATATTTTATATATATATGCAAACGGTTTGACTTTTACAGGATTTTCTTTATCATTTAACGTTCTTGTATTATTTGGATTACTTTCTAGTGTGGTATGTATTCTGTAAACTTAAATTGTGTTATGGATCTTTACATCTATATATTCTCTAGATTGAGTTAGATATGGATTGTGTTTATTTTTTGTTGATTTTATTTGTGTGTGATTGTTATAAGATATATTGTTGTGTGGATTGTATTATAGATGTGTAATTTGTATTTGATGTTTAGATTGTATTTGATGTGTGAATTGTATAAAACCATCGTTTGTGATGGTTGTTTATATATATGAAAAATGTATATGTGGATGATGACCAAAACAAGCAGAATCTGGAATTTTTTTTTTTCGTTTCCGTCGGTATACCGACGGAAAAGAATTCCGTCGGAATCTATCGAAACATTACTGTGTGATACTTTTCCGACGGAATTGCTTTTTCCGTCGGAAAACTCCGACGGAAGTGCCTTTTCCGTCGGCAATTGCCGACGGAAAAAACAATTCTGTTGGAAATGTGTGCAGTTTTCGCATAAAATGTATTTTTTTTACCGACGGAAATAAAATGTCAGTCGGCAAATTTCTGAGTTCGGAATAGTGTTTCCGGCAATATTACTGATGAACCTATATTTCCGTCGGTAAAATATTAACGACAGAAACCCTTGTTTCCGTCGGGAATCGCATCCTGTCAAATATATTTCTGACGTAATAAAATTCGTCGGAGAGCCGTCGTTATACGCATATACCAACGGAATACCGACGGAAATTTCCATCGGCAATGCTGATTTTTCTTGTAGTGTAAAAAAATAGATAGCGTTTTCTAGAAAAACAGAGAATGACAAAAAGTCATTTTCTATTTTCTAGAAAACGTGCATTTTTCAGAAAATGAAAATGAAAAACATGTGTATACCACACGCATCCTAAATTTTACATAAAAATTTATTTTAAATTAATATTTTATTTTTTTAAAGAAAAATTTTAAATCCATCATTGTCGGTCCCAAATTCGAATGAAAAAAGATGTGGAATTTTTTTTTTAAAAAAAAAGAATATTAAAGGTCTAAATGTATTTTTTTTTTTTTGCCTAGGACCTCGTAGAACCTTGTGACGGCCCTGTGAGATCTCTAACCTTCTATTTAGCTTTAGTACTAAAAGTTAATTGACCATAAGTCTCTAGTTGGTGAGCAAGACATTTTTTATGTCACTAAACTTTTCTCCTGGTTGACAAACTTTGAAAGTGCATGTCTGGTCGTATCGTCTTTGATCAACCAGCGACAAGATACACTGAGAATATGTTCGAGACTAGCAACTGCGGTAAATAAGCCATACAAATGAAGAAAACAAGGAGTCGATGATGAAATCGCGATATGATGTAAGTCTAGTCTGTCGTTTTAGATCATGTAGTCAAAGTTGTCGAATAGCAAGTAGGTAAATTTTAAAATTATAAAATCAAGTATCTAATTTCGCTTTCGCCCCTCAGCATTCGCTAGCATCTACCTCCAGAGCAATCAATTTAGATATTATTCATCAACATAATAATGTCCTGAATTACTATCTATTAAAAAAAATTTGATTTACATTAAAAAAATCATTACTCTTAATATGACGTATGAACATACTATTTGAGTACGTGAATATAATAAAGAGAACAAAATGAATACATATGATTGAACTCTATATCATTCTGAGCTCTTTAAATCTATTAATTGATTTTGATAAAATTAATATTTGAGGACATAAATATAATTATGAAAACTAGACGAACAGTTGATTTTTTCCAAAATGATATTAAGGACATAAATATAATTAGAAGAATTAGACAAATATATATAATCTAATTTATTTAAATTTTCTAGATCCATCAGTCGATTTTAACAAAATTAATAAATCTAAAGAGTTCCGAATGATACAAAATTAAGTCATATATGTTCATCTAAATTTTTTTTTTATTATATTCGTACCCTCCAATAATATTTTTTATATTAAAGTAATAATTTTTTAAATACAAATAAATTTTTTTTTTAGGAGGTTGTATATATCAATTAAATGAAAAGAAAAAAATAAAATTATGCTCTCATTTCTCGGCTGATGCCCATGCTGCTGTTTGACCCACGTCCTCAAGCCTTCATTTCTAGGGTTTTGTGTCGCGCTCTTAAAACTGCCATTTCCCCCCTCGCACTCTCGCAGTCGTTCATATAAGCCCTAATGTCCTCCTCTCCTCCCCACCCTCCCAAGAAGCTCAAGATGTCCTCCTCCGCCACCACCTCCGACGCCGAGGAGACCCCTTCGTCCGCCCCCGGCGAACCCCGGCGGCGCTACAAGCGTCGCAAGGTGGCCATCTTCCTCGGCTACTGCGGCGCCGGGTACCAGGGCATGCAGAAGAACCCCGGCGCCCGAACCATTGAGGGGGATCTAGAGGAGGCCCTCTTCCTCGCCGACGCTGTCCCTGCTTCCGACCGCGGCCTCTCGCGCCGCTACGATTGGGCCCGATCTGCTCGCACCGACAAGGGCGTCAGCGCTGCTGCTCAGGTCGTCTCGGGACGCTTCTACGTCGATCCGCCTGGCTTCGTTGCCCGCCTCAACGCCCACCTCCCTGACCAGATCACCGTCTTCGGCTTCAAGCGAGTCACCAATTCCTTCAGCGCCAAGAAATTCTGTGATCGGCGACGGTACGTCTACCTTCTTCCCGTGTTTTCCCTTGACCCTAGCGCACATCCGGACCGGGAGTCCGTCATGGCGAGCATCGGATCTGACAACGAGCTCACTCGTTGCTTAGAGTGCTCAGAAAGGGGACGCAAGATACCTACCTCCATGGATCCCTTTTCTCAGGGATCTAAGCAGGAAGAAAGGCCTGATTCTGAACAAGTTGAGGATGGTAAATTTGAGTCAACTAAGCTAGAAAAACCTGATATTGTTGCAAGGGCTGGAGCTGGTGATGATCAACTTGGTGCCCAAGATATAATTTTGACTAAAAATCAACCTGAAACTGCTGATTCTATATCGATGGAAGGTGAGCTTAGGGCTTCCAATGTGGATGAATGTGGTAATCCAAGCAATAGGGATTCCTTCTTGGAAGAGAGATCCACAATGCAAACTGTAGTTCATGATGAATCCAATGAGCAACTGACTGCCAAAACCAAGTTTTGTTATGATGATGAACAGAAAGCAAGATTCAATCAAATCCTACAGCATTATGTAGGAACCCATAACTTCCATAACCTCACGACTAGAATTAAGCCTGAAGATCCCTCTGCTCGTCGTTACATCATATCCTTCAATGCAAATAGTGTCGTTTGTATTGACGGGATTGAGTTTGTGAAGTGTGAAGTTGTAGGGCAGAGCTTCATGCTCCATCAGATCAGGAAGATGATCGGCCTCGCTGTTGCAGTGATGAGGAATTGTGCACCTGAATCGCTTATGGATGTGGCATTAAGAAAGTATGAGTTCCTTTTAGCCCATAGTGTGTAGGGAACTTCTATCTCCAGGTTTCGGGTGATTCATTTTATCTTTTGCATTGTTCAGGGATGTAAGAATCAACGTTCCAACGGCTCCTGAAGTCGGACTATTTCTAGACGAATGCCAATTCACTTCCTATAATAATCAATGGAAGGACTCACATGAGCCACTGACCATGGATGCATATGCTGAAGAAGCTGAAGATTTTAAAATGAAGTATATATACCCTCACATCGCCTCCATGGAGCACAAAGAAGGAGCCGTTGCGCTCTGGCTTCACTCGTTGAACCATCGTAACTATCCAGATCTCGGTTTCATGGAGACAAGTGTATGTGCTGGTGCTCATGAGAAACATGTTGAAAACTTAGCAGAGTAATTCCTTGAGAAGGTAATTGATTGCTTTATTTCTCACCAAGAAAAGTTTTTTCTAAATTCTTATTGCCTCGATCCTTTATTTTTAGTTCTTATGTAGTGGAGGAATTTTAAAACCTGAATGTTTTCCATCTCCTGTTTCATGTTAATCATTAGTGGTTACTACAGCTAGCAATGCTGGGCCGTTTGAGATGAGCGATATTACCTTTTGCTCCAATTAGTGGTCACTATAGCTTTATTAAGTTGTCCCTTTGTTTGACATTTCGATTTTGCTTGAGTTTGATGGATTTGATGTTGATTCATGGATATCGTGTTAGCATTCATTTGCTCCCTGTAAACTGTGTTAGCTCAGTGGCTAAATCCTATCAATCTCAGTTTCAGTGGGGTTTCTGTTTTTATCAAAATATTCATCGATACTTCCATTTGCGGTTTCAGAGTTTGTTCATGTCACTTGATATTGAGCTAGATGAATTGTTCCACCTTGAGACTAGCAATGAAACACCTTTGACCTCGGCGGCAGGCCAAATGCACAGCGACTTTTGAAGTTCGATGAGCTGCAATGACTCATAGTGAGAAGGAATACATAGTGAGATTTAGTGGAAAGAAGATCTTCAAGTCGATCCAAAGTGAAGTGACAGTAGGAGGAAGTTGAAGAGTATTTCATAAGATGTTGCGACGACATTAACTAAGGCAAAAGGTTCACATAGTTCCAATAAGGTTTCTATAGAGTTGAAGAGATATTGATATCAAAATTTTTGATATGAGGATGTGTTCTTTTTAAAGATGATGAACCTACAATCCACACGAAAAACATATAGATGTACTATTAAAGGCGTTCTTTTAAAGACTGCCTCTAAATGGCCTTTCGGTCTTCCTTAACCATTGCCGCCGGCGATGTTGCCTCCTTCACCGCCTCCATCGTATCCTCTTTGATATGGCAAATAATTGTTGGTGTGGCTAGAGAGAGTTGGAGATGAGACTAGCATGGAAGAAAAAGCAATGGGTTTTTACATGGCTTAAGAAATTCAACCAAGCATGCTTCCCAATAAGCAATAGAGGAGATGAGATTAGCATGGAAGAAAAAGCAATGGGTTTTTACATGGCCTCAGAAATTCAATCAAGCATGCTTCCCAATAAGCAATAGAGTCATTATATTGATAATATTTTAAAATAATATATGTGATTTATAAAAATATTGCATTCAAAGAATAATCTTTACTATCATTAAATTTTTCTACACAATGTTTAATTTAGCTCATTCCATCTGTGCTTTAAATATTTTGTTTGGCCCATTTAATAAGCTTTATTCATTCCACTTGCTTGAAAAATTAGGTATGAAGTGGGCCTCAAATGATGTTTTTGAGTCATTTCGAGATATGGTTCAATTCTATTCAAATTAAGGTTCAAACTAGTGGAATTTGATTCGTACTCAAATTTTATTTCAAATTGAGTTCGAATTAATATTATTTATATTTTTAAACTTCGAATAGAATTTGAATATTCTATATTTTTTTAAACTTAATTTAAATATTAATATTTTTATAATATCGATTAGTTGGTGCTCTAGCACTACTAGATATCTAAGGCCGACACTTTGACATTTAATTTAAAATGTCGTTATAAATATTTTTTAATGACCCATTTATATATAAATGTAAGGTAAATCATGGGGTAATATTTTTTCCAGATTGAACACTTTCTTGATAAAGAAAATAAAGGACGGCCTTAATTATTGAGTAAAAAAAAAAACGTCTTAGTTTTTTCAAAATCATCAAAGCATCCCATTTTTTTAATCAAAATAACACTCCACTTCATGTATAATTATTTAATTATCCTCAATTAGTCCTCTCGGGATGATCTAGTGACTAGTACATAAGGTATTATCATCATAAAATTTGGGATTCAAATCTCGACAAAGTCGAGGTAATACCTTCTTTATGTACTAGTCATTATTCCAAAGGTTAATAGCCACTCGTGATTTACCTCCTCCGTGTTGGGACGGAGGCATTGGAGATGAACGTATTCACCTTTTACCACCATTTAATTATCCTCAATTATATTATTAATTCACATAGTGTTACAAATCAATATGAATATTTTAAACAAGTATGAATTATAATAACTATGATTTCGTAGCTAATACATCACGTCAGATCGATTCAGAATTCAAGCCAAAGATAATGAGAATAGCATACTTGGATAATTCTTTTTTGGTAATTTAAGTCTCTAACTCTTCGAATCAACTGATCTAGGAGGTAATTGGTTTAATTTTATAGAAATTTTTCACCAACTACTACTAGTATAAATTGAAAAACATTCACTAAGGTATATTCAAGTGATCATCGATCTTAGAGTTATCATCCCATTGGAAAAAAAAAAAATCCTATAATATGTCATATCTAAGATACGACCTTTAGCTGCCTAATTAACCTCTTGAAGGATCTAATCGTAGCTGAATAATTACACCTGAATTGACAGTGGAGTAAGGTGTACTTTTTGATATAAAAAAATAAAATGGTGCCCTACTATGATTCCAACAAAATAAGAGCACCTTCTGACTTTTACCCTTTATTTTCCCCATAATTTTACCTCACTTTAATATTTATTATTACTATTATTTTTTAAAAAATATTATATATATATATATATATATATATATATATATATATATATATATATATATATATTGATTCTGTCCGACTTGCCGAACCAAAGGACGCTGAGCACGTGGCGCTTTCCTAGTCGATGGTGCAGGCCTCCGAAGCTCTGGCGATCCTGCACAGAAGTCGGGCCGGGAAGGGGTTCCCGGCGGCGACCCTCCGACGCTCAAGTCAGGCAAAGCTCAGTAGAGAGAAAAGGGCTCCAAAACTAGTAGCGTGCGCGTACCTCCGGCGAAGTTAGAGGTTCTTTATATAGAGCGATGAGAGCACTGATGCACGTCCACCGAGGTGCATATGTGTCTGCAGCCCATACCCCGGTATGCACCTGTCAGAGAGCTTACCTGACACCATACTGCAACAGTCCTACTGCGCCTTTGATGGGACAACAGGAGACCCCGTGGTCAGACTAGGCGTATGGCCTAGCCATATGACTTGACGGCTGTCAGAGGATGTTCCCCCTTCTTTACTGCTCATAATCCGGGGCGTCCGACCGGCTGGACATGGAGTCCGTCCGGCCGGCTCCTACTCCTTTTACGCGCTGGCCGGACGGCACTCACCTCGCGTCCGGCCTGCCGTTGACATTGGTGTGCTGGGGGAATTTCCAGTAGGCGCTATGCAGAGACTGTTATTAGTGTTATCTTCTCCTGGTTCTTCCGCTCGGCTCTTAACTACTGTTTCGACAGAGCGTCGGAACCCCTACCTGGTCGGGGCGCCTTTTATTACCGAATGTCCCTTGGTCGGCCGATCGGTTTTATCCATTTCTTCCAAGTCCGGTCGGCTCACCCTTTCCGGCGGGCTACTTGGGCATCTGGCCTCCACGTGACGTTGACCCCTCGTTAGGGGGTCCCGGCCTCTTACCACCGGATCATATATATAACTGATATTCTGCACGATTGTTTAGTGTGTCACTATGCGCACTCGAGGTACCTGTATTTAAACCAATTAGATTTTATCTTTAGGGTTTAAGAATTAAATTATAGTGTTTAAACTAAAAAAAATAAAATGAAAAAAATGGATACTCACGATGTATAGTATATAGTATTTAGAGTATGTATTTAGAATTTAAAATTTTAAAATTTAAGGGTTGGATTATATTGAATTTAAGTCAATTAAATTTTTTTTCTAGAGTTCAGACTTTCTTCTTAGGTTTAGAGTGTTTAAGATAAAAAATTTTAGATGGTCACTAGATATATTATATATATTTAGAGTTTAAAATTTTAAAAAAATATTAATTGAAAAAAATTACGTAACCTAAATATTATAGGTTAATTCTAATTCTTAAATCCTAAACCCTATTTTTTTTTTAATAATAATAATATTAATATTAATATGTGCTCACTGATAGGTATACAACCAAACATTTCCGTATATATACGAAAATGTTATGTTGTACATCTATCTGTGAGTACATAGTGTTGTTTTTTTTAAAAAAAAAAAAAAATAGGATATAACATTTAAGCTAAAGGAAGTAAATAAAAATAAAAATAAAAATAATATTAGGTGCTCCTTGATGAGTATGAGTGTGCATCATATTATTCCTCTCTATCTCTATATAGGGATTTTTTACCTTGCCTAATCCAGGTGTGGCTGCCCACATGGGTTAACTGTCATGTGGGTAGCCCCCCTCAGGCGCGCATGCGGGGCACGCGTAGGTGATGGGAGGGGTAACATTACCATATATATATATAGATGTTACCTTGTATATCGGGTTGTATGCGATAGCATGGTGCACAATTTTTTTTTATTTTTTGTTTATCTTTTTAGCTTGCAGTTAAGCTATTTGAAATTTTGCCCTTTAGAGTTTAGGGGTTAAATTATAGTATTTGTTCCTGTCTGGAAGCTGAGAAAATGAACCTGCCGAGGTGTGACATGGCTGGAATGTGGACCGCATCCTCATGACCCGGTGGTGAGCTGTCCGCTGCGTTGACCAGATCGTCGGAAGTCCTCCTCCGGTCAACTGTACCTGTATCCAGCGACCGGGTTCCCCCGGTCTCTGGTACCTCGGTGCTCGAGGCAAATTCCACAGACATATGAGCAACCGAATACTAATGACAGCATAATTAACTGAATGCAGAAAAGGTACGAGAACGTACCCTGGCCCAGGGGGGCGCCCTCGGATGGAGCGGTGAGCTGGTTCTGGTGAGGTGGATGAATGCAAGTCGGTCGGGCAGCCGAATCCGCGGGCGATAACTCGGAATCCAGTGCGGCATGGATCCAAAAGATGGCACGTAGGCCGGAATACCACAACAACTCGCAGGCCGGAGCTCAGCACGCAGGTCGGATAAGCCCAATAACCCACAATGATGATAATGATACAAAAAGTAAAATACCTCGGCGCGATGGCCGGAATTACCCAAATAGTACCAAGCTGTGGCTACCTGGAAGGTGACAATATCTACTAAAGACAACGGCAGTAGACGCGTGAGGGGGCTATTGCGGCTGTGGCCGCGGGAGAGGGCAGCGGTGGCTGCCGGCGGCGGCTGTGGCCGCGGGAGAGGGCAGCGATGGCTGCCGGCGGTGGCTGTGGCCGCGGGAGAGGGAGGAGAAGGAGAGGCGGAAGTCCGGTCCCTTGGCAGCGTCATCCGGTGAGGAGGCCGAAGACAGTGCTGACTGCGGGTGGCGGCGATAAAGGAACGCTCCTCCTCTCTCTCTCTGGCGGCGGATCCTTCCCCCTCCCTCTCGAACAGAATCCCCTCTTAAGAGCACGGTTCGTGCTCTTTTAAGCCCACAAAACCTAAAGGCCAAATGACAAAAAAGCCCTCTTTCTTCTCCTTAATTAATCCCATGCCATTCCCTATATCCGGATCAGTATTAAGCATAAAAAAATAAAATAAAAAATATTTTTGGTGCTCACAAGGTGTGCGGTGTAATATACACACACGCATGAACTTGTTACCCTTTCAACACTTGGGTGTGCACCCACTGATGTGACTGAGGGGAGGTACCTACGTAGCAGCATTGTCAATCGCGCACGGGGGGCGCACATGATGAGGTGGGCAGGGTAATTGCCCTTGCCCAATGAGCAAATTAACGGGTTGAATATTTCGAAATTGGCGAGGCGTAAATCCCTTCACTTGACACAACTCACTCTCCCATTCATATTACCTCTTAGTCACTGTAATTTACCTCCATTGTAATGATCCTGCGACGGACTGACAAGGGTATTGGGGCGAACTTAATTACCTTTTACCCTATACATAAAATTAAAATTTATATTTATCAATTAAATGAAAAGAAAATAGGGTAAAAATCAAATGGGTGTCTATCATTTATGTTTTCCACATATGGACATCTTATTTTTGATTAAAGTCAAGTAAGACCTCCTATGTGTCCCTTTTAAAGTGACATATCCAAAATACCTTTACATTATTAGAAGTTAACAACTAACTTCTATAATTATAGAAACTAACATCTATCCTTTAAAATATGTAGAAATTAGCAACTAGTTTATATAATTTGTTCGTGTAGAAGCTAATTACTAACTTCTATAATGTGTAAAAGTTAGCTAATAACTAGCTTTTACATGTGTTAGATTTTTCAATAGTAATTTATATCATTCGAGTATTTATATCATTTTAATTTTGTTTATTTGAGTGATAAGTTAGTTAAAATAATATGTCAATAAGAAAAATAAATGATTAAAATTTTACGACATTTATTACATTTTAAATAAATATTACTGAATAAAAATTAGTATTTAACTTTTACGACCCGTAAAAGTTAGTTATTAATTTTTACAACGTGCATAAGCTTGTTGTTACTTTGATTTTATATCGTTTTAATTTTATTTTTTTAACTAATAATTTAATTAAAATAATATTTTAATAAGTAAACTAAATAATGAGAATTTTATGAAATTCCTTCTATTTCAAATAAAGATAATTTATTCAAATCAAGCTTCTAGAAACGAGTAGGTTAAATATATCTGGCAACTTTTACCGCAGCGCAAAATTCAACAATATCTTTAATTAAAAATAGACGCAACGGACAAAAACATAAATGAAGAACACAACACCCTTTTATTTTTGGCCAATAAAATAAAATAAAATAAAATAAAATTCCGCTCTCGCGATGCTTCTCGTCTGACGCCCATGCTTCCTCGTACCTTCATTCCTGGTGTTTTGTCTTTTCTGTCGCGCTCAGTCATATAAACCCTAATGTCCTGCATTCCTCCCCACTCCCCACTCCACTCTCCCAAGAAGCTCCAGCTGTTCTCCTCCCCACCCTAATGCCCTGCATTCCTCCCCACTCTCCCAAGAAGCTCAAGATGTCCTCCTCCTCCGCCACCGAAGACGCCGCTTCGTCCGCCCCCGGCGAACCCCGGCGGCGCTACGAGCGTCGCATGGTGGCCATCTTCCTCGGCTACTGCGGCGCCGGGTACCAGGGCATGCAGAAGAACCCCGGCGCCCGGACCATCGAGGGAGACCTCGAGGAGGCCCTCTTCCTCGCCGGCGCTGTCCCTGCTGCCGACCGCGGCCTCTCGCGCCGCTACGAGTGGGCCCGATCTGCTCGCACCGACAAGGGCGTCAGCGCTGCTGCTCAGGTCGTCTCGGGCCGCTTCTGCTTCGATCCGCCTGGCTTCGTCGCCCGCCTCAACGTCCACCTCCCTGACCAGATCGCCGTCTTCGGCTTCAAGCGAGTCACCGACTCCTTCAGCGCCAAGAATCTCTGTGATCGGCGACGGTACGTCTACCTTCTTCCCGTGTTTTCCCTTGACCCTAGCGCACATCCGGACCGGGAGTCCGTCACGGAGAGCATCGGATCTGACAACGAGCTCACACGCTGCTTAGAGTGCTCAGAGAGGGGGCGCAAGAGACGTGCTTCTCAGGGATCTAAGCAGGAAGAAAGGCCTGTTTCTCAACAAGTCGCTTCGTTAAAAAATGGCGCTGTCAAAATTGAGGATGGTAAATTTGAGTCAGTTAAGCTAGAAAAACCTGACATTGCAAGTGTTGGAGCCAGTGACCATCAGCTTCTAGTCGTGAAGCTAGAAACTGCTGATTCTGTATCGATCCAAGGTGCCATTGATCCGGAAACTATAACAGAGCTTAGGGCTTCCAATGTGGATGAATCTGGTAATTCAAGCAATATTGATTTCTTCTCGGAAGAGAAATCGACAGTGGAGACTGTAGTTCATGAAGAATCCAATGAGCAACCGAGAGCCAAAACCAAATTCTGTTATGATGATGAACACAAAGCGAGATTCAATCGAATCCTACAGCAATATGTAGGAACTCATGACTTCTGTAACTTCACGAATAGAAGGGCTGAAGTTCCCTCTACTCGTCGATACATCATATCCTTCCACGCAAATACTGTCGTCTGTATTGACGGGATTGAGTTTGTGAAGTGTGAAGTTGTAGGGCAGAGCTTCATGCTCCATCAGATCAGGAAGATGATCGGCCTCGCTGTTGCGGTGATGAGGAATTGTGCACCCGAATCGATTATCGGTGTTGCCTTAAAAAAGTATGAGCTCCTTCTTGCAAATAGTGTGTAGGGAACTATTATCTCCAGGTTTTGGGTGATTCATTTGATCTTTTGCATTGTTCAGGGATGTAGGTGTCAAGGTTCCGACGGCTCCTGAAGTCGGACTATACCTGGACGAATGCCTATTCACTTCCTATAATAAGCAATGGAAGGACTCACATGAGCCACTGACCATGGATGCATATGCTGAAGAAGCTGAAGATTTTAAAATGAAGTATATACACACTCACATCGCCGCCATGGAGCACAAAGAAGGCACCTTTGCGCTCTGGCTTCACTCGTTGAACCATCGTAACTATCAAGATCTCTGTGCCATAAGTAACTGTGCTGTTCCTCATGGGAAACATGATGATGACGAGGATGAGCGTTATTACCCTTTTTAGTTGATGGTATGTTATCGTTTAGTTTGTATTTCAATGGTTGTTTTTAAGTTGACATCAGGTATTCAAGTTTCATGTTCCTCTATATGACATTTTGATTTTGCTTGAGTTTGATGGATTTGATGATGATGCATGTATATCGAGTTAGCATTTGTTTGCTCACTGTAAACTGTGCTAGCTCGGTGGCTAATTCTATAATCTGAATTTCAGTGGCCTTTTTGTTTTTATGGAAGTATTCATCGATACATGTTCATGTCAATGAACTGCAATGACCAGCGATACATGTTTCTCCGGTGAATTTGTATAACCATGGGACTCATTTTGAGTCTAACTTGTTTCCTTTTCCTATTCATTTTTCTTCTTCAATCTTCAACACATGTTTCTCCCGTGAACCCTAGAAGTCACCAAAGTCCTTTGCCATTGTTGTTGTTGTTGTAGTAGTAGTAGTAGTAGTAGTAAGACCCTAGGGTTTGATTAGGTCTTTCTCATTTCTTCTTGTTCTTTGGCACATGTTCTTTGACAAATTTGTAGAACCCTAGGATTTGCATAGTCCTCATCTTCTTCGTCTTGAAATTCTTCATCAGATGTTCCTCGGGTGAACTTGTAGATCCCTACGACTTTCGTAATCTTCTCCTTATTCTTTTACCTTCCACTCTATAAAGATGTTTTAGGTAGCTTAATAGTGAGACTTCTACCTTCCACTAGCGCGAAAGCAATGAAGGCTTTCAATGTGACCGATCTAGTAAGAATGAAACTTTCTTGCACGTACTACTACACGTTTGTAGAAAAATTTTCTCAGCTAAACGGTTTAGTAGAATTTGTCAGCTAGTTCTGGGCCAATGGAGCAATTTTTCTTAAATTATAGAAAATAATTTATTAGAAAAACAAAGAAAAATAGTCCACAGAATCTAAAACAAATTAAAATTAAAATTAAAATTATGAGAGTTTTTGTCATATTTATTATCCATGTTATTCAATTTTAATTTATATTATCTTATTAACTTTTTAAATGTTTTATATTTACTATGATTATAATTTAATTTGTTAACAATACCCAGAAATACACTGAATAATTAATTAAATTATTCATTTATCATAACCATGCTATTATATATTACTCATTTTTACCTACTAGAAAAAATTCAAAATCTCATACTAGTAAGTGACTAAGTCCTATATAATATAGTGTAACAATTAAAAGGCATTTTAAAAAACAAATTAAAAAAGCACCCTAACATATTTTATACCGAAAAAACTTTAATTTCAGTACTATTGTAAGTAACCACTTGTTAAAATAAACCAATTCAACTTATCAAAAATATTATATCTAGAATACTATTATATCAGATTTTTTTTTTTTTAACAATTTAGTAAAAATTATTTGAATTCTATCAAAATCACCTATAAAAGTATAGCCATCTTTAAATCAATTATAACATGAATTCACTTTAAATAATTAAATAATTACTGTACCCTTAAGAGCATCAATAATAAAATTAAACATTTCTATCTAATATTTTTAACCCCCGTCCACATTATCAATCAAATATCTTACTCCTCAAATATCTTAAATTCTAAAATCAAATATTCTACAAACCAAATATTGACGAGACCACCTATCACATATATTACTCTCAAATATTCCAAATTTCATCATTAATTTTTTTATTAAAAAAATAGAGAAAAAATCACCATGCATAACTCACCCGGTGATTTCAAATTGCCTTGATAATATCCTTCCAATGAGGAATATTTGAAATTGAGGAAGAAATATCGCCGTTTAATATTCTCACTATGGATGCCCTAAGTGATTTTAACCATGATTTCAATCAAACTTAAATAATTTTAACTAAAGATTTTTTTAATATAAAGTGCTCTTTATACAATAATATTTTTTTAAAGTCAAATTGAACTAAAAAATCTTATTTCAACACGTAGCATATACAATATAACAATAAAATTAGAATAAAAATATTTTCAGTACGAGAAATATATTAGAGTGCTCTTTTGATTATTTTTTTTTTAACGAACGCATTCTAATAATTAACAATGACTTTTTGTTTTGTTTTATACTATTGTCTTCTACATAGAACGATGTCCTGCGGATGTAACAATAATGAGCATAACTAACGATAATAAATAATTTAGTTAATTTTTTCTAAATATAATCATGAAAGCATCTCCCACTTATTGATAAATTTAAATCACAGTGATAATTTAATGAAGATTCACAGAATTTTAATTTTCCATTTTCTATTTCAACACACCAATTTTCACACTTTTTAAAAATTATTTTTTATAAACTGAATAGAAATATATATTTTTTTAAAAAATCTAAATGCAGCCTAAAAGTTTCAAACATGGTAGCAAGGAGATTCTGAAAAGATTTCACTAATAAGTGCAGCTAAAAAGAACTTACTTCGAATATTACCAGATGACCACTAATTGAGATATCTCTAAATATTGCTGGAGCAACAAACTTGGAGTCATGGACCAAAATGTTCCATGTCTGGAGATATTTCCAATCCTCTTAGAAGACTTCTTGCCGTCTCGCTCTCCTGCAAGTTCAGTAACGTCGTGAGAAGAAGTTATCGCATATTTTGAAAATTGAAAAAGGAAAAACAATAAATGAATCCTTTCTTTGTTTGGTATTTCCTGTACATCCTACTCAAATAATGAAAATGCATACCGGACCAGTATAATCCAAGAGCCTCCTGCAATAGTACTCTGCTTCTTGGAATCTCTTCTTAGTTTGGTAATACTTGGCGAGGTAAAACATTGCTTCAACCATATTAGGCCCTTGCCTCTCTTCAGCTTCCATCCTATCGAGATCTTTCTTGTAGAAAAATGCAGCCCGTTCAGAATGCCCAAGAGCATCATGCAGCTTGGCAAGCTGAAGCAGGGCTATCCCTTCACTGTCATTACAGTTTGCAGCTCTTTTGAAGCATTTGATGGCCTCATTGAGCATCTGAAGTGGTGCACTTTCATACAAATGAGCCATTGCGATCCAAGGCCTAGAGTCGTTAGGCTGCAAGTATGACGATTTCCGAAAATAGTAAAGGGCGTAGAAAGGCATGCTCATCACCTCATAGGTTTGCCCCAAACCATACCACGCGCGGTAGTCTCTAGGATTTATTTCAATGGCCCTGCGGTAGGCATCGGTTGCAGCTGGTGTGTTTTTCATCTCAACATATTCATGGCCCATTAGAGTCCAAGCTGAAAGGAATTTTCTGTTAAGTTTGACCGCCCTTCTGAAGTATAAAACTGATTTCTCATGTTGTCCCTTCAAACTGTAATAATTTGCTATGATGCAGCAAGACTCTGGCCTATATTTGTCTGTTAAAGACACCCTGTGGGCAAGGAAACTCAGAGGAGAAAAAGATTCTTTTGCGTAGAGTAAATTCGAATAGACATCCATTGATTCCACACGGTGAGGATCTTTGCAGAGAAGATCTTCAAAGATTAGTTCAGCATCATCAAGCTCCCTCAAGCAATACAGAACTGTTGCAATTTGAGACTGAATATAGTTGCTAGACTGGAAAACCCCCAACAAGCGTTCATATCTTTTCAAAGCTTCTTCATGCATCTTCAGTTC